>NC_046650.1:1560101-1884788 GCF_900324485.2 Mastacembelus armatus | reverse complement strand
AAAGCCACTAATCCCCAAAACATACCTCCAGAGTCTGAAGAGAAGTGTGGAGTTTAGAGCGGGGGCAATGTGTAGAGGGGGATGCTTTCAGCTATGGATAAGTATTAACAAGCATATAATCTTACAAATTCTCAACATGTGATGCTCTGTCCATCTGTGTAGTTGAAAAGGTTCACAAATACGTTTATGTAATATACTTTTCAAATAACATAATACCAAAGAAAAACTAAGATTTCACCAATACAATAACTGGTTCCATCAATTTTGGGAAATCTTTCCATTTTTATCCATTTATCAAAACAATCTTTTGAAAATTTGGGCACTTAACTTACTTTTTAATAAAAAACACAAGAGAAAGTGGTTTCTTTAGAGTTCCTCTCAGCTATACATATCACTTCACAGAACTGACACTGTTCGTATTAAAGTAACTTATAAACCTCTAACCCTTAGATGATGCTGGGGATGCTGCTTTGGTCTGCTTTGGTTTGATAGCTTGTGAGGCCTCACTTCCACATTAATTATGTGACCTGCATAGATAGACAACCTATGCAGGTCTAATAAAATCTGCTTATCATGAGCTATGAGTTGAGTTACGACTCAAATAATGTCATTTCTGATGCAAACTGACAATTGGTAGCTTAATTGCCTCAATGAACGGTGTGTCACAGCCCTCGCTGTGGCTGGATCTCTCAGGCGGCTCACAGTTAGAAAACCTCTGCACAAATTGTCAACAACACAGCATTCACTACAATTGATTTGCAGATGACACACAGACCTATGTATCTGTACGAGCAAATACATATACGTGAACACACACAAAAATACTCCAACTGAATACATAAACATTGCAATTTACTGTCTTGATGAAGTGAATTTCTGTCCCATTACTGAAAGTACACACCTTCTTTTAACTCAAGACCAAAAATCACAACGGTTAATACTGATTCAGTACAGGTACTTTCTTACATTCCTACACTGTAAGCTGATTTCTTAGCTGTGTTACCATCAGCACCTTCTGATCGTTAGAAACACACCCCTGCACAATAAATATCATCTGCTCCAGGCAGGCAGACAATAAAGTTCAAGCTCTCAATTTAAGGGTGAGCTGAAATTTAATATTACTCCAATTTATAATCAGTACATCAAAACAACTACAACTGACTCTTTTGAAATAAAGGTTCCATTAAATGTGTTTAGCAGTGTAAGTGGATAGATCAAAGACTGCGGACAATAAAATCTGAATGTTGATGGTTCATTTGTCGTATGCTTATTTCAAAACAATTTTTCAACTCACCTGGGTTTTAGTGATCCATTGAGCTTGCACACGTGACTAATCACTGTGGTTGTTAAATATGTAACACCTCATTAAGCTTCAGCTGGGACATGGCTAACAATAACACAACTAGGTAGTGGTGATTAGCACATAAAGATACTGTTTGTTCCCACTGTAGATTTAGGAAACAGATTTACCTATTGTTTTACTAATTTTACATTAGCATTGTTTGTGCCTTAACGCACTGGTTGCATTATTATCAAGTTTTACAGACTGATAAAGCAGCAAGAAAGAACATATTTTAAATGCACTGTGGTGATTTTTAACCTTAAAACCTTGAAAGTTGCAAAGAGGAAAAGATCCTACTATAGACATGTCAGAAATGTTCTAAGCACACCCATCAATGATGTCACAATGTCCTGGAGTACAAAATAAAGCTCATCATAGGTTCAGAGAAAACAGTCAAATTATGAATGCCTCATCTCTGGAAAATTTGCTGAATTCATTCACATATTAACTACAATCTGAAGGTCAACACAATTGTAACCTTTCATTTCTGGTTCTTGTTTGTGGTGTAACAGAATTTCAAGCTTGGATATTCCTTTAATGCAATTTGTCATTCATTGTTGGTTCCTTCTTTTCAGGTTTGATTTGCCTTATGAAAACCCAGGTATTTAGTTACTCAGCAGATCATATTTGGTAACAAAATGACAAGGTAACAAATATGACCAACAAGGCAACAGCTTTGCTACATAAGCTAACACTTAATTTGGAAGTACAACCAAAAGCTAGTGTCACCGCCAATCCCTCACTGCACAGGAAAGGTATGAGTGTACATGTTATGTGTTGGTGTGCTGGAAGGAACAAGGAGAGGTGGTAGGACCCGGATGCAGAACACCAAAAAGAGTTTATTTCCTCCTGGGATCACCAGGGCAAGGAAAAACACAGAGCCGAATGGAACGGGAAACTGAAAATCACTGAATGAGACAGAAAACTAGAGAAGACCGAATGAAACGGGAAAACTGTGAAACCAGAATGAAACGGTAAACATAACACACTAAATACTTGCCATATGCAATAAACAATTAGCTATTAGCAACTCTGCAATAGTCAGTTAGTTAGCTATCAAGTTAGCTACTAATCATCACTCAGCTATCACAAGGCACTAGGTAAAGCTTCAGCGACAAACAAAGGAAACAGGGAAGTATTTATAGGGAGAACACAAAACATAATTGACAACAGGTGAAACTAATGAAGTAAACTAGTGTGAAGCTGCCGGGGACCAGTGCAAGGAGAAAGAGGAAGTCCTTTCAGTGTAAAAGGTCCCAGGCAGGAAGTCCCAAAGGGGAATCATGACAGTACAAAACTGTGGCAAGAATGATTTGTCCAAATTGTACCATTAGTTATTTTCTAACGTTAAAAAGAGTTTCTTATAATGATTATGCAACTGACAGAACTGTATTTCCACCCAACCATTGAAAGTGCCTCAACCTTCACAGAGCAGCACTAATCAAAAAATCAACAGGACTCTAAACACCAGAAATAACCCTTCCTACCTTACAGATTTCTAGATTGGGTTTTAACCTTGGTCTTTGCTTAACTAACACAGTCTGATAAAGTTGTTCTAAAGTTGTCTCTTAATGATTGTTTTACTTGTGTCACGTACATATAACCTCATTAGTCACCAGAATTGTATGATAGTTTTAGTAACACTAATTTAGCTTTTGTTAGTAGCCCCGTGTCTATCTAGCCCGTTTCAAGTACTGTAAGCATTGTGGGCAAAGTTGTTTCCAAAATACAGTTTTGGTGTTTTATTACCAACCAAGGAAGAACATTTAGAAGCCTACCTTAGTATAAGGCACTACAATAACCATAGGCTAAAAAGAGGTTAGAGAGATTTGGGATCCACATGGCAAAGCAAACATAGCAAGGACCTGGTCCAGTCCAAGCAGCTGCAAATACATCTACAGTATGTAGTAGTCTGCAGGTACAGCATTAATCCTGACTACAAATAAATGTGCTACTGCAGGTAGTTGAAAATAAAAATAAAGGAGGTCCATGTTTATACCCTGCCATTTTTGATCCACAGTTTATTCAGACTGCCGACTTAATAGGTTCACTTTGTGTTGAAGCATCGGGAATCTGTCATATATTATTGACAATTAACCTATGCTGAGGAATGAGAAACAAAAATGCCTGATGACAAGATGGACAGAACTAAAATCTGCAGTAAATAAATCCTCATTGCACCTTACCATCAATCCAAAAGCATTTTTTCTCAAAGCCTGGGCTCCAAGCAATGTTCTTTTTTCTTTTGTCATTTTTATGTAGTTACAGAAAACTGACTTTAAATGCCCTAGATCAGGGGTCTCAAACTCCAGTCCTTCAAGGCCACTGTCCTGCTTGTTTTCCAACTATCCCTGCCCTTGCAGCTTCTGATTGGATGTACACACCTGATCCAGGTAATCCAGGTTGGGCAGGGATAGGTGGAAAACAGTGGCCCTCGAGGACTGGAGTTTGAAATCCCTGCCCTAGGTGATCGTCATACACTTGTCATGCTTTATAGACAGTGTTAATTTCGTTGACGAAGTATTTTCGTTATAATTTTCGTCAATGACAAGTTTTCACTGACGAAAACGAGACATTAACTAAATAAAAATTAAGTGATGACGACGAAAACTAAATAAAAGTATATTGACATTTTCGTTGACTAATAAAAACGAGACGAAAATGTGAGTGAGGGACGTTTTTAGAAAAGACCCAATCAGAATTAATCTTCTTAGACGCACACGCACATTTGAAAAGTAACTGATCCACCTAGTGACGCGGGATGCGCGAGTACACGACATCATCATAGCCTGCACTGGGTTTCTCTCTGACTTAAACTATAATGAAATGGAAACAGCCTGGAGAAAACAAAGAGAAGATATATGGGTCAGTTTCATCTTTGATGCAATGGCATTACTGCTAAATACAGTTTTTCTCTTAAATATTTTGGAGTTGCACTTTTGCTTTAAAGAATGAAGAACGTCATATGCAAGTTATAAACGATGTATATCTAATTTTTGGTCTTTTATGGAAAGGCCATATTCCATATATGTTTAATGAAACTTGTTTTTCATTTAATTTTAATTTAGAATATTTCGTATATTACAATAGTTTTACTAAATTACACTTAAATTAAACCCAATATATTTTAGTCGACTAAATCTACAGTAGATTTAGTCGACTAAAATGTTATGCTATTTAGTCGACTAAAACTAAAACAAAGCAGATGACTAAAATATGACTAAAACTAAAATCTGCTGTCAAAATTAACACTGTTTATAGAAAGTGGATATTGATGGATTCTTACAAACATGACACTGGCTAGAGTCCAGACACTGGCTAGAGTTCCATAGGTGTCTTGCTATACAGAAAGTGAAGGTCTGGATTGGGGTTAAACCAGTAAACCATAATTCCACCAATGTATTTTAACCCTAAGGGGTCTAAGGGTGTTTTGGGGCCCTGGACAAGTTTTGACATGCCCTGACATTTGTGCTTTTTTCAGTTGCTTTCAAACATATTAATGGCTAAAGTCTGATAACACTGTAATCAGCAAAAACTGGGCTACAATATGACGTGAGCAACAGTGCGCTCAGATCGAGGCAGGATCACATTAGCTGTAATGAGGTGAGACAGGAGAAAACATACTTCTCCTTACATTCATACGGATTAAATAAAAAGCAATGATTTGTTTATGACTTGAATTGTTTCATTTAAACAAAGACATTTCAAACTTTCTATGCATATATTTCTCATTTTATGAGGCAAGTATTCGCTGAGATTCTGGTTGTTTTATTTAGGTGTCTGTGAAGAGAGATGACAGAGACAGAAGACAGAGAGTGCACCTTGTCTGGTTTCTTTATTTTACAAAAGCACAGCATTTTGTTGTTATTATGAGTGTATACAAATAAAAGTAGACCCTTTACAGATTCTAATGATATATTGCTCTTTTGCTCTATTGTACGATCAAACGTCAACCCCTGAGGTTTAATATTAGAATTAGTCCTGCCCTTTATGACAGGGAATTATCTAATTAAACTAATCAATTAATGTAAGTACCTTTCTGTATTTTGTCTTATATTTTATAATTTTGTGAAATGCAATTTAGATATCTTATTATTATTATCAGCTTATTACCTTATAGCATTTTGATGCAAAGCAGCTGATTCAACAAACTACTGCTGGTATGTTAAGCATTTTACTTTGTTACAGTACCATATTACTGTAGCAACAAAATGTTAGCTGCTTAATATTATTTGCTGAACTATAAATATGTGAACACTGTAGAAAATACTAATTCCAACAACAAATACAACAGTGAAAAAATGTAAATGCCAGTTCTTCCCCCTGAGATTTAATCTGCATTTACCATGACCATATATAAGAAGATTACATTATTATGCCTCTGTTTAACTGAACAGATGACAATCCAGTGTGTTATCCTGCTGTTTCATTAGATGAAAGGGATGAAGCAGAGATTTAATCAGGTAAATGACTCACTCAACTTGGATGAAACTAAAGCCATCTTGAAACTGGAAATCAATATACACTGCATCATTTTCAGACATACAAAGCGACAGTCTACTGTAACACATGCAAATTAACGGCAGCTGTAAAAATTTACAATGATTATGAAATACATAGATTGTGGACCACATTTGGGCCAGTGGATGATCTAGGTTTTCATCCCACCTCCAACAATGTGAATATAGTGAAGAGTCAATCTCCATCCAACTTTCTGTCACCGACTCAGGCTTTGACAGAGCACTGTCCCAAAATTAAATACAGTGCTATTTGTTTCTCACAGACTTCCAGCCAAACGTGCTGCTTTCACCGCTCTTTTTCACCTCATTTCATCGTTATGATAGATTCTCCAATGCTTCCTTTCACCAAGCTTCACAGTGAAACCACTTATGGATCTGCACATTTATGCACCATATGCGCACTCTCACTTCCACATCTGATAATACATACACAAAATCATTTTCAGACATTAAGAGACAAAAGCAGACCCAGCACACACACCCTGGCAAACTGTTGAAATTAAACTGAAATGAAAGCACTATTACACTATCAATCTTTATCTAATCCATTCTGTGGAAAGAGAGGCCGATTGTAATTACCTCCACCATAGTTTGCTTTAACGAGGGCCAGCATTCACATCACTCTTCCTTACCTTTTTTTTTTTTTACCTTCCAATTCTGCATTCTACAGTTTAACACCAGTCACACAATACAAATGGCAATCAATTTCCTGTCATATAAAAGACCTTTGGGGGCTCTCCCGTCCATTTTCTAACAATGCAGTCCAAGAATATTGCTTGAAATAAGATGTAGCACTGGACTGCCTGTTGTACTATGGATAAGGAGTAGTACATCAATGCATAATTTCTGACCAAAAAACTGCTAACAAGATATTTGAAAAGGATCAAAATCCTTTTTACATCTACTGAGTACTCATGTTGTCAGATCACTGTTTCCAGTTCTCGCTGAGAGACTGAAACAAAACCAGGACCCAGTGGATGTAACTGAGACCAAATGTGACACGACAGGATTATCAGGCTGGAGCCCATATGAGTTGTATGAAAATTCAGTTTCTGCTTGCGCCATGTGTGCTTCAAATATTTCTTCATTTTCTGAGTGACTACAGATCAGACTTTGGAAGAAATAAAGATCTTGATGTGACTTCTGTGTATTAAGATAATTTCTTTTAAAAAGCTCCCTGCTCCCAGGAACACTTTCTCTTAGGAATCCTCACATTATCTTCTAGCATTGCTCCAATCCTGGATGAATAGGAATGTGGCAATCATAGGCATGTGGTGATCCATGTGTGGCATGGATGGTTGGGTTGACCATAGGGGTCTTTACACGTCTATTTGGATCCTTCTGGTCCCGGCCCAGTTTATGTATGAGTTTTGATATTTCCACAGGTCTGGGAGTTTGTTTCACTATGCAGTTGGCTCCTTCCAGTTGGTACACCTTCCTGGCTCCAGTTGGAGGAGCCTAACTATCATCTCTATGGGCTATGTTACTATCACCCTCTACTACACGTATATACAATTAACAGCAAATATGTTTGGAAAAAACATGTTAAGTGAGTGATCAGGTTGCTCTTGGTATTCTCCTTCTGTGTGTGGTTTTAAGAGTCATGGCTGTGTGTAATTCGCCAAGAAAAAAAGGGCACCATTCACTGTTCAAACTAAAAATGTCCTGTGAAAACAAGTCATATCCCATTTGTACTCCTTGAAATATCCCTAAACCCCAGCAGACTGACATCTCACAGCTCACTGTTGAAAATGTCTCTCTAAAGACAGCCTGATCAAAGCAGCCTACTATTGGAAGAGCACAGCTGTAGACTCTCCCTCCATGCCATTCAGAAAGCCAACCCTGCTGTGATCAAAACAAAGTTCCCAACGGATCCATCCATGTTCTTTTTGCTGCCATGCTACATCTGTTATTTCTCTCCCACTACTTTTCTCTACCCAAAACACTTCATTACATATTAAACTGTGAATCCTTTAATTTTCTGAGTTGGTTTCAGTTTCTGTTGTGGATTACAGGAACATAAGCACCAGCTAAATAAATAGCTGTGTTTGCTCTTAAAAACTTAGTTTCATAATCAGAATCAGAATCAGAATCGCTTTTATTGCCAGGTACAGCAAACACTTTACAGTACTAGGAATTTGTCTTGGTGTCTGGACCAAGCATATATACAGGTATGGAGTATGTACATAGTTTTATAATAAACTAGAAAGAAAAAGAAACCTCTGAAAAGTGACTGACTAGTTTGGGGGGAGGGGTCACGTAGGGGTGACTGGGGTGCTGTGTTGTGCAGTGGGGAAGAAACTGTTCTTGTGGTGTGAGGTCCTGGTCCTGATGGACCGGAGTTTCTTGCCAGAGGGGAGTGACCTAAGAGTGATGAGAGGGGTCGGCTGCGATCTTGGCTGCGTGTCTCCGGGTCCTGGAGATGTACAGCTCCTGGAAAGATGGGAGACTGCAGCCGATCACCTTCTTGGCAACGTGGATGACACACTGCAGTATGGTCTTTGGCTGTGGTTGCAGCATGATGAAGGATGTCAGGATGGATTCGATTCGATGTGCTATATTTAGATGTACCTATCCCACCCTTCAGTTTGATCTGAGGGACATTTTCCTGGATATATTTAGCTACAAGTTCAATCCAAAGGATATGTTGTAACAGTAAGTTAAAGTGCAGGAATTGTAATCTATTCCAAAGACCAAATTCACTGGAAAATAGATTTTAATCCTCTGGGGTCTAAGGGTGTTTTGGGGCTCTGGACAAATTTTAACATGCCCTGACATTTATGCTTTTTTCAGTTGCTTTTAAACATATTAATGGCTAATGTCTGATAAAACTGTAATCAGCACAAACTGGGCTACAATAATATGTGAGCAGCAAGTTTATACTTGATTGTGTTTTGAGAAAAGGTGTTTATGCATGGTTAGTAAAAAAAAAAGTCACTGAAATAAGACCATAAATCATGTTGATGATTTATGGTTTAAATGATGTTGTAGCCTAGAGTGGTTGCTTCAAAATGATATGAAAGTCACCTTGTTCACTCACTCATTCACAGAAAACAATACATTGATTTAAATTTTCGAAGACACCGTTTTGACTTGAAAAGACATATACAGGAAGGTGTGTCTGATCATGAATAATCATGTGATGTACCTGAGAAGACAAAGACCCGCACAATGAGCTGCATAATGAGCCTTTCAGTCAGGAATGTGGATGAGAGGAAATTACTGTAATGCAATGCAATGCAATACAGATGAAAACGTTCGTCATCTGAGTCGCGTTTTTCCTCTGAGGAGAAAGTAAACTCTTCATCACTGTCTGGAACATACGAAGCTCTTCTTCTTTGTAGCATGCCATCTTCCATACACACAGAAAAGGTGAGTAAATTCTATGAGAAGATTGACGTTTTATGTCATTTCTCGGGGGCGTGTACAAAACTACCTGGCTCAGGAGAAGATGCCACAAAACGCGCCAGCGCATTTGTCGACCCCTGAGGGTTAAGAATAGATGAGCAAATGAGAAAAAAACAATCACAGCTCAGATTCCACTTACTAGCTTGTTCCAGAGCTTTTAAAGTATTTTACAGTATTATTTAAATAAATTGTGCTCAGTTACAATCAGACTTGAAATCAAACTTTGTATGTCTGTGCTTACTTTTAAGACTTTGAGATATTAATACTGGCCTTTATAAACAACCATTTTACTGAACTACGGTGTGAGTATGAAATTCAGACATTATACTGTCTAGAATTATTGTTTTTTAAATATCCAGAATATAAATACTTTCTTCTATATATACAAACTATCTCTTACATTTCCATGCTATGAGTAACTGCTTTTGCCTTCCACCCGAGAGAGAGCTAGGATAGGCTCCAGCAGATCCCCGTGACCCTGAGCCAGGAAAAGCGGGTATAGAAAATGGATGGATGGATGGAGTAACTGCTTTTTACCATATTTCTTTACCATAAAAAAAAAACCTTTGGAACTACATTGCCATACCTGTTCAAAAACACTAGATGGATTGATAGCAACTGTGATGTTTCCTCTTTGCTATTGCCAGACATCTCAGAATGTAAAATGTAAAACAGCGTTAGTAATATCGGAATTTTGACACGCTCAACTCTGATTATCCTAATTCCTGCAACTGTGAAATCCTATCTACCTATCTATGGAGAAGTTTTCAATTAATCAATTCAATAATGTAATTCAAATCAATCAACAGCATTTACTCAAAGAAACATCCATGAGCCCACTGTCAAATCATCAAAACCACCCCTCATGTCATGTTGCACAATAGTCACAAGGCAACAAGATTTAGTCTTAGGAATGTTTGGGAAGATTAAATTTTATCATTTAGAATATTACATTGTATCATTTAGACTCTACACTCAGGGAGAGTAAAACCTGGAGTATGATTACAACAGTCAATCTCACATTTTGCCTAACTGAGATAATTTCTTGAGAATTCAATTAGAGCTGAATGAAACTATTCATCGGGTGGTTTGAGTTGATCCTCAGGAGCTCCCTGGACCCAATTTTGAGAATCACTGAACTCTTTAACAATATTGCTTCTGAGAATAAAACCTACAAATCCAACCTGCAGTGAAATGAAGAAGTGCAAGGGCATTACACAATATGATGTCAATGTTTGAACAAGGGAGCCTTTACTGACTCTTACAATTGGATGCCTGAAAAAAAAAAGTAACAATCTGAGAACATGAAGCTTGCAAGCATAGAGTGGTGTGAAAAAGTGTTGGCCCTCTTCCTGATTTCTTATTTTTTTTTGCATGTTTGTCACACTTTAATGTTTCAGATCATCAAACAAATTGAAATATTAGTCAAAGATAACACAAGTAAACACATCATGCAGTTTTTATTATTAAGGGAAAACAAAATCCAAAACTACATGGCCCTGTGTGAAAAAGTGTTTGTTCCCTAGACCTTATAACTGGTTGGGCCGCCCTTAGCAGCAACAACTGCAATCAAGCGTTTGTGATAACTTGCAATGAGTCTGTTACAGCACTGTGGAGGAATTTTGGCCCACTCATCTTTGCAGAACTGTTGTAATTCAGCCACATTGGAGGGTTTTCGAGCATGAACCGCCTTTTTAAGGTCATGCCACAGCATCTCAGTCGGATTCAGGTCAGGACTTTAACTAGGCCACTCCAAAGTCTTCATTTTGTTTTTCTTCAGCCATTCAACAACCCACTCCTGGGAAGGTTCTCCACTGTTCCATGTATTCGCCATTTGTAGATAATGGCTCTCACTTTGGTTTGCTGCAGTCCCAAAGCTTTAGAAATGGCTTGATAACCTTTTCCAGACTGATAGATCTCAATTACTTTCTTTCTCATTTGTTTTTGAATTTCCTTGGATCTCAGCATGATGTCTAGCTTTTGAGGATCTTTTGGTCTACTTCACTTTGTCAGGCAGGTCCTATTTAAGTGATTTCTTGATTGTGAACAGGTGTGGCAGTAATCAGGCCTGGGTGTGGCTAGAGGAATTGAACTCAGGTTTCATAAACCACAGTTAAGTTTATCGGGGGGGCAAACACTTTTTCACACAGGGCCAGGTAGTTTTGGATTTTGTTTTCCCTTAATAATAAAAACTTTAATTTAAAAACTGCATGATGTGTTTACTTGTGTTATCTTTGACTAATATTTAAATTTGTTTGATGATCTGAAACATTAAAAAATAAGAAATCAGGGAGGGGGCCAACACTTTTTCACACCACTGTAAATGTGAAATTTCCATGCACAGGAAGAGCTGCATGTATGCATAATATCATAATCCAACTGATTTTTTCCTCCTCAAATTTTTTTTCCCTCTCCAATTGATTGTTGATAGTGACAGCTGTGGTACTGTTAAACACATTGCAGGGTGAGAGGAGTGAATAAAATCTTTTTTATGCAATGTTGGAGATGACTACACGATTTCATTGTTGGTTGATGTGATACACAACTAGTAACAAATGTTAAGCAGTGGAGACACTGTGTAAATATGGGTCATTTCTGAAATGCAAAAGGGTACTCATCCAAGATAGATATGGTCTTATTGGTACACCTACAGTACATTCAAATTACAATCAATCATACAAATGTCTTAGGCATTTATGAAAAATTTTCAGACTTAGATATTCATGATCTCAGAGGGTAATTCCTCATCTCTCATCTAATGCCACCGTAAGGCAAAAATCTGATGCCAATTGTACAAGTGCAAATCAGTATCTGTGATGTTTTACCTGGTTGAAAGGTAATGGAGATAACTGTATCAGGGTTCTAGAAGCTGAGTCATGGCAACTGGACTTCTTGTTGAATGGAAATGTTTCACCACTTCACCAAGTGGCTTCTTCAGCCTGAAGGAAGTTGATTAGAGATCTCAATGCATCCGCCAGGTTGATTTCACTTCACAACTGGCCCGAATAGGCTTATTAGATGGACTATGTAAGTGAGAAAATGAGAGTTGTTATGCCCTTACTTAACCTCTAAGCCTCCAGGTTAGCTTCACTTCACACTTAAACTAGCCAGCTAGGGCTGCAAAAAAAGAGCAGTTCAAAGAAACACAGCCACTCACTCTCCTCTGCACACTTGGCCAATCATCTGTGTGAAGTAACTGTGCATGTGTGGGTGTCAGTGTAAGAACACAAAGATTGATGATTAGACCAAAATATGAAATATGATCCACAAAGTACAGTTTGGGTAACAGATCTATGTGATACGGTTCATCAGATGCCAAAATATTCAAACTTTTGCTGTGACAGCTACAAGGTAAACAGCAGAAAAGCTGAAATCATGTTACAAAGTAATCTGCCAAATTATGTCCTCTGAGACAATGGAATGGCCTGATTCAAATAAATGACTGGGCTGGGTTTTTGCTTGCAGGGCTAAGGTTGGAATGAATGCAGCCTTAGACATTCCACCAAGAACATTTGAAACACATCTGGGACAATTACAGTTAGTTACAGCATTCACTGGAACAATATTATTATCTCACAAAGATCTCTGTTAGCTTCTGTCAAAACATTTCCTTGACAAATGCTTTGTTTAAAAAGAGACCCCGAGATTTAACTGTGATGGTCAGGTTTTGGGTAATGCCACACTCAGTCCAAACTGTTTTCTTTCTCATAAAACTAATATGACAGTATTTATGTGAAATCAGCTGTGCTGTTCATAGCCCACAAGGAATGAATTGCACTGTTCTCCTCTAATAGTTCTCTCAGTGCAAAATCTCCACCTGTGCAAAGAAATATCAATATCTAGTGGCCAGATTATCATAAAATTTGCTGAGCACACTCATGCTCCCAGGGATAACAAAGACAGTCTTTATTGTTGGCAAGAGGGCGTTTGTTTTCACTGCCTGTACACAACACAGAAACATGCATATCAAGATAAAACACCAAGCTATGGTGTAATAAAAACTGCAACCTATAAGGGCCGCTAGCAGACTTAAGTAGACTTGTATTGAAAATAAACTCCTTTTTTTTAACCAGAGTTTTTTGTGCATCTGGTCACTAGTGTCTTGTTTCAGTCCAGATGGAGTTTAGAGGAAATGGTTGGCCAATTTATTGCGCAACAATAGTCAGAATGGGAAGGAACCAGATGTACACTGGGGATGAGTAGTCCCAGCATTGCTTAACATCTCATTGTCAATCAGGCAGGAAAACAAACAGTTTCAGCACAGCTGTCTCCAGTAGTTGGTGAAGGGAAACACTGGGGGGTCAGTTTGATTTCAGTTCATTTAGTGCAGTATGTCCATTCCATACAAATGTAATATGTAAAGAGGAAATGTGTGAATGAAATGTAATGAATGAATCAAAATTATAAGGCCAAGGAAAAGTAACTAGAGCAGTAATAAAGAGTTCAGGTGATAATCTTCCATTTGTTATTCATCTAGTTTTGATCTTTAATGCCAACTGCTCACCGCTTTGCTGGTTTTGTATTTTTGATCAGCTGTTAATCAAACAGAGTAGGCAACACTGTGATGTCTGTCCCTTTCATCTTCTGTGTGAGTTTGTTCTGCTTAGAGTGATGCACTTTGTCTGTTCTTCCCCAAATAAACCTTTTTGATGGTGGACATTTTGATTTGTCACACAGACAAAACTAGTTGCGTTAATAATGTCTTCATTACATTTAGGTATGCCACTGTCATGGTTTCCTGCCATGGTTTCCTGTCACTCTCAAGTGGAATAGTGCTCTACCTGCCATGGCTTTTCCTGGCTCAAAATGAAAAAAGGTTGTATCTCAACAGTGACAAACTAAACCACACCTGCTTACTGTTACTATTTTTTAAGAGCACTAACAGTTTGGGAACCCCTGTCTTAGACAACGGCCTCCAAAGCAGATGGTGTGTAAAATGGACACTAAAATATCCCCCCAAAATGGGTTAGCTATTTGTTGTAAATACCTAATAACTAATTTTGTTGTTTATGGCTGATTTAATGCCATGACAGCCTTAGTGATTAATAATATCAAAATCAATTACTAATATCTTGGTTAGAGCAACACTAGGCGAGGTAAGGCAGCAACACAGATGCAACTGAAAATGCTTTAAAGAGGCAAAGAAATGCATTAACATGATAAACAAGAGCATTAAAAACTGGAATAAAAAATGAAGACTAAATAAAATTAGATTAAAACAAATTTTTAAATGAAAAAGAAAAAAAATCATGTGGACATCAAAAGAAACACAACTATAGTTCACTAACAGTAATAATTCATAAGCTGCCTTGAGTTCAGCAGAGGAAACGAAAGTGCAGCAAAGAGACTTATCTGTCAGTGAAAACAGCAATTTTAAATACAGCTCCACCCTGTTTGATTCAACTAATCAGGAAGAGGTCCACAAAAACCTGCAACTGATCTGATACAGTCTAGCAAGTAAAGTTAAGTGTAGTGCAGGTAAAGAGCTGCTTGTCTACATATGCAGCTGACAACCAACCAAAAGACCAAAGTCATGTCCAATATTCCTTGTTAGCAGTTCAATTTAACCAAATCTCAAGGCTTTTTATTTGTTAAATGGTTGACTGTATGCTTTTTGATCTTGGCTCATAACAATGGCTCTGTGCTAGATAAAGAAATGCAGCTGGTAAATTTTTTTCTGGACAACTGGACAATTACAAGCTCCTGCAAATAATGCAGAAAGGGGTCATTACGAGGCCTGAGAATGTATTCCAGATATGTAGCTCAGTAATATATAGAATACAGCTTTATTTTAAATTAGATATTTCAAGGAAATTAATATTTAATAACCCTACTACTCTAATTTACTTTCTACTGCTGAGCTGTGGCTGCACATATATTCATAACAAAACAGTAATATAATCTTGACATTTCCTCAAACATGAATAAATATACAGTAATCAATTATCTGCTGTTTTATTCAGCCAAAAGCAGAAATGCTTTCTATCAAATTGCACTGGGAAGCAGTGCTGCCTGCTTTTTAAAATCCCTTTATCTATTATTGTCCAAGGTTCTTCAAACTGTTAAGCCACCGCAAAATGAAACAATAGTCCACTCTCCCTGACATGAGCAGTAAATTAATTTAGATTTGTATAACAGAATCTGGTGCTTCAAAGTACTGCAGACTTTTTTGTCTAGAAATGAGATTCCTCCCCCTTAATACTTTTCAGGGATCTTCCACCCCCTCACAGCCTACATTATTATGCTGCAACGTTTCAAATTAAGACTGACAGCTTGGATTTGTGTACTGGAATGATGATTTCAATCTTGTTTGGTTTTTAGAATGCAAAAGGTTGGGGCAATATCTGCAAAAAAGAAGTAAACACACATGGTCACACAC
The DNA here is from genome assembly GCF_900324485.2 of Mastacembelus armatus. NCBI lineage: Eukaryota > Metazoa > Chordata > Actinopteri > Synbranchiformes > Mastacembelidae > Mastacembelus > Mastacembelus armatus. The sequence continues at coordinate 1,869,139 of NC_046650.1, read as the reverse complement.
TGCCAACACAGACACTTACTGCCATCACACTGACCTGCAACCTGACCTTGAATGATAACAGAGAGAGGAAGAGAGGGTGAGCAGAAAGTGATGAAAGCTCATTGTTGACACACCCATTCCTCTGTTTTTGTCCTCCCTACCTTTTCACTCTCTGACCCACACACACACACACACACACACACACACACACATCCTGCTCTCCTCAGGAGTTTTTGTAAAATTTTACCTTCTTAAATTGTTTGAAAAATGAAAATGGCTAATCTTCACATGACAGGCCGGAGCCAGAAAATGTTATTTTCATACTTAAAAATTCCACATTGCAAAGACAATCAGGGGGGTGGAAAAGTCTCAATGTGATCAAAATATTTGCAGCAGCCCTGAGTGACTTCACTTTCTTAAAATGTCAGTTTAGCCAAATTACAAAAAATATCACAATTTCATAGTAAATACCCATTACAGAGGATAATCAGCAGATTCAACATGGTGGTAGTAGTTTTCATAAGAACTACTGCTTCTGAATTTCTCAATTACAAGTCTTTCTGGAGGTAGAAAAGCTGGGCTCATAAAACCAAAACTGGGACATCACTAGGCAGTCATATATAAACATAATTTGGGTGAAATAACATGTTAATGTATTATACTAATAAGCAAAGAAAGGCATATTGCTGATGAAAAAGAAGAAATAAGTCCTGTTTCTGCTGACTTATGTAATCTGAGTTGAAGTAAATACCATCTCACGTCGACAGTGTGGCAGCAGATGTCTGTAGATTCAGACAGGCCACACATCCACTCTTCTTCTTCTCCTTTCGGCTGCTCCCTTTAGGGGTCACCACAGCGAATCATCTCCCTCCATTTAACCCTATCCTCTGTATCCCCCTCACCCATACCAACTATCCTCATGTCCTCCTTCACTACATCCAAGAACCTCCTCTTTGGTCTTCCTCTAGGCCTCCTTCCTGGCAACTCTAACCTCAGCATCCTTTTACCAATGTATTCACTGTCCCTCCTCTGAACATGTCCAAACCATCTCAATCTGGCTTCCCTGGCTTTTTCTCCAAAACATCTAACATGAGCTGTCCCTCTGATGTACTCATGTACTCATTCCTGATCCTACCCACACCTGACACACCTTTTCCACACTCTCCATTGCTCTGGACTGTTGACCCTAGATACTTAAAATCCTCCACATTCTTCACCTCTACTCCCTGTAACCTCACCTCTTTCCCATAACTTCATTGTGTGACTCATCAGCTTTATTCCTCTGTAGTTTCCACAACTCTGCACGTCTCCCTTGTTCTTAAAAATGGGCACCAGTACACTTCTCCTCCATTCCTCAGGCATCCTCTCACTCTCCAAGATCTTAAGTAGCCCGTACCCTGTTCTCTTCTGTCCTCTCAGCGTCCCACTTCTTCTTAGCTAATCTTTTCCTCTTAACACTCCTGAACTTCCTCATTGCACCACCAAGTCTCCTTATCTGCTTTCCTCTTTCCAGATGACACACCATGTACCTGTCTCCCTGAAAGCCACAGGGAGGAGCTGTTCCTTTTTCAACTTCCACCACTTGGTCCTCTGCTCTGCCCTTGTCCTCTTCATTTTCCTCAACACCAGAGTCATCCTACACACCACCATCCTATGCTGTCTGGCTACACTCTCCCCAGCCACTACTTTGCAGTCACTGATCTCTTTCAGGTTGAAACGTCTCCACAAGATGTAATCAACTTGTGTGCTCCTGCCTCCACTCCTATATGTCACCCTATGCTCCTCCCTTTTCTGGAAAAATGTATTCATTACAGACATTTCCATCCTTTTTGTGAAGTCTACCACCATCTGTCCTTCTGCATTCCTGTCCTGCATACCAAACTTACCCATCATTTCCTCATCACCTCTGTTTCCCTCACCAACATGTCCGTTGAAGTCTGCCCCAATCACCACTCTCTCACCACTAGGGATACCCTGAATCACCTCATCCATCTCCCTCTAGAATTTCTCCTTCTCTTCTAACTCACATCCTACCTGTGGGGCATAACCACTGACAACATTCAACATCACACCTTCAACTTCCAGCTTCAGACTCATCACCCTATGTGACACTGTCTTCACCTCCAGAACATTCCTAGCAAAATCCTCCTTCAGGATCACTCCTACTCCATTCCTCTTTCCATCCACACCATGATAAAACAGCTTGACCCCCCTCCTAATCTATAGGCCTTGCTACCTTTTCCTGGTCTCCTGAACACACAAGATATCCACCTTTCTTCTCTCCATCATATCAGCCAACTCTCTAGTTTTCCCTGACAAAGTCCCTACATTCAAAGTCCCTACTCTAAGTCCTACACTCCTGCCCTTCCTCTCCTCTCTTTGCCCACGAACATGCTTTCCTCCTCTCCTTCTTCGACCAACAGTAGTCCAATTTCCACTGGCACTCTGTAAATCAACAGCACCAGTGGCTGTCATTGTTAACCTGGGCCGTGACCGATCCGGTATGGAAGTCATATTTGTGATTCGCATGTTTGATTTGGCTTAAATTTTACGTCGGATGCCCTTCCTGATACAACCTCTGGATTTACGGACTTGGGACTGGCACATGAAGACACTGAATTGTGCCCCCCTGTGGTTGCATTAGGCCACACATCAACTCTAAAGGGTTAATAAAGACAAATCGCCAAGTTATATAAGAAGTTGTATATAGTGCATTCATGAGAAACCTGGATATTTATTTATATTGTTGAAACTAAAAAATTGTTAGTTGGCTTCAGTCAAGTTATTTTAAACCTGATATTTCTTACACCAGATTCAATATTTCTGTCAGTGTGGGGAGGTATGTAAAAAATTAATTGCAAACACTTTATTTTAGGGGTCCCTGTACATTTCAGAGGAATTCATATTTTTGCACATTTTCAAGTGTTAAGTGTTTTAACATACAAAGGTCTTGACACTAAGCAACAATTCAGATCTATTACTCCAAGCTCAAACCCAAATCATAACACAGCAGTAGGAAGATGAGCCTAGAAGGAATACAGATAGCAGCTTATTGCTGACTTTGCTTAATACTTACAAAGCTGAAAAGCGGGGGAGCATACAAATGCCATATGCAGACAAAAGAGAAAAAGAGAAAGAAAAAGCAACCGTGGCAACTGTGTTGCACAGCTCCTTCCTGTCAGCAATGGACCAGGACAATGTGATGAACAGTAGTCACAACAAGCAAAAATGTCATTTGGTTCCATCTATATATTAATATTAGCCTAATTTTGTTTTCACTTTCAATGTCTGCTCATTGAAAGGATCAAACCATGTAATTCCATGTAAAGACAAGCTCTGTGGCTGTGAAGTGAACTTGACAAGAGAATCTGATAAAAAGAAAAGACTTCAGACTTGAAAACAGATCATAATTTAACATCTTATAAAGTCGCTTAACCCTCAGGGGTTGACGAAGGCACCGGTGCGTTTTGTGGCATCTTCTGATAACGCCAAAACAAAATTAAATTACTCGGTTTTGATCGCACAGATAAGAGCAATATATCATTCGAGGGTCTAGTTTTATTTCTATACACTCATAATAACAACAAAACACTGTGCTTTTGTAAAATAAAGAAAGCAGGCAGGGTGCGCTCTCTGTCTTCTCTGTCTCTGTCACCTGTCTTCATATGTAAATAAAACAACCTGAATCTCAGCGCATACTTGCCTCAAAGACGTGAGAAATATATGCATAGAAAGCTTGAAATGTCTTCGTTTAAATGAAACAATTCAAGTCGAAAATAAATAATCTCTCTTTATGTAATCCGTATGAAAGTAAGGAGCGGCACGGTTTCTCCTTCTCACCTCATTATGGCTAATGTGATCCCACCTCGCACGGAGCACACTGTTCATATGGAAATAATCTGAGGTGAGCTAGGTAATTATGTGCACGCCCCCCGAGAAATGGCATAAAATGTCAAGAATATTATAGAATTTACTCACTTCTTCTGCACATTTGGATGATGACACACTGTGCGGTTGAAGAAGTGATTCGTACGGTTCCGGACAGCAACAAAGAGTGTACTTTGTCCTCAGAGAAAAAAACACTACGTTTGCATCTGCATTGCATTGCATTGATTGAAACGCTCATTATGCAGATCATTATGCAAGTCTTGGTCTTCTCAGGTAAATCAAATGATCATTCATGATCAGGCACGCCTCCTTGCATATGTTTTTTCTACTAAAAAAGTGTGAGAAAATTTAAATCAGTGAATTGGTTTCTGTGAATGAGTGAACAAGATGATGTTCACATCGTTTTGAAGCAAACACTAGGCTGCAAGATCCAGTTCTCAAAACTCTTGTGAACCAATGTTCTGTATGTGTTTTATGGCCTTATTTGGAACTTGACATATTTCTCTTACATACATTTATCAGATTTCTGTCAAATTTGGTATATGTGATGTCAACATGTTACAGGGGTCAAATTGCGAGGATTTTTTTTTTATATAATGCACTATGATGAATTTAGATATCTCGCCAAATAAAGAGGAAATGTGTCATAAATTCATCATGCATTGCTTGATAAGCATCAGACTGCACTGGTTATTGAGAATAATGACTATGATGATATACACATAAGCAAAATGGCAGACTGACGTAGTGCTTAGTGACTAGCAATTAGTGCTTCCTGTGTCTAAAGGTTGTGAAATTTCTCCCATTCTCATTAGTTCTGTACATTTGATGGAGAGTGCAATATTAGATGGTGACATATCAGGGCTTGTGGCACCGGAGGTGCCTGGGCCCATCAATGCCGCTTGCAGCTGTTCTGTCATGTTATTCTTTATCTCAAAATAGAAATTACATACAGAAATGATTTTTTAAAACATACATATTCAAAATGCATGTGCTTTCCCTTTTGAAATGTGAATCAGAATTTGCTTCATGTAGGTCAGTTGAACAACTTCCTGAACAAATATAGCCTAGACATCAATAGACAACGAGAACACAGTGTTAAAGAAATGTTTCCTGAAACAAATATTAAACATGCATAAATTCACACATCCAAACATTCCCAAACTCTGACAGCTCCATCCAGACTTTGGTCTTTAGGTGACCTTAGATCTTTTCTTAAATGTGCCTTTACTCTGAAGACTCATTTGACAACTCAGTGTGCCTTAAAACGTCACCTACAAATGCCTCAACAAAAGAAATACCAGGCAAAACTGTGAAAACAAATTCAAGAAAAACATGTTTGAGGCAGTTATGTAAAATCTATGGAAAAAAAATGTTCAGTTGTGTTTTAAAAACAACTAGAAAAAGCTTAATATTTCTGATAGGCTAAGCCTAATAGATCGTATACTGTATATTTAGTTTGTCAATAGACTATATCTTATATCCTATATCAATATGGGGCAGGCAAGGCCAGGGAAATAAAATAAAAACTACATGATTGGTGGCATATTTCAACCATGAACTAATCAATACTAACTCAGTTGTCTAATGGAAGCCTTGAGTTTAAATTGAGTCAAAGGAAACAGTTTCTTTCTTGGATATTAATTTGTTATATTTTAATAGGCAGCTTTCTAAAACAATATCAGTTGAATCCTAGTGAGTAGCATCATTGTGACTGTGTTATGGGTGTGCAAATGTTCCTGTGCATAACGGCTACTGTAGATAACTCTGCGCCTCACAGCATCTGCACCAGGTGTGGATCCATGTGTGCACTCTCTAATCTTGCTGGGGAGAATGTCACTGCCATCTCTAGCACACTCATGAGGTAAGAGATACCAATAGTCTAATCTTCAGGGAAACAGAAAGTAGAGATGCAGGGTAGAACTCTGAGAGAACTAAGAGACAAAAAACAAGACACAAAAGCGAGTCTTGACAAACTCCCTTGACAAATACTTGAAGGCCACAACAGTCTACAAAAGATAGAGACAGACGATGTGTAAGAAAACAACAACAAAAGCTGAAGGTGTAACTGAAAGTAAATTCTGCCATAACAGATGTCAATTTAATGACTCACACATTTTTAGGGATTTTTATGTGCATGCCCCAGATAAATAGCATGAAACATCAACCTTCATCATAGAATTCACTCACTTTTTCTGTGCATTTGAATGATGGCATGCTACACAGGTGAAGAAGCACTTCGTATGGTTCTGAACAGCGACGAAGAGTTCACTTTGTCCTCAGAGGAAAAACGCAACTTAGATGACTAACATTTGCATCTGCATTGCACGGCATTTAATTCAGTGAATTGGTTTCTGTGAATGAGTGAACAAGATGACTTTCACATCATTTTGAAGCAAACACTAGGCTGCAAGATCCAGTTCTCCAAAGTCTTGTGAACCAATGTTCTGTATGTGTTTTATGGTCTTATATCAATGACTTAAAAATTGTAGTTTTTCACTAACCATGTATAAACGCTGTTTTCTCAAAAACACAATCATGTAAACATCCTGTTCACATATTATTGTAGCCCAGTTTGTGCTGATTACAGTGTTATCAGACTTTAGCCATTAATATGTTTACAAGCAACTGAAAAAAGCACAAATGTCAGGGCATGTCAAAACCTGTCCAGGGCCCCAAAGCACCCTTAGATCCCAGATGGTTAAAACGTTCTCCACTCAGTCATTTTTATGTGAATGCCAACTAAGTGTAACGCCACAAATGCCTTTGATGAAAGCCTGAGTGAGCGCCATTAGTCCCATTTGTATATTGCACTAAAATAACCAGCACACAGAAGAAACAGATCTCCTAGAGATCACACTAGAAGGTGTGATGGCTTTCACTTCATCTTTGACCAACTATAAACATTTTTGCCTTTGGACATGGTTGGGTGATAACGTTGTACAAGCTAATTTCTCTTAAACACTAAACCATTTAACCTCTACATCCCCTAGGAAAGGCGCAATCTGGTGACCTGTAAGAATAAAAAGCAAAACTGTTTCTATCTTGCCTTATATATATGGGCAACCAAGTGGACAGAAAGAAGGACAGTATGTTGTTGTGTAGGTAAAGGAAAGATCTTAGAAACGTGTTACTGGCCTCCTTTAATTCTCAGCATTGCTTTCTAATCCCATTGATCTGTCCAGTACTGACAATAACCCTTCTGATGTGCTCTAACCCCGGTACTGGCACTGGCCAGTGGAACATCACCATCCACATGTTAGGATGCTTGTTAGCACAGAACCCTGTTATGCAGATGAATGCATGGGTCTGAATCATTATCAATCATTATCTGTAGTTATGTTCCTCTGCAGGGCTCCACTTCCCCATTATTACAAGCATTAAGATGCACAAGAGGCTGCCAGATGCCTCCGGTGATCACCGTCAATTACATGGTGCCTGTCAAGGGAACTAGACTGAGCCTGTCGGTGAAGCGTCAACAGTAAGAGGAGCATAAACGGACTTCACTACGACCTTGTCTACTGTAATGAAAATTATACAGTCTTACTCAATACATATCTCACTACTATAAAATGTATTTTAAGCACCTATTTTATACATTAAGGTATTTCCCTTGATCTTAGTTTATTTAGAATAAAAGTCAGGATGAAAGAGAAGTTGAAAGCAGAATGAAGTTGTTTTATATCTTCTTTTCCTGTTGAACAGAGGCGCTGGATAAGATGATGCTTCAAGCTTTGACCAACAATATTTATTTTCCTCTGACCCTCTCCAAACCCACCCCAACTGCCACTCTCTTGCCAAGGCAACCGTCAAACCAAGCAGGGACATCTGTACAGCAAGGCTCTGAGCCATGTTTTCATGCTTTGCTGGACAACACCAGCCAACTCCATGTCAACAGTAACGGCAATCACTGACACAAGTTGTCAGTGGCTCAGCCCTGGACATGAGCTGCTCATCCACAGTTACTAATCTGTGCATTTGCTACAAAGGCTTCTGTTTGAACAATTGGGGAGGGAAGGTGTAACTGCTTCACTTTCACTTAACAGTTTATTCTTCCAAACTAGCAATTTTAAACCAGTAATCACATAGCATCCCTTATGTTTCCTTAACCTTGTGCCTTGCAATTCACTGCACTGTACAGAATAAGCTATCAGCCATTTATTTACAGTGGTGCTACATCAGACACCTTATTTGCAAGTGAGACAGCTGCTAAAGTTGTTGCTATAATGTAGGAGGGCTCACTCTATCCCATAAGACTGTATAGCTTACAGTTCATTTTTTTTATTTTACTTTACAATTATTTAGTTGGTAGCACATGTATTGCATATTATATGTATATGATATTATTGTATATTATATTATATGACACACTCTTGACCAATATTTTGATTCTTAGAATTCACTTTCTATAACAATTTATTTCAGTCAGTAGTCAGTTAATACTGTTTAGTCAGTACTGCCCATTGGCTAATAAGTCAGATCAAGCTCTGGGGTCTAAGGGTGTTTTTTGGGCCCTGGACAAGTTTTGACATGCCCTGACATTTGTGCTTTTTTCAGTTGCTTGTAAATATATTAATGACTAAAGTCTGATAACACTGTAATCAGCACAAACTGGGCTACAATAATATGTAAGCAGCATGTTTACATAATTGTGTTTTTGAGAAAACAGTGTTTATGCATGGTTAGTGAAAAACTACAATTTTTAAGTCACTGAAATGAACATTGGTTCAAAAGACATTTGAGAAATGCATCTTGTAGTGTAAAGTGTTTGCTTCACAATGATGTGAAAGTCATCTTGTTCACTCATTCATAGAAAACAATACACCAATTTAAATGTTCTAAGACACTTTTTATTTAGAAAAGACATATGCAGGAATGTGTGTCTGATCATGAATAATCATGTGATTTACCTGAAAAGACAAAGACCTGAGCTGCACAATGAGCCTTGCAGTCAGGAATGTGGCTGAGAGGTAATTACTACAATGCAATGCAGATGCAAATGTCGTCTTCTGAGTCACGTTTTTCCTCTGAGGACAAAGTAAACTCTTCATTGCTGTCTGGAACATACAAAGCGCTTCTTCACCCATGGAGCGTGGGATAACTTCACCTGGACAACTGAGAATCTTCACAGACTTATGCAATGTCATGAGTTGTCATGAGTGCTGCTTTTCTGTTTCCTAAAGCTCTCACATTCCACATTCACCACAACAGCTATCAGACATGTCTTAGCTGTTGTGTGCTCCTTATGAGGATTGCACTACACTTCCATATGAAGCATCTACACCTTGCTACCGTAACTCTACCATTCCCTTGTGCTGCTGCACTCCACCTGATACGGCACTTTGTACAGACAGTTTTACAAACTAAGTCTTCCATTGTCCATGTCCTGTTGTTAATCTTTCTGGAATATGCTGTGCTAAGTTAACCTTGCCTGTTCTTTTGACTACTGGTGAGTTAGAAAAACTACTGAAGAAAGGGCAAGCTGAATTATGTCCACATCCAACACTTCTGTAATTTTGCGATCAAATCAGTTCCTCTCATCACTTATACAGCAGCAATGGAAGGTAAGACACCAAGGTCTCAGAGAAAAAAGGTTAATCTCTATGGACTTCAAACATTAATATACAGTATATTGGGACAAATATGCTGTCAGAGGTAAAATTAACAGGCAGCTTATGTGTGTTTATGCAGCAGCTGATGGAAAATCCAGTGGACCATAAATCATCCAAACAATTACAATTACACCTGTTCTTCTCCTTGTCTGCACATTTAAAAATGCATTATTGCTTATATGCTTTATATGTAATGTGGTAGCGCTACAATGAAAAACTACATGGCATACAATATTTATACACATAATATTTAAAGTGGAAGTTTGAATTTTAATAAAAATGTCCTGACAGAGCTGATGGAGCGCAGGACTCACACTTACAGTGGCATCCCACTGGCTAATCAGAATAAGCTACCATTTGGTGCCAGGAAAACAGCAGGCAGAGAAGCAATATATATATATATATATATATATATATATATATACATACAGTGGGTACGGAAAGTATTCAGACCCCTTTAAATTTTTCACTCTTTGTGTCATTGCAGCCATTTGCCAAAATCAAAAAAGTTCATTTTATTTCTCATTAATGTACACTCAGCACCCCATCTTGACAGAAAAAAACAGAAATGCAGAAATTTTTGCAATGACACAAAGAGTGAAAAATTTAAAGGGGTCTGAATACTTTCCGTACCCACTATATATATATATATATATATATATATATATATATGTACTTGCACTTGAGGAAAACTGCATAAAAACTATGTTGGCACTTTTACCAACATTAAACCTGCAGCAAAATCCAGCCTTGTATGCTGCTGAGTTTGTACTATACTTTAATCCTGTTTGATGTGATGAGGACTGTAGGGTCTTGGGTCCACCAACAGACTGTAGACTCTAGTTACCAGCCAGATAGATTGGCTTAATAAAAAGTTAAACGGGTAGCCAAAGGCAAAGCAAGTGTAGAGTTCAGTTTTTTATGTTGTGAGGTCAGTGTCAGTGGAACAAACAGTCAGAAATAGGGTGATGAGATGTCAGACCTGTGCACCAGTGTCCCTCCTGGTCCGGCTTTGAGAAAGCCACTCTGCTGTCACTGTTCTTCCTCTTCTCAGCCCTGGTAGACACAAAGCAGGAGTCAGATTAATAGGATGCATGACAGTTTAAAGCAGACTACAAGAAGACTAACATTACATGTGGTGCAGGTCAACACAGATGGGAAACTTAACAGTTTAGTGTCTTATGTCATTGTTAAACATAAGCAAACTGGGTCAGATTTAATGTCTGTGTTAGGAAAACTTTAGAGTTTCAGTGCAGAAATATTTCATGAGTGAAGCAGCTATCCAGACCATCATTTAGTAACCACACTGATAAAAAGATAAGAAGTATCAGGATATGCAGGAGCTTGACTGAAACACCAAAGGATTTACTGCTTTCTTAAATCACATATAATTGTAAAATTAATATTTGTAAGTGTCTGAACAAAGCATCGCTTTGGGCTTTGGAACTTTTGATCAACTATGAACTATTTCTCGAGTGAACAATGTATTGAAGAAATTTCAGCCAATAATAATATTATAATAATGAAAAGCATTGTGACAAAAAAGAAAAGCAAAGAGGAAATGTAGTTTCAAAGACTAAGGACCTCAAATACTGCAACTGTCAAAACCAACACATGACATTTTCATACTTTCCTCATATGTTTTTAAACATCACTAAGAGTAATACTGTATCTTAATCATTAAACAACACTGAATTGTAATCAGTAATTTACTGATAGGTTTGATGGAGATCTTTACTTTTAGCTGCTGCTTGACCCTAGGTACTTAAAATCCTCCACCTTCTTCACCTCTACTCCCTGCAACCTCACCGTTCTACTTGAGTCCCTCTCATTTCCACATATGTACTCTGTTTTACTGCCGCTAACCTTCATTCCTCTCCTTTCCAGAGCAAACCTTCACCTCTCTAGATTTTCCTCCACCTGCTCCCTACTCTCACTACAGATGACAATGTCATCTGCAAACATTATGGTCCACGGACCTGTCTAAGCTCATCTGTCAGCCTGTCCATCACCACAGCAAACAAGAAGGGCCTCAAAGCCAATCCTTGGTGCACTCCCACATCTACCTTGAACTCCTCTGTCACCCCTACAGCACACCTCACCACTGTCATACAGCTCTCATACATGTCCTGCACCACTCCAACATACTTCTCTGCCACTCCAGACTTCCTCATGCAAAACCACAGCTCCTCTCTCGGCACACTGTCATACACTTTTTCCAAATCTACAAAGACACAATGCAGCTCCTTCTGGCCTTCTCTGTACTTCTCCATCAGCATTCTCAAAGTTGCATCTGTGGTTCTCTTTCTTGGCATGAAACCATACTGCTGCTCAAAAAAACTCACTTCTGACCTCAGTTTAGCCTCCACTACTCTTTTCCATAACTTCATTGTGACTCATCAGCTTTATTCCTCTGTAGTTTCCACAACTCTGCACGTCTCCCTTGTTCTTAAAAATGGGCACCAGTACACTTCTCCTCCATTCCTCAGACATCCTCTCACTCTCCAAGATCTTGTTAAGTGGCCCAGTCAAAAACTCTACTGCCACCTCTCCTAAACACTTCCATACCTCCACAGGTATATCGTCAGGACCAACTGCCTTTCCACTCTTCATCCTCTTCAACGCCTTCCTCACTTCATACTTACTGATCTTTGCTACTTCCTGCTCTACAACTGTCACATCTTCTACTTTGTGCTCTTTAACATTTTCCTCATTCATTAACTCTTCAAAGTTTCCTTCCATCTTTCCATCACACTTGTGGCACCTGTCAACACATTTCCATCCCTGTCCTTAATCACCAGTCATCTGGAAGAACCTCCTGACCTCCCAGAGCCTGTTTCAGCTCCTCCCTGAAAGCCACACAACACCCTTCCTTTTTCAACTTCCACCACTTGGTCCTCTGCTCTGCCCTTGTCCTCCGGGCCACGACTGATACAGTATGGAAGTCGTATTTGTGATTTACATGTTTGATTTAGATTAAATTTTACGTTGGATGCCCTTCCTGACACAACCCTCCTGCATTTACCTTAAAATGTGTTGTGCTGCTTTGTATCAGCACACATTGTTAACAAGATAACCATGTCAGTAGCTTGTTCAATACTTGCTCGGCTTCCTCTTAATACTGGGTTAAATTAGTTTTGTGTGATCGGTTCTTATTTACATCAGGGCTTTTATTTTCCTGTATCTCCGTCAAACTTATCAATGCAACCATAGGGGGGCACAATCCAGTGTCTTCATGTGCCGGTCCCAAGTTTGGGTTGTGTTTATGGCCACTAGGGTTGGGCGACATAGCTTCAAAATTATACTCTGATTTAAAAAAAAAATGCGATAATGATATTTGTAACAATACAAACAATACAACAAAAAAACACTGAAAAATGTTTTGTTAGTGATTGTAGATTGCAGGCATCAGCATTTATTAGTGCAATCAAAATTAAGGGCATTTTCCATCCTTTTCATATGACCTACTCTCATTGCTGATAAAATACGTAGTTCAGTGAGAGTAGCATGAGTGAAATGTATGCAAAGCACAAAAAAATTATTTGTAGTATTTTCCATGGAAATCTAAGTAAAAGTAGAACATACATAACAGCTATGCATGCTTTCCTTTCTTGCATGCATTTATAGCCTGGTAGCACTTAATAATGGATTTCTTAGATTTTTTTGTAAATTATTTTGCTTTGTTAGAAGTCTGACCTCTTGAGGCTAAACGACTATTGTACTAAATCAACAATCGAGGCTGCCATGTTGCTCTCAATCTCAGACATTGGATTTGGGTTCTTGGGAACATAAATGTGCCATAAATGTCACAATATCACTGATATTGTGAGATGACACTTGAGTGTTACATTATGCACATGTATTTTCATCTGTTTAGAAAACCAAGGGTAAGATTATCTAAAGTATTCTTGAGTATGCTCTACCTTCTTAACATATACATCAGCCCCAGGATTCAAGTTACTGGATGAGAGCAGCTAATTAGAGACAATAACAAAATATGGCATGATAAATGAAAACCTATTATTTTTTTCAGGTTCTGTTTCAGCATTTTTGCAGGCTTGATTTGAGTCAATGTGGTGTGCAGTTCTTTGAAATAATGGCTCCCATTTTCATTTAGCATGGAACTCAACAAGATGACTCGATTAGCTCAGATGAATCATGAGCTCACTTCAAATTGACAAAAACACTTCTCAGGATGTTGAATTTAAAAGACAATGATTCATACACCTTGGCTCGGGCGGACATACTTTCTATAACAGATAACGCTGAGACATCAGTGTTTTATTCTAGCAGGAGGGCAGTGAACAGAACAGAGGGTGTTTTGTACTTTCATTTCAGCTCTGAGGAACATTTAACTCATATCGTTGTGGAGACAGAACCAGACAATATAAGGCTGCAGTGTCATTAAAAAAAGAACTCAGTGAGTAGTATCAAACATAAGCTTTGGGCACATAAGTAATGAACCTGTCTATGTTTATCAAATGAATAACAGAGAAGAGTCTTAAAGCAGGAGTAAGCAGGACACATCTGGGAAATGAATTTACCTTGCCTAAGCTAATGAAGAGAATCAATAACCAGTCAGGGACTACAAACATGGTTATTAACCTGTCAGTATGATGACAGGGGTAGTAGCATGTGCATTGTATGTCTTAATTATTGCTGCCTGGAAGACTACATCTCCAACTACTGGCTGCCACACAGGGTCCTAATCAAGCTGCCCACAGCAGTTAATGAGGAGCCAGAAACAGAAAGATGGGCACAAGCTCCACTCTGTATGGCACTAATGGTATATTTAACAGTGTTAACCCTGGGTACTTTGGAACTATGTCGCTGGGGTCAAAAACATGATGAAAGAATTGATGATGCAGGTGTATCCAGGAATTCATTTTGTATGTCAAAGATGGTGTTCATAAGAGAGAAATTATAACTCATATAAAATAGATAATCAGCATACAAACCTTTTCTAGTACCAATTGTAGAGGTTTATCCAGAATATAAGCTTTCAGACTAATGCCTTCACAGCAAATAACATTATTGCTGACAGTCAGATTTTATTACATTAGCTTACAAGCAATGTCAGATTTTACCAATACTTTATTGGATTATGTAAAGTCAGTTAACGAAAACGCTATTCTCTTTTTAGTTACAGCAAGGCCTTTGACCAGTACTGTACATATAGTGTTAAGTTGTTTAAACTTGGTGAAACTTTTACACTCACACAACACACATGCATAATGTATACTATGCCTACAAAGTCTTCTAACATAGTATTTTATGCTAACTCAGAAGTTGTGTATGAGTCAAATATATATTCATAGTTGACACACTAAAGTGTCATATATGAGAGATGACATTTCCAAATACACAACAGACAACAACAGAATACACAACCAAACCCCCGACTGTATAAGACTGTTTTCTTAGCCATTTACCCTATTAGCTAGTTTCTAAGTGGGCTCAGAGCCACTGAAAAAGTCCATCACACTGCATTAACAATAGTGTCCAACAAGGTAGCATCACAAAGTCACCACAGGCCTCTGTTATGTTCCTTTCACATATGATCCTGCAGTAAAAAGCAATGAACACCCACGGGGCTCTGAAAGGCCCTCATCACTCTCTTTCTGTTTGTACAGTAATCCATTAAGCTCAGTCACTGTCAAGTGTGCTTGCTGTATGTTTCAATCTGCATAGTTAATTAATGTCTCTACAAAGGTTCCATACAGGGAATGCAGCAAGCCGTGGAATCTGCTGCGTTAGGTGCTCAATATCTGAGCAGGAACCCAAAATGAATTCAACTTCGGAAATCAAACACTCATAGCCTCGTTCCTTCAAGGTGGGGAAGATCAAATGCTATAGCCCCCCAAGCAAAGGTCACCATTAATCGCTGATAACACTGAAAGGAATCCATAAAATGTCAGCAGCACTTGGCCCAGAATTGCTACAGACGGGGAGGGGAAAACATTTCTGTGACATTTGAGGATTTCAGCAAAGGAGCAAGCAAAATAATGAGTTGAGCAGAGTAGAATGAAAAGAAGTGGAAGTCCGTGATTACCTGAAATGTGGATCCTGGTTTCTGTATTTTTTTCCCCTCTGGCATGATTTTGCAGATGTTGTCCATAGTATGGCATTCGGGGTTTATTTGCATTGCATCCCTACATCAGCAGTGAACCACACTGAGACATGATAATAGCACACAGCCAGGCCAAACTGAGCTCCTACAATCACCATTCATGCTGTGTCCACACTTAAAGTGACTGCTTCATTTCAAAAGACTAACTACTGCCTCAATACAGAAACCACTACTGCTCATGCACACTGAACAAATCCTACTACTGCTTCACTATATAATCTTTCCACTAGCAAACAATTGCAAGAGTTTTATGTTGAAGCAGCTACAGGAGGTGCTGTCTTAGTCACAGAGATTAGCTTTCACCTTCTCATTCAATAAAAACTGTTCTACGTGTAGATCTATAGGTTTCTGTCCTGCACTTTCTTGTCAGGAAACAAATCAGGAGGGATATAATTACTGCTGTTTTTGTTATTAACTTCACCACCAACCAAATCTTGATAGGACACATATTGGCAGACAGGGATGGGTAAATATCATTAAACACCCTATATGAAAGAAATGACTACAGTTCTAGTATTTTTTTAAATTACAATTCTACATAAGAATTAGAAATTGGTTGAGGCAGCCAGTTCAGGCTCCAGAATTCTTTTATGTTCAACATTTGTAAACGCTGCTGAGCACCAGCACAGCTCCACTCTACTCAAACAATGCAGTCATCCCCCAAGCCCCCACCCATGCATATAGCTCAGGGAACAAGTGGGACCACTTACTCCACTTGAGCTTACGTTGAAAAAGATGGTTATTGCACTGTTCACTTTCAGCAAATAAAAGTACTCTAATGTCAGCTATATAGTATTGATCTGAGCCTGGAAAAAAGAGAGCTACAGCAGCTGCAGCACAACTTTGCTCTCCAATTGTGGTACAAGATACAGTGCATGCTATCTAATCATGGAAATCCCAGTGTCATATCTCATTTAACTTGATTTTTCAGATACAGTCAGGAGAGTAGTGCATGATGTGGACCAGAAAACATTTGCATTCAATTTTCATTCACTGCCAAAATGTACAAATGATACATTGGTTGGAGTCACTGTGATTATGGCATTCTCTCTACAGAAAACATTAAGGCTAGCTAATAGCTTCAGCAGAGACATTATAGGTTGGAGAGGATGAGGCTCTCCATCACACGGCTCCCCCTGAATGATCGACTGTGGCTTGATGAGGCTTTGGGGGGCTTAAGCCTTTGGGGTCTAAGGGTATTTTGGGGCCCTGGACAAGTTTTCACATGCCCTGATATTTGTGCTTTTTTCTGCTGCTTTTAAACATAATAATGGCTAAAGTCTGATAACACTGTAATCAGAACACAAGACTTTTGAGGGGTACACTGTATTCTAATTTATTGATATGCGCCAATATGAAAGAAAATGCCAAAATACATATGGAGGGGTTATTTAGAAATTGGAGTTTGTCCACAAGAGTGCACACAGCACATTGGTTAAATCTACATACACATCAGAAACCACTACTGCTCATGCAAACTGAACAAATCCTACTACTGCTTCACTATATAATCTTTCCACTAGCAAACAATATAGACATATGAGTGTGTGTCACCTTATTAGACTGTGTCAACACACAGGGAGTTTATCATCATGAGCAATGTCCAAAATGTCCCTGGCTTTTAAATCAGATTTGGGATGCTGATGCTAGTAAGCTATATACTAAGACAAACTAAGCTAAGTGTCGTTGATTAGATTGAGATGCGTCTATAGTATAGATCATACTGCTGTGTCTGGATATTTAAACAATTAGTTAAGTCATGCTCTTGTGCCACCCATGTATAAAAATTACAGCACCTCTGTCAAACCAGACACCATAGATGAACCAAACATATCATTTCTGCTGCTGTGTGATGAATGTAAGTGTTTAATCAACCACAAAGAAATGTGCCGACATCAGTCTGGAGTAGATGAACAGTGAAGAAAACGGAAAGAGGCCCCACTTGACATAACACAAACACAATTTCAACCCGAAATCAGCACTAAAAAATGCACTGCACAATCTAATCAGCATAAACCTAGGTTTACTCGTGCCACTGCACAAACTTTGACATGGGGGGCATTTGATGATGGGTATGCTGTGAAAATTAAGGTTTACAGTGTGACAAAAAAATTTAAATCATTTTCTCCAAACCCCATATCTGCATTCCACTTCCAAGACAAAATACCGACCACACCCTCTCCCATACCATGACTGGCATTGTGCTATGTCGGTCCTGAAGAATCACTGATCTGACAGTTAAATCCACGCACAATAACTAGTCCACAAAATAACATATGAATGCAACTAATGAGCAAATGTCCTGCACATATCCCAATGATATTTCAGACACTACTGACAATAGGTGAAGTCGGTGTGACTGCTATTACACAACTTCAGCAAAATAATTTGAAATATGCATGCAATGTTCCTACAGGATTAAGACTGCAGGAATCTCTGCTCATATAGCGCTATACCTCTCCACCATTAACTAGTGTTCAAAGTTCACCTCTTCTGATCACAGACTGACCTGCGTTTGTGCATCTGGTCTGAGTTAAATAT
Source organism: Mastacembelus armatus (assembly GCF_900324485.2). Lineage (NCBI taxonomy): Eukaryota > Metazoa > Chordata > Actinopteri > Synbranchiformes > Mastacembelidae > Mastacembelus > Mastacembelus armatus. Next base: position 1,850,989 of record NC_046650.1, on the reverse strand, counting down.
AGATTATAAATTTGCATTAACAGTTAATCATAGAAATCGCTTTTCTCTTGCTGCCTTCATTTTCAAACCAGAGTCAAGTTTAAGGACATTATACTATATAACTCTTAGTTATAGTGTTTGTCTGCTTTTAATTTTATGTTGGATTTCACAAACTTTCAGTACTCAAAGGAACATTTTGTAACTTCATTTGTAAATTAAAACACATTTTCAGTTCATTGCCTGACAAAATATGAAACAGCTCTAGTATCACACACCCCTGCAGTTTTGTTTGTGAAGATTCTCAGTCATTCAGGTGAAGTATCTAGAGGGCGAGTCATGGAAACTAGACTTCTAGTTTTTAGCTTGAAACGTTTCACTCATCCAAGGAGCTTCTTCAGTATAAATGAAAGCTAAGGAATCTTGAATTTATCTTTCAGGATGGCTTCACTCTACCCCTAGCCCAAATAGGCTCGGTAGGTGAACTATATAAATGGGGTGAGAGTCATTAAGACCCACACTGCTTAGTGAGTTATACACTGAAGCGACTTATATATGCTTTCCAACAAGGCTGTTGTTGCTAAAAGCGACTTGTTGTTCGGTGTGACTTATAGTCCGGAAAATACGGTAATTTTTAAATGTCGCCACCCCTAGTATTGGATGTACAGGTACCTGTGTGTGTAAGCTGAGCACCACCTACTTATATTATACTGTAACACATACCATGCTACATCACAAAAAAAGATTCCAAAGCATAAAAAAACACTTCCTTTCTCTGTATCAGTGTACATTATTACAGACATTATTTTATACATTATACATTATTATACACAGTGTACACTGTATTATGTATTAAGCATGATTAATAAAATAGAAGATGCAAGAAGTTAATTTTTGGTGGGATATAATTACACCTTTAAATGGCTTTTAACTTTTGCTTATTAAAACATCATGTTTCAAATGAAGGTTGCAAAATCAAATTTGAGCGATTCTTCAGTTTACATGAGGAGCATCTGGGAAACTTACATTAATAAACAAACCCAAAATATGTACAACAAATGAAATAGCTACCACCGTACCCTATCTTATTCTTTTATCAGATGTTTTACCAAATTACACAGCCATAGTTTGTCACAGTACCTGTGGTGGTGACAAAGTAAGTGGCTTTAGACATGTTGTGCTGTGGTTTCTCTGTCTAGAGTTACAGGCACACGTTTAAACTCAGAGCTCTGATTATCAGACTAAAAGAGTGTGTAGTCATTTATTGATCTAAGCAGCTACAGTCTGTCAGTGATACTGTATTGCTGAGTGTTCTGAACAGTAACTGTGTACCTCTTAAGACAGAAAGACAAACTGCATAGCTAAAATACACAAATATTCATCACAGGACATACAGTCATTTCAATACTAAACGTTATCACACATCACATATTTTCCTCATATCATGCCCATCAGGCCCATTATGTCATCATCCTTATCCCATTGACCTAAAAAGGAACATGCAGGCAGGGCGAGCAGGAGAAACATAAACATCTGCACAAAATTTAATGGCAATCCATCCAATAGCTGTGGACCAGCATATCAACAAACATTCCACCCACACAACCACACTACCCTATCTACAACTGTATAAGGATATAAATACCAATGCAAAATACAGACAACTGGCAGTGTAGCCTAATTGATATCAGGCCTGAAAACCCATATTGTTCACATGCTGTGATTCACATTACAGTATATATTCAGCCTTCTTTAACTTTCAGAAAGTACACATATCCAGTCCAAACAATCTGTCCTTATTGTACACTCACTTCCAAGGACTAAAATCCTCTCCTTCTTTATTCCTCACCACTTACATTCATCTTATTAATTTTTTATTTATTCTGTGTTCCTCTGTGGACCAGCACTCGCCTGGTAAGCTATCACTGCAGGGTGCTGGAAAAAAACAATGAGGCATGGTCTATATCTTACAGCTACGCTAGCAGCAAAAAGACAGACAGACAGAGGAAAGGGAAGAAGGGCAGGAAGAGAAAGGAGGAATAATACACAGTAAATACTTTGTCTTCCTGAGAAATGAATGCATGGATTCACTTTTTAAAGTGAATGGAAAGAGCATTCTTGGGAGATAAAAAGTGAAGAGATCAAGTAGGAAATTTCAGTGGAGGGGGTTAATGGGATGCCCTATGTCACTGAATTCAACCCCAACTATGGTTGGCTTCTAACAATCTATCGTTGTGTTGTCAGACACAACACAACACCACCTGTAATGTCCAGGTTTACATACAGACTCAATTAGTTATGACTGAAATGAATATAAGCAGTTGAGAGAAAAATGGATACGTGCCCATATATTACATGTGTGCAGGTCTTAAAGGGACAGTAATAAACATGCTGCTGACTGTCATTAAATTAATCATTTTTTACAGACTCATGTGTTGTCCCAAACCTGTATTAATGTCCCTCTTTTGATGAACACAAAGGAAGATATTTTGAAGAATGTAGGTAACCACACAGTTGCTGGTCCACATTGAATTTGATAGTATTTAAAATTACTATGGACGTCACTGTGGACCAGCAACTGTTTGGTTTTCCACGTTCTTCAAAATAGTACTTATGTTCAGCGGAAGAAAGAAACTTGTTCAGCTTTAAAACAACTTTTGAGTGAGTAAATGATGGTATAAAAATAAAACACTATGACAGAATTGACAGACATGACAGAATTTTTATTTTTGAGTGAACTATTCTTTTAACAATAATAAAACAACAAAGCACAAAGACAAAAATCACGATTCTAGACTGACTTTAGGAATCAGTCTATATAGTGTTTTATTTTTATATTTGTTCATTCAATTTCTTGAATGCTCCTGCTAAATACACCTATTGTACCTGAAAATAAAACAGTTTATTTGTATATTATGTGTGATTGTAGTGTGTGTAATTATAATGTGTCAAATGTGTTCTTATTTTTTAATAACAAAGATAAAATAATAAAGATATTTAACTTCGCCGACTTTGGCCTAAATATCTGCAATATATTTTTTTCTTTTGTTACCTTGAAAGGCTTTGTCTTTACAATAGGGAAATTAGTTTGGCTGTTATGCTCAGACAACTTGCAAAATAGTAAAACCAACATGATAAAGAATTGTGATAAATCGTGAATCGTGATATTTCTAAAAAAAAAAAAAAAATCGTGATAATATATTTTTTCCATATCACCACCCCTAACGGTGCTGCAAAGAGTTGATTAGCCTATAGCAGGGGTATTCAACTAAAATTTAAAGAGGTCCACTTAGAGAAAATTTCTTGAAGCAAAGGTCCGGAAGATCATAATGTCTAACTAGTTAGTGTGATATGTATTTAAGTAGCCTAGTAGTTTTATCAACATCTGCATGTAATCAATACCTGACTGTCAAATCAAATTAATTCAGTACAATTCAAAAACTTTCTGACAATATTTATTGTCATGTAACATACAACTGAACATATATGTATGGCTGTAGATATGTATAATGTTCTCTCATTAACTAAGTTCTCTCTCTTTCTCCGTCTCACTTTACAGTTTCTCTCCCTTTGTTTTCTACATGTATCGCTCTCTCTTTCTTTTTCTTTGTAGTCTTTTTCATGCAGTGTTGCCAACTCGTCAGTAAGGAAAGTAGCTATTGGCTGTCCTAAAAGTCGCTAGAAGTCGCTGAATGACGTCATCGCGTAATTTGCATAATGTCCATGGCACATGCTGTAATTGTGACGCTTTTGCCAACTTCAGAAATGGAAAGTAAGAGACAATTGTGATTCTTTATAAGAAATAAGGGCCAGAATAAGGGACACTCAAAATATTTGTACTGTGCCATATAATGTAGCATGACGGCCTGCAGTTAATAAGTTCTCAGAACTAAATACATTTGCCTTGCTGTAAATGACTGAGGCTGTTGGGAGTCAAATGCAGTGATTTATTTTAGACAAAGAACATTTGACCTTTTTTATTTTATTTTTTTATTATGCCATGCATCAGTACAGATCAAACACATACATGATCGCACGCGCGATTCATTTGCAGTCGGGACGCGGAGGCGTGAACACTTCCTGCTGTGACTGCAGCTGGGAGGGAGGGACTGCTGCGAGAGGACTGGGCCGCCTGTGAAGGCTTTGGGACGGGGGAGGGGCCCGCGGTTGCAGCTGATTTGCCGTCTTACTGCGGCAAATTGAGAAGTGTAAGAATGGTGCAGTACAGACACATCAGAGTCTCCAAAAGTCTCAAGTAACAACAGAAAAAGTCGCCAGATTTGTCGCTAGTCGCTTTAAAAAAAAAAAAATGTCGCTAGAGGGGTCTGAATACTCGCTAAATATAGCGATAAAGTCGCTAAGTTGGCAACACTGTTTTCATGTGTAACTTGCCTCTAGCGCTGTTTACACTGTAGAGTCGTAATGTTTACCGCCTGGGATGCACAGACTTGATTGGCTGAGTGGTATCACGTGGGATGGCTCAACTCGCATGCAATTGGTCTGTGCGTTTCCACTATGGTAAAGTCTAAAAAATAAAAGCGCCCCGTTAGGTTTTAAATCACAATCTTCTGTTTTGGCTGTAGGTCCGGGTCTGTATGGGGTGGCTTCTGGGTCTGCACCCGGACCGTGGTCCGCCTGTTAGTGACCTATGGCCTATAGCTTCAAAAAAAAATTCCTGTCCATCTAAAACTATCCAAAAAATTAAGCATAGTTTGGGTACCATTGGGTACCACTGCAGACCAGATAAAACTTTAAAACAGCATACAAATCAAAAGTTCCCTGAATCAGGCATTCATGCTATTAGCATGTGTAAGTAACCTCTCCAGAATACACAGCTGTAATGTCAAGTTATGGCTGTATGGCACAGTTCTCATTTAAAAGCATAATAACTGGCTTAACTGCTTTAAAATGCAAGGCACACATTCACTTTGCTGCCATGTCTCAGTAAAAATGCACTCTGTGATTTCATCATACAAAATTCATGAGATAGTCTACTGTATATTGTTCATTTTGTATTCAAGGTATCAAACAAAGCAAATTACAGTGGGTTTGAGGCAGTTTTAGTAAAATGAGGAATTAGGCTTTCACTGAGGCGTTGAGGAGTTTTATACACATTTAAAACCACACAGCACGAAAATGATGGTAACGTAGAAAAGAACGTGAGGGTGGGAGTGGTGGGGGTGGTGGGGGGAGGACAGTTGGGAAGACAGGCAATGCAGTTAGTAGGCGGCTTATAAGACCATAACTAAATGTTCAAATGTAGTTTAAATGTGTTGGAGTTCAACAACAAACAACAAAGTCTGACAACATAGGCCTGAGAAATACAGCATAATATCATGTCTGTGAAGACTCTCAGTTGTCCAAGTGAAGTTAGCTAGAAGCTCATTTAAGTGGCGAAACGTTTCAATTAAACAAAAAGTCCAGTTGCCATGACTTAGTTTCTACATAGCATAATATCACTGATTTAAGATCTATTTTGAGTTGAGTATTTTAAGTTTGCTTTATAGAAATGTAGTATATACCAATAAAAATACAGACTGTCCTTCCAGTTTCTAGGCTATGCTTTATTCCACCTGCCCTAGGCTAGGAGTGCTAATACTGCAAGCAGTATTAACACTTTAAAAATGACGCACTCCCATTTGCATATGTATTTTTAAATGTCTGTAGAATTGCAACCAAATAACATAGAGCAATAATTCTTTTTGCATATAAGACTGGAGGACATTTTCAGGTTTTGTGGAGTTTTTCTATTCAACACTTATTTTTCATAATCCTAATATCTTGAACCATGAATAGGTTTAGTCAGCAAAGTAACCAAATTATAGTCATCTTTCTCTATTAAGATGATTTCTTAACTGCCATGTAAACCAGAAACCTGGTCTCCATAAACAGGGTAGTGGATTCTAATTTCCCAAGATTGCTGCTGCAGTACCCTAGTTTCTTTGCCATGTGTGTGCACCACACCAAATCAGCTTACTAGTAGAAGAGTGGAGTGGCTGATGAAAGGAGAGATCGTTACATGGAGAGATGCCTCTTCATATTAAAAAACTATCTAAAAGTAATGCAAAGTGGCTTGTACATGTCTAAATGGTTTCCACTACTGAATATTTGACACTTGTTAAACTCAGTTTGTGCAGAGAAAAGGAGCTCAATTCAGCAGCCAGTCTGTTCTGACATGTAGGATCTATTGTATGTAACCAGGTTATTTCAGGGCATGTAAACACACCATGTGTCCAAAGATTATTGATTGAGGTCCCAAAGAATTTAATCAAATTCAAACCAGTATTAATTCCCTTTATCAAATCCTTCTCAAAGTCTGTATTGAATCTGATTAGGTTCAATATTTGAAAAAACATCTCAAATGGAAAGCTCTCAAATGAACTTTTATTGGCTGAAATGGCAGAAACACTGCAGTTGTGAGCAGCAGCCTGATCAAAATCCATAGATACAAACTAAAAATTAGAATACAGCTAACAGAAATAACAGCTTAACAGTCTGTTTACCTCATACCTTTTTCTTCACAAGCACTCCCTCCAAATATTGGAACCCCTAATTCAGAACAAAACACAGATATGAATCAAAGCAGGAGATAAAGGAGCAGATCCTCCTGAAATGGACACAATCAGTGCAATCATTTCACTTTAACTTCACATTCTGTTTTGGCTGGATACACACAGGTGCTTCCCAATGACACACCAGCCAGTAAGAGCCATATGCTATGTTTTACCCTTTATGCAATTACCATCAGTTAGCTAAGATTAAGGATAAAGTTAATTTAAGCTGGCACCAGTGATGTTCGTTATTTGAGCAGTCCGGTACCTGGAAACAATTAATTTAACCTAACCCTAACATTGGCGTCAATAAACTGTAATAGCAATGAAAAAAATTACTATCACCACCTGCTACTATAATACTAGTATGGACTCCACCAGAACAAAAATATACATACATGAAGGCACAGAATGGGACACAAATGGCACTGATTTTAAGACAGGCTGTGGCTCACTTCTGAGCTCCTGATGCTCTTCCATCAGGGAGCAGATATAATCACACCATTCATGTCTGCATAAGGGAGGGATCACTTCTACAAAACAAACACTTCAGGGAATGTCCTCTGCTCAGAGGTGATTCTGGTGTCTTCTTTATAAAGAGACACTGGGGAATTTATCCAATCAAAGGTATTTAACATATAATTTAAGGGATTTACCTAAGTGATGTATAAGACACACCAAAAATGTATTAAACTATACATGAACTGCGTGTCAAAATCTCTCTCTTCCAATAGAGGTGATCACCCAGCACCTCTGCAGAAACACATTCTTCTCAGACACCACAATGCACAAGTATTACTTTCTCAAAATGCAACCCATACAGAACCTTCTATATATTACATTTGGGCTGTGGTGAAAAAAAATCTTGCTCTGTAACTTAGTCTTAATTAAAAGATATTACATGTAACATATACTGCAAGAACAGAGAAATGATTACAAGGCTTTGTTTACTAGATCTGAATGGTTTTGATATCCTCCCTTAACTGAAAGATTGTTTAAACTGCATTACTGTAAGAGTGGAGGCAGTTTAGGTATCTGTTGTGTAAGAGATGCTCTTTTCTCAGTTAATCATAAAACACTGTCAAATAGTCACATGTTGCTGGAGAACTACATTACATTCACTCTTGGCAAACAGACTGACAGCATTAGGAATCTCTCAGAAACGCGGCACTCTGGCAGGACCTCACCTACACACCATGGACCCACAAAGCATAAACATACACTTGGAAAATGAATAATGACTAAAAGAAGCCCACACAGCAGACCAGAAAGGACCTTGCACCGTATTTCTGTGGGTGTTACAACACTGCCATCTTATTAGATTTCAAACAAAATATTCTTCAAGGGTGCAACCTCTCTGTCATGCAGGACTAGTGTTAGCAGTTGGAAAATGAGGCAGTGTGAAAAGGTGAGCTGGCCATTGTCAGGGAATGTGCTGCTAATGAAAGTTTGCCTGCTTAGAGGTCGAGCCACATCACTTCTGCAGACAATATAGCCAGTCCCTGCCTCCCTGCCTCCCTGCCCACTCCCTCTCACCTCCACCTTGGAAAGAACAGCCCAGCGCTTTTGAGGGCTCTCAAATCATCCCATAGAGATTCCTCTGGGTTCTGACACAACGCAAAGTATGTGGAGCACAATCCCTGGCTAGATTGTGCTATCCACTGGGTAAATGGGCCATTGACAGGCAAATATTGTAGAAACAACTACTGAGCACAGTTTATTTGTATCCCAGCAGAGCACGGTGCACTGGGTATTTGGAGAGCTTTTTTAATGTTTAGTGATGAGAAAGAGTGAGAAAACAGACTAATCAAGAAGGTTCTACAATCATTTGTGTGAGAAATCATACAGATGTGTAAACATACACACTAACCCAACTGGTGGGTTCAAGGAACAACAGCTCTGTTAATTTCCCACATAATCTGCATTCCGATTCAGGGTTTGCATTCATTGAAGGATATGGTGTACAAAAGCAGAGATGAAAATGGCAGAAGCAGAGAAGAGTGAAAGTCCCGTTTTCCACAATTAAACAATTTCTACACTGTTATGTGGATAGTGGTGGTGCCTTCTTCTTGTAGTTTTTGTTATGTGGTGAGAATAATCAGTCATCCAGGAAAATGTTTACAGTTCTCACAGCAATTGACACAGTAACTTGGTCATCTCACTTCTGTTTTATCTGATGTCAGCCCACACTGATTCTAAGACACAAGCATGAGACCCATGTCACCACTTACCTCTGTATTTTTTTAGACTTCAAGGATTCATGTCATGTCCCTTACCCATTCAGTCTGTGAAACCCCCGACAATGTCTCAAGAATTACGTCCAGAGATAGTCTGGAGTTGTTTTAACACATGCAGCCACATCGGGAGACACAACAGAGCTCACATAAGCGGTGGACTGAAAAAATGATTTCTGACTCCATCAATACTGGCAGACATGCAGGTGGATGGTTGTTATGCACTGTGGTTGCTATGTGCATCACCGGGAGATGCTATTTACTCTTTTTTGGCACCGCAGCAAGAGTTAAGGTTGGGCTTGATACGAGGATTCTGAGAGTCCATCAACTTATCCTGCTGCTATGTTATCGCCCGCACGCCACTGAGAAATGTCCCAGTGTTCCTGACAGATTGTCCACCACTGGCTCACACCACTACACTACCCAGACTTTTTACAGATGAACTCTTAGGAACAAAGTCCACGTTTTTACATGCAGCTCACCATGATAATGTCTATCAAAATTCAAGTGCATGTCTAAAAGCATGTCATTTAATTAGGGTTAATGTGCCAATCCTTTTTGTTTTAAGTGTGAAATTCTAGTAAATAGCTGCCTTTTTAATGTAATAAAACCTAAGATCTGTTCAAATGTCAACACATAAAAATAATGAGTTGGTTTTATTTTTTTATTACATGTGCAGCAAACTCGATGTTTATGGTCCATATTTGACAATAACATTTGACATTGAAAACAGACTGGTATGTCCTTTTATAAGATCAATCAATCGAATACATAATCAATGATTATTAAAGTACTTGTTTGTTGCAACCCAATATTATATTAATATTATATAGATGCCTATATAAAGGCCTTATGTAAAGCCATTGTTTCCCACAGTATTTGTTGGCTGCATTTGAAAGAGTATTCGAAATAGGACAGTTTGGTTGCAATGCTATGACTAGGGATGGGTATCATTTTAACGATACTACTACTCCTATCGATACTGCTTATCGATCCGGTATTTTAATGGTGCTCTGATCAACACTTTTAGAGGAAGAAAGAAATTTAGAACATGAATTGCTTAATTTGGGATGCCAAACATCTTTGGAACGCTTAGCTCTCTTCGCCATCCTTGAGCTTAAATTGACATGTCTGCTTCTGCCGCAAATGTGGACTATATCACGTGTGGCAACAACAGCCCCGCTTCTCTCCTCTTCGCTTACAGACGTAGCAGGCAGGTGGTCAGGTCAAGTGCTGAGAGAGGTGTCTCGTTTTCTGTGCGAATAACGAAAATATTTACACATAGACAGATAGTTGGCCATGTGCACAGTTAACATGACTACGTCAATACTGATAACAGCCCTGTTAAGGCTTGAGCTTATTGATATTGTGGTCTTCCAAAATTTAGCCCCGGGGCTTGTTTAATACACGGTCTCGGTACCTATCCCTAGCTATGACACTTTTGGCCTTCAAATGCAGGCTTTGAAGAATGCAGACCCTGAATTGGGAGACCCATAATCTGAAAGGTCATGACTAGGGATGGGAATCAAGACCCAGTTCCCAAATTTTCATTATATTTTCATCAAATTTTCCGATCCATCAGAATCGTATGCTTCCTTGCTTATTGATTCCTTTTATCAATGTCGACAGTTTCGCATGCATCATGACCTCAAGCTTTCCAGCTCTGCCGTGAAACAAGGAGGTGACAAAGCGTGGCTTTTTTTCCCAAAAATGGCAGCAATGCTACTTACTATGAAATAATCAAAGAACCTGCATCATGTTGAGAAATATTTCCATGCCACAAATGCATGAATGCCACCATTTCCCAACCAGTTAATAGGTCCACTACCCTGTGTTAGCAACATTACTAATTACTAAACTAATATTCCTTCTTGTCATCCATTTCAGAAACTATCAGACTGTTACTACACACAGCACTAATGCTGTCTTTACCAAATCATTGTGTGCAGCACGTAGTGTCCAGCACCAGACTAACCCCCCCCCCCTTTTTTTTTTTAAAAGGGATCCTATATACACGTTTTTGGGAATAAAAAATATGCCCCAGATGTCTTTAAAGCACATCTAAAAATATTCATGATGAAATGGCTTTCAGATCATAGTTTCTGGCAGGTCTGAAAATGTGTCCAAAACACAGTAGGCCTACTTGAAAATGACCGGGGCCCCCACATCTCTTTGAAGAAGTGTCTGCTACATAGGTCCAGCCTCCTGGCTTTACTGGTGATGGAGGGATGTCAGGGGGGAGGTCTCTGAGAACAGAGTCAACGACATATAATGGCTGCTGTTCAAGAGGAGATTTAGAGTCCTGAATGCAACAAAACATGTCGGAAAGGTTAGTTAACACTTTGTTTTGTTGATGTTTGATATTATTTCATGATTTTGTAATGCATAAAAATGGGACTTGGGCATTATTACGCAGTAACTGCTAGTTTGTCTTTGATCGTTCTGAGTATGAACTCAATAAACAACATAACGTAATAGCGGTTTTTGGTCAAAGATAGCAACACAATATGGACAGAATATGAATTATTTTCCAATTTCGTATTGCAAGTTACATGTTTAAATGCATTTATTAATGTCAGTTGCTATTTGTTTAACTTGCTGCTTTGTTTAATTTTTAGCTAGCTAAGTAACAACAATGTATTTTGTCCCACAAGTGTTAATAATGCATTTCAGTGTGTAATATGAATACTTGACACTGTGGTCTTTCATTGTCAATTTGACATGATTTTAAAGTCAAAGCATGTAAATATGGTTTATACTGTATCATGGCATACCTTTTGGGCAAACACTGTTAAACTGTTCCTACAGAGATAATCTACAGGTGTGTTTGGCTATTAGTTACAAATTCTGTTGTCTGGGAAATACTACCACTAAACCTACCTTTCCCTAACTAGGTCAGAAGACAGCTGAACAGCTCCCAAACCTACCATCATGGTGAGCAGCTGGGGCTGGGACATGTGTTTGAATGTGTCACAGAAGGCATTCAAAATGTATCAGGCTGCCTATGACTCCTTGTGTCTAAGAGGATTAAATCAGTAAGTCTGACAGGCTGTAAATACCAATACTTTGAAAACTCTATGATTAAAAGTAATGTTTTAGAAATTCATGAATGATTTTTAAAAATATTTAGCTTTATCTAATGAAATTAAATTAATAAGATGGGCTGCCTCACAAACTAAGTACAGATACATAATATATTGTATTTTAACTGCATATATACATGATTAGAGTAATCTGGTTAATTAAATACGATGAAAATTCAAATAGTTTTCACAGTGTAATATTCTTTATTTACATCAAAACTGGAAAAAACATAAATACACAAAAAATACACATTTTGTAAAGGTTTTTTTCATAAGTAATTCTGACATGTCTCATCCATTTGATAAAATATCTAATAGTGGATCTGTGTGACTTTTGGAAGATGTTACAGGTATCTGGCCTACAAAAGTCTTGTAAGCTGGTCCTGGTGATTCATAGGAAGGAAGATCCAAGTGGTCATTTCTGCCTGTGTGGTTCTGCACATAGAGTTTGGGTTTGCTAATGCACAAGGCGGCTACGCTGGATTTTGACAACTAGTTGACTGAATCTAGACACATCTTTGTCTGGCTGGTCAGTCTGAACATAGGGGTGGTGGGACAGGTTTCCTCAGGATCTTCTTCATATATGTTGCTGAATCCACAACACTTCCTCGAATATTGTTTTCATCAGGTTGTCCAGATAAAACATCACAGAAGACAAAGACTGTTCAATGCTTTTCCACTACAAGATTAAGAAAACGTTGTAAATGTTTACAGTGACAACTACCGTCCAACTTATAGTCTGCAAAATACAATATTATTTTTAGAATACTATTTTTGTTGTTTTATTACTTCTTAATAACAGTAAAAGATGTTTTCTATTTTTAATTTATAGTTCTGGCATGTTTGCTCAAGTAATGAGTTGTTTTAGTACTTTCCTTTTCTTTCTCTGAATATGACAATATTGAAGTGCAATACCTCCAAAGTAATATATATTGCCATTTTTTTTTGCTATAGCCTGTTATACTTACAGTGGGTTTTTATTCGTTTGGCAATGCAATGCCCCTTACTTGCCTTGGGAAGTGTGGTCTGCTGTCCAGTACATCACAGTTCATCTCTTGAGATTACTTCTGTCTTCATAATTCCTAGGATGAATTAATAATTAAGTTTATTTTTATATTAAACCTATAAAATTGTGTATATTAATTCTTGCATTCTAACACCCTGTTAAGCTTTATAATTATTTATTCAATTCGGTTCAACGGTTGTGAAGCATACCTTTTTCCAGGTGCCAAACATCGTAGAAGTGTGTGACCTGTCACTCTTGCAGAAATTTTTGAATTTGGTTTCAGTCACTATGCAATCCAGCCATGTTTAGTCAGGGTCCTCTTCAGCTCCTCCTCCTCCTCCATGTGATAGCTGCCACCAACGTGATTACTGTGTGTAAAATATAAGGACATTCAGTTGTAATGTGAAAAAATGTGTGTGTAGTAATTATTTTATTATTGGATTCACAAAACATAAGTTATCTATAATATTATCTATAATATTTATACTCACCAATATAAATATTGGTGAGTATAAGGACATCATATAGCAGAAGAGTACTTTGTCACAAAAAATCTCATAATGAAGTGGTGAGGTCTGCATCATCATGATTTGCATTAAAAGAACAGGTAAACATTCAAATATCCAATGTTTTTGTGCCCTAAAAGCCCTACCTACCCTTGTGTCTGATGGGTAAGTCACACATCCAAACAGGATTCTGCTTTGCTGTTTACAGTGACAGACTCTTGGTCTATCAACAGGGAAGCATCTCATAGAATATATCATGTATTTTTGCTATTGTAAGCTGCAGCCAACCAAAAGATACAGTATCATCTTGCAAATTAACATAAATCCTGTCTTTGTGCACAGAAAAAATGTTTTAAAGCAAAACGCTTAATCAGTCTCCGACATTGATCAAACCTAAAAACACAAACCTCCTGATATCCTCAAATTTAGGCCCCTTACTCTGCATCCTGCTATGTTGTAACATAGCATTAGTTATATAAGGCAAACCAACAAACGCCTTTCACCAAGTAAACTACACAGCTTGACCACACAAAATATCTATAATCCTTTCAATTGTCCTCTAAAGCAAACAGCAAGCCTATCCAGTTTCAGCTTAAAAATGAGGCTATAAGTATAGTGTACATTAGCCGGGCGGCATTAGCGCTAATTATGTAGTTACTGTGGCTAATTTCAACACGTTGATTTTAGGAAAAAATAAATAAATATATATATATATAAACTCACCACTGAAAGATTGTTGGATTGCACACGGATTGCCAGTGTGGATCCCAGTATCAACCTCAGCTGTGAAGTGATCCCAGCGAAGAACAGATCCTTGTTTTCAAGGCAATCGGAGGTGAAGTGGTTTCCACACACAAACAAAGCTTTGGGAGATTTGCTGTCATCTGTCTGTTGGAAATAAAACTAATCCACTGTGCCTTCTTGTCTTGTGATGATGGTAGTGAGAACAGACTCCAGTTGTTACAGTCAACACCAGAACAGCTTCTGTGCTCAGTTTGTCTCCTGCTGTATCCTCACGGTGCTGAAGCAAGTGCGCAAGAATGGCGGACACCGTTGTTTGGGCAGAGCCAGAAAAGAGACGTCTCTTGTATACGTGTACAAGAGAAGGAAGAGTAAAATATATCATACTCTTCAAAAACAGGATAAAGAAAAAAAAGAAGGCGGCGCACCTCTACCTTGCTTGGTGTGTCTCTACAGACACCAGACACCCGACAGACATATGTACCAAAATTGCCAGAAATTACATTTTGCATAACAGGACCCCATTAAATCAGAAAACTGATCAGAAATCAATAAATAAATAGAATTAAACCGATACCAGAATCGATAATCTGATTACCCTAAAGCTTATGATATACAGTTGTGATGACACCATTTCTAATTAATGATATCCAGACTGTCACACAACCATTAGTGAATAACCTGATTAAAATTACTGCATTATAATTTTCCTTCAGGAACATCTGTGACTGACTGTAAATGCCACCCAAAACAAACCCAAATGAAACACTTCTAAAATGCAAACTGCTCCCACACATTTGTCTGACTGGGCCAAAACAAACACTCAAAGTGAATTAAAACTCTTGTCAGTTACGCTCAGGTAAAAAACGTTGCCCACTGAGATGCACTGTATTTACCTTGAGGCAAGAAACGCTGCTGTAAAACAACTTACATTTATGCCACTTAAATTTGTGGGTGACACGTAGTAGTTAGCACAGCATGCACATAGACTGTTGACAAAAGACAGAGATAAGTAGGAATTTGTATGGCCCAAGTTTTTGTAACAGGGTCACAGAGATCTGCTTGATAAATTGAGACAGTTCCAGATTTTTGCAGTAGCTAAAGCCAATGAGAGAGTATCATAACTGTATAATGATTTCAGTCCTTGAGTCAATGCCCCTCTCAGCGATCTCTGCAGACACATAGACACATAGTGCAGACACCACATACAGATTACAAAAACTGATATCTCTTCCATATATAGCCACACATGGCAGCCCAAAATCTAGTCAAGTAAGCAGTCATAATGCATATGAAAACATTTTCATCTTGGAACACTCTGAACAATCACAACACTTAGTTCATAAAAAAAGGTTGGGCTAAAGGGTATAGAGCCTTTAGTGGTCAAAATTAAATAAAAAATAAAAAACAAATTATTTAAATAAATATGCATAATTTTATAATATGACCACAAAATTCTAAAATAATGCTTCAGCTCATTATTATGAAATTTTCATTTTGCTTTAAAAACGCATTCATTGTTATATTTCATTATGCTTGTTTTCACAATAACAGTGAGTTTTAGTTGCAAAACCCCTTTTTTAAAATTTCTGTTGTTTTTATTTCAAAATGCTGTTTTTACAGTGTTGGCTTTTATTTAATGATGTCTTTTCCCCAGTGCCCTTTTTATTTTATAATGCGGTTTTTCAGAGAATGTCTACTTGTCAATCAAGGCAAGGAAGGCAGGACCACTTATGTCATTGGCTCTTCGTTCAGTATCCATTACTGTCATCACCTGTTCCTCCTGGCCCTTACAGCGATACATGCTAGCTAGCTTTTTTAACAGCAATTGAGCACCATGATGTTCGGTATCCACTGAATGTTGAATATTGAATCTGCCAGGACCAGTTGTCTTCCAGTGTTTGCCATCTGCCTGTTGAAATTCCTGTAAAAGCACTTAAAACTTTAGCACCCTCTGGCATAAACATCCAAGATATAGCGGTTAGTTAACAGGTTTCCAGTATCCATCAGCACATAGCTGCTCTCGCCTTCCAGGTCTTGATTGACAGACAGTCATTCATAGTCACCCATCCATCCATTATCTATATCCGCTTATTTCTATTTAGGGTCACAGGGATCTGCTGGAGCCTATCCCAGCTCTCTTTGGGTGAAAGGCAGGGGTACACTCTGGACAGGTCACCAGTCCATCACAGGGCCACATAGAGACAAACAACCTCACACACTCACACTCACTCCTATGGGCAATTTAGAGTCACCAATCAACCTGACATACATGTTTTTGGACTGTGGGAGGAAACTGGAGTACCCAGAGTAAACCCACGCAAGCACAGGGAGAACATGCAAACTCTACCCTTCCGGGTTTCAAACCAAGGACCTTCTTGCTGTGAGGCAACAGTGCTAAACAACAAATCACTGTGCTGCCTATATATATTTTTATTCAAAAAATGTCTGTATTTAATTATAATAACATATAATAATTATTTAATTCATAATGTCCCATTTATTCATTTAAACACATTGGTGCTCCATAAAAAGGAGCATATATTAAGATGCCTGGGCAAATAGGAGAATCATTGTGAAAATAACATAGTCTTAATGGATTGGCAAACTATACTCAGTACTAAGAGTTTAACACAAACAGCAGCCTAGCAGTATACCTTTCCCAGCCATGAAGCTGTAGCCTGTCATAACACTTACTAAAATGTTTGCTGAAAAGGTAGGCCAATACAATTTTATAGGGAAATGTCTGTAAGCTTTAATAGATTTGACTGTTGTGACACCAGACACACACCTGCTTGAGTTTAGATCACAGCAGAGATTTTACAATTAATTTATTAACTGGTTGATTGACAGAATATTCATCTGCAGCCATTTTGATAATACATTTATTGTTTAGCTCACAACGACTAGCAAGAAACTCAAGCTGTGACCCGGTCCAATGTCACATTTGTGAGAACCAACTCTTTTTCTTTATCGTATTTGTAAGTAAATTAAATGTTTTGGGGTTTTGCACAGTGAACAGGAAAATGTATTTCAAGGTGTTTTAGAAAACATGGGCAGCTTTCATCACTTTCTGACATTATATAAGCCAAATGATCAAGAAAATCCATAGACAGATTGATGGATAACAAAAATAAATCTTTTTTTTTTTTAAGACTTTCTTCTTTTGTTAAATGAAAAAAGCTGTTGTAGAAAACATGGTTCTTCTTCTAAGTAAGGCATCAAAAAGCATTGTGTTCTGGTACTAAAACTCAATCCAACTGTGTGGAGAAATGAACTATTGACAGCAGATGGACAATGTGATGGTTGATGACTGTGGTTCTGCTGACAGCTGAAAATTATCCCCAAGTTTAAATGGCTCACAATCACTACTTTCCTGGATTGTTTTTGGAGGGTGCAGTTGGAACAAAGAATAGTGAATTATCACTTGTTTTGCCAGTTAAGATCTATGGCCAGTTAACTGGTTGACACCATGCTGCAGGGGAAAATGCTGATAATACATAATTATGGTGGCCGACAAGGGCAAACGCGCCGTAAACAGCCAAAACACATACAAGAGAGAAAACACATGCAAGAGGGAAACGCTGCAACAACGAAAACACATGCAAGAGAGAGGTTTGCCCTTGTCAGCCCCCGTACATAATGGAGAGAAAAAAATATATATATCAATATGGTCGAAGACAGGACAGTGTGGTTAGGGAGCAGAGAAGAAACATGGCATAGTCCTATTCATTTGGGCCTAATAACAGTTTCCAGCAGTTGTAACCAACTTTGGGATATGCTTCTATATCAAATAAAGAAGGAGCACAAAGTAAGTGCCTACTAGGCAGTGTCTGTGTGTCTATAAGAAACAGCCCTTGGAAAACAGTAATGAGATATTACAATAACAATAGAGTGACAGCACTGTAAAAATTATCAGAAAAGAGAAAGGCTTCTTCTTTAATATGACAAAATATAATTATGCTCTATGAAGAGACATTTGAAGGATGATTACTAACTTTTTCACACACTGTAATGTAGTCTTTTCATTGGCTGATATAGTACAAATTAGGAAGAAAAGGGGAGCATTTGGTTTGATGTAGTGGATCACCCTGTTAATACAACAAAGGCAGAATCTCGTATGTCAGAATAAGTTCTCACGGCTAAGACTCGAAAATGTGATCTAAAAACAATCAAACAATGCAGCATTATAAGCAACAATATGGCTTCTAAAAAGGCAGCAAAAATAAAAAGGAAAAAGCCCACTGTAGTTTCTTAAGGTAACCTGTTCAAATGTAATATTTGCTCTTATTAAGAGCACACTACATTTTTTTTTTCTGCTTAGAAAAGTCAAACACAAGGATGGCTAAACTACATTAACAAGAGACATGTCTTTACAATGGAGGTTATTGTTTGAGTCTTATTTTCCCTGAGGTAGTTCAGTCCACATGACTGGACAGTGATGCATCTCTCTATCAGCCACTGCCTCACACTGTTCTCGGGCTGGCTCAGAGAGGGACGCTGCTGAATACATTCAACTCAAGTTTCAGAGTTAATTTCATGTCATGTCAAATACAGGCTGGCTTTCAGGGCTGTGAGCCAAGACGATCTCTTAACAGTGAAAAAAAGTCTAATCTGTAATTTACATGTTGGTGGTTTCATCCAAAGAGGAGGTTCTTGGATGTAGTGAAGGAGGACATGAGGATAGTTGGTGTGGGTGAGAAGGATACAGAGGATAGGGTTAAATGGAGGCAGATGATTCGCTGTGGCGACCCCTGAAGGGAGCCGAAAGGAAAAGGAGAAGTGGTTTCATCCAAAATGTCTATAAAACTGACTGTGAAACATATCTGACTGAAATGTGGGCTGTCTGCTGCACCGGTCTAATTTCTCTAAACTGCCTTTTATGGACACGGTGGGAGGAGGACAGGACTAGTTCTGTGGTTTCGATGGAAAATAGTATGTTATAAACGTAAACTGCAGGTATTTAGTTGTCAAACCTAAATACATTTTAAACTTTTAATCGTCAGCCACACCAAACTGTACAAACGCCCGTTTAAATGCTTTTTGGAAAACGACGTGGTTAATGATACGTGAGTTTTCTATAGACGCTCGCCCGAAACACTCTGTTACAGTTAAAAGCTGCTTGTACACTGGAAATAATACACAAAAAATAACGTGATTCTTAGTTCTTGGAAAAACTAGCTTCGGCATGAAGGGCACTACTCAATGTGAACTGTCACTGCCGCCGTATTTGCATCCCTCAGACCAGCCATGGAGGGGACAAAAGAAGAAACTAGCTAGATTTAACAGAAGTGGAGGTATCACCACAATGGTTTTCAGTACGTACGTCTTAGTGCTTTGGGCGTGTTAATGCTTTGACAGTCTAAAGGATGAATGCAGACTGAAACAAAGGTCTCTGCAGGTCGTGTTTGTCTTGCTGCTTTGCCCGAGAGGCAACGCGGTATAAACGGCAGATTTTTTAAAAGGAGTCCGGAGCAAATAACGGCTCGTGGAAAAGTTTGAGCGCCACCACAACATATTTTTCGCTTAAACTAAACCCCACTGCATTGGATGACACACTTTAAATCCTCCATACATGTTTATCTAAAGCTTCAAAATGCAACTGGTAGTTAGATGCTAAAAGAAGTTTTACACCATGTTCGCTTTTTTCTTTCTTTACCTTCTTCTCCAGTGTCTCCGCTGGCTTTTTCCGCTGTACCGTTCAGCGACAAAAAAAAAAGGAAAACGAGCAAACGTCCACATTTTGCCGGTGATGTCTGGACATTTTTCTGTCTGTGTTTACTGTACATCCCTGTGACCCTCAGAACCGCCGACCGTTCTCCCTTTCCTCGCCGTTGTTCGCCTCTGCCTCCCTGTCTCCCCCGAGCGTCAAACATTGAAGAGTAAGAAACTGCACTTCCTGTCTGGACCATCAAAATAAAACTGCGATGAACCTACCCAAGCTTCAGTACCCCATACACATTTTAAATTTGAATTGTCGTTTAAAACTGTAATAAGATAGAGAACATTTTTTTATTTGTTGACATAATTTCAACAGCACAATCACATACGTCTAATAAGCCTACATAGAATTTCTATTGGCATTTTCACTATGTAGTGTGTTCACACTGGAAACAAATGTAATCTAACATATACTGAAAATGTGTGGTTTTGAGTCTGACTTTGACATGGCTAAATTAACCTGTTATGGGGTCATGAAACAAAATCACTTTTAGGGCACCAAACTGCTTCAGGAACACTTTAAAGAACAAAACAAAAACGTTTATTGTACAAAACAGTAAACTCACTATTTATTTATTTATTTATTTTTGAATACTATGAAAATGTATGCATTTTAGTATAAACCTGATTACCTGTGAAACAGTCCACTCTGGAATTGACTCCAGTGTCCTGTAACCCTCAAAAGGATACATGGATGATGAAGATAAATGTATTATATTTGTTCATCTGTATTGGGTTTTAATTTCAGCTTGGAAAGCTGTGCAGCACCAAAACCCCAAAGCTCAGATACCACAACTTAAAATATCCAGCTTTTTAGGGGATAAGAATACTGGCCACAAGCTAGGTTTCAGCTCAGACATGGCAAAATGTAGGCAAAAGAACAACTACTACTTAACACTCAGTAGTTTAATTTAGATCTTGCTCATGCTGGCCTTTCAGCATGTAATGTTATAACTTAACATCTGTTTTACTGGTCCATTTATCAGAAAACTATAAGCCTGATAACCTGCAGCTGTTAGGCCAGCTGCCAATAACAGCTATCTGTTACAGCTGCATGTCCTCTGCCAAAGAAACTGCTGAGCACTTAAATAACATCAACTATTAAAATGATTAACTGTGTATTTACAACAGGAATGGTTTTGTTTTTTACAGTATAACGTAGTTTAATATAATGTATTTCACAAAACAAAAAAGAAATTTTTAACGTATCCAAACAATATACAGGATAGCTGAGACTTTTATTTTGAAGTGTTAATCAAATATCATCCGGTCATTTTATGACTGCATTTAGCTTGCCACAGCTTGGCGCTGAACAAAAAAACGGCATGGATCTGATTAATGCTGCTCTGACTTTTCCTTGTAAACTCTTTCAGGATGCAGAAAGAGATGTATGAAAGTCATGTTTGTTTTATTTAAATAATTTTTTTTAAATAATCTGCATGATTGTTTCGTGGCAGCTATAAATTTAAAAAATATGGTTTTATGATTCATCATTAAATGTATGGACCAATCATACAAAAAGTTATAAAATGTAATTTATAAAAACAAGCAAAATGAACTCTATAGGAATGGGCTAAAATGATATTCTGAACCACGGGCAGGAACAGGAACAGATATGGTCTCTGCAAGAATGGCCATAACATAAACTGAACCAAAAACAAGCATGGCCTTTGCAGATACAGCCAGACTAGAGCAGGAACAGGCACAGTCTCGGCCAGGGCGACCAAACCAGATAGGAACAGGAACAGGCAAGGTCTCAGCAGGTACAGCCAAACCATTGGCAAGAACAGGAATGGGAGTCATGGTGTTGTCATGATGATGGAGGAAGAACAATGAACAGGAATGGGCATGGTCCCTTCCTCCACCAGGCTCCTCAACCCCTCCTGCACTGGTACCTCAAAGGAGAAGTTATTGTCAACGTTCCTCGCTTCACTGATTCTGGAAGGGCTGTTGTCGTTGGCACACCAGGCGTTGAAACTCTTGGAGGGGAAGTTCTTTTGTCTTATCAAGGTGAGGAGTGTGACTAAAGATGGAGTCTCAGCAACAGAGACAGAGATAGGCGACAGGGATGGAGACTCAGGTGTCTTCCTCTATTGAAACCAGCTGTGGAGCTGACTGTGGAGTTTCTGTGGCTCTGGCATTGCCAAGGTGGCAGAAGACTGTGGAAATGCCTGGGTCATAAAACTTGAAACTAGCTGTTATAGTTGAGCCCAGAGATGAAATCCCTCTTTCTTCAGTAGGCCCTATGGGGAGAGGGCTTCAGGAATCTGGTGCTAATGCCAATGGCGCGGAGTCTGGGACTGATGCCTGAACTGTGGCTGGAACTGTGGCTTTTTGGGACAAGTTTGGGTTGCAAATCTTGAGAAGACTTGGAGCATTGACCTCCTTGTATGCCCAGGCATGTTCTCCAAAATGGTGACTGCTCGTCCTCCCCCAACCATAGGTCTCCCACCAGCTGAAGCCATGTTTGGCAGATAGTTTATTCTAGATATATGTTGAGCCCTAGCCCCTCCTAAACTAGCATGTTGAATCATGACCTGAAGCCTAGTGGTCATGGCAAAATTTTGCTGGGAGAACTTTTCGGGGCTTTTTTATAGTCATTAAAAAATATGGATATATGGATATTGGAATAACATTAGTCCATAAACAAAGAAAATCCAGCAAAGCAGGGAGAAAACAATCGCAGAGTTCCAGACAACAGGCAAAGACAAAATCTGACGTAACCAAACACAAGTGAAATAAGAAAACTTATGAACACAAACTTTAACATGAGTGACAGTTATATCAGAACCAGAATCAGATATATTGCCAAGGCTTTTGACTTTGGTTCAGTGGCTCTTAGTGTGCTTGTCACAACAGTTGACACAATATGTACATAGATTCATTAAATATAGGTGGGGAAAATATACTACAATGCCAATAGATTATGAATACAAATAGAAATAGAATTATGAGTAGGTCAAGTCCATAGAGTAGAAGAGCTTCTGTGTGAGTGTTGTATAGTTACAATATTCACAGTATTATAGATACAGTATTTACAGTTGAAATTCACAGCTATTGCACCACTTATTGCACCACTTACAGTTATTGAACTTGGACAGATATTGCACTGGGGGTTGTTCACACTGTTGTCAGACAACATGGATTAGTTTTGAGTGTTCATCAGTGTGATGGCACAGGCAAAGAAACTGTCAACCAGAGGAGAGGAGTTAAAACAGTTTGTGACCCAGATGAGAGGGGTCTGTACAAATCTTCTCTGCCCTCCTTCTGACCCATGAGGCATACAGGTCCTCGATGGAAGGCAGGTCGGCACCAGTGATTCTGTCTGCTGCCAGAATTGTTCGTTGGATACTATTTCTGTTGTGTTTGGATGCTGAAACAAACCAAACAATGATGAACGAGTCAAGAATAGACGAAATGATTCCGCTGTAGAACTATACCAGGAGCTCTTGGGGCAGGTTGAACGTCCTGAGCTGATGCAGAAAGAACATCCTCTGCTGTGCCTTCTTGATGTTGGAGTTGATGTTAGGTGTCCACTTCAAGTCCTGAGATATTGTAGATCCTACAAACTTGAAGGTCTCCACTGGTGATACAGTGCTGCTGAGTATGGTGAGGGGGTGGCAAAGGAGGGCTCCTCGTGAAATCCACTGTCATCTCCACTCTTTTGAGGGTGTTAATGTCCAGTTATGTACCATGCCACATAGCTGGCTGTTCAGCCTCCTGTCTGTACACTTACTTGTGACTATCTCGGATGAGACGATGACCATTGTATTGTCTGCAAACTTCAGACAATACAATGGTCATACAGAGGGGGTCACACCATCTAGTCCTGGTGCTTTCATGATCCTCTGTCTCTGAGATGTCTCGTACTTCTATTTCAGATATTGTCAGGGGCTGCCAGAGATTTGTTTCTCAAATCTACATTTTCTGCAACTCTTTCAAGTCGTCTGTCAGGCCTTTGTTCTCCTGCAAGGACCTCCACACTGATGCAGAATCGTTGGCTGAAAGATATATTTTCAGCTTTTCGGTGTAGCTCCTTTTAGCTACCCTGTAGAGAGACCCAGAGCGGCTCAGGGAACAGAGTGAAAGCCGTGTAGTGTAGCAGTGATTCAGCATGTTCCAGCTACGTCTGTACTACAAATTTCTCCCAACACTATGACATATTTACACCTACCTTTGTTTATGTAGAAGCAGATTCCCCCTCCCCTTGTTTTCCCCGTTAACTCCGTTTCGCGGTCTGCTCTGTAGACAGTTGTCTGGGATGGAGTTGCTGAGCCAGGGTTCAGTAAAACACAGAGCCGCAAAATATGAAAAGTCATAGTTAGTCTAGTTATCAAGAAGAAGTTCATCCAATTTGTCAAGCGCTCCAGCATGTTTTCCATATCATTGTCTCCTCCAACTGGCACACAAAGCTGCTGCTCCTCCAATTAAGATCTCTAAACAACCTTCTTCGTCAGCGATGTCCAAGGCAGAAACAGGTGTGACAATGTGACATAATAATGCATTAATAATTATTATCCAATAATACCATATACATTAATGTAACATATGCCATTCTACAAAATGACTACTTTTGCTAAGTAATGGAAGTACATGCAAGAAAGCTCAGGACAGTTGGATTAAAGGTTAATGAATGCTCTAAGAAGAACTTGGTGGCTTGGTGGCCACAATCATTTCAGTTGGTCAGTGCTGTCTTTCAAATCTGAGCACAAGAGCAGATATTTTGCAAGCACACACCAGCAGCAGGAGTGAGAGGAGGAGCAAAGTCTGTGCAATCTGAACCGCTTCAGCTCTCACAATTGTTTACTGGCTGTGTTACCCTGTGCTCTGCCATATCTTGCTCATGACAAAGTGACATCCACAGTTTTGTCTGGTTCAGAAAAGCTGCCTGTGTCCTCTAACAGACTCAAATCACGTGCTGGTGAGCTGCTCACTCCATAATGTCTGGGTTTCTAGCACACAGAACATGGTGGCAGGCCAGGATGAAGCCCAGAGTCATTGTCTTTCTATCCCCCTGTAGAGCAGTGTGCTGGTATCATGCTCGTTCTCTTTGACTTTGGAATTATGGCAAGGATTTAGAGTTAGCCGTCAGGAGGGGGTGGTGGATAAGACGGATTTATTTCACCTCATCTGGAAAATGTCTCTTCTCCCATTCGACCACTTCAGGGACTCTTTATCCTGTCAGTGGGGACATTGTGATCACTCAGTGACCCATGGCAGAAGTGACTTGTTTTTGTTTTTGTTGTTGTTGTTGTTGCTCAGCTCTGTCTGTCTCGGCTACTTGTTACACTGAAAGGTCAAAAGCTTAGACTCAGTCATGTTTAAATCCATCATTCGATTCACACTACTCAGGGAGAGCAAAGCACAGTGCTGAATAAAGGCATTAGGGAGGGAAGAAGATAAGATTTACCTGTCATTTAAGGGCCATAAGCTTTTCAGAATATACTTTTAGATTTTTTTTTTAATTCTGCACATAAACTTTACCCATCCTTCCATTTGTCTTCATCCTCTACACCTGGTTAACAATGAAATTACAGTGTATGATAAACAGGTTGAAAAGATGGATTAGATGACAGTGGAGTATATGATTTCCACAGAACCAATATTCTGCTACAAACTTTGAGTTGTTGTGTTTATGTGAACTTTTAGGTGGCATACTAAATATTGTGTGTTTTGTAGATTGTGTATGGGTTTATCAGAGCTTTTTCACAGACAGCTCCCTGCCACTGCTAGAAACAAGGCTGTTGAGAGCAATGGAATGGCTCAAACAATAACCCTCCCTTTGAGCCCAAGTGTCTCTCAGTTGGGGGACCTAGAGGTGCAGTTAGCAAACACAGCATGAAGCAATGCACTAATCCCAAAAGAATATAGAGATGTTGTATATCAAATTAAACAACAGAACCTGGACTACAAGACTATATAAACCTTTTTAGATGCCCCAAACACAACTCAATGACAACTAGATGAATTAGTATGTATTAAACTCTAAACAGCACTGCTGTGTCAACCCACTCATTATGTGGAACTCCATGTTATGCAAAACACACAACGTACACTCAAATGAAAACAGAGACTCCACAGATTCTGAAGATGTATGTAAAAACACGGTCCAACAAACCATATAAAACACAAAACACATGCTGATATTTACACATCTAAACAAATCTTGCAAGTATTCCCTTTAATAAAAGTTTTCAGATAGACCTTGTGGTTGCAGAGATATGCTCATTTCATTATGGGTATGCAATTTTCAAGCAGAAAAAGACTAGGTCTAGGGTTCACTAACCCCTCAATCACTATATAGTGCACTCAATTAGAAGATTTCAGGTTTCAGACACTCACCTGCTACATTTTTCTGTTGCCGATTATGACGTACATAAAAATCCCTTCATGATCAAGCTCCTTCATACCTTAAAAACCTCATAGTAAAGACCTCATACCCAATAGAGCACTAATTTATTAAGGGAAAAAAGCTGTCCCAACCTGCGTGGAAGAAACTCTCATATACACTCAGTTTCTGATGTTTTGGGAGAAGAAAAATGTCTCCGTACAGAAAGGTTCAATCGGGTTCAGAAGTCAGAACTTTCTTGCTACTGGGTGCTAACCACTGCAACACTGTGCTGTCTGTTATAATAATAAAGATGAATGAGAAAGCCATACTAATCCTTATCTGAATACAAGGAATGCAAACCTGTCAAACATCACTGGGCATAGAAAAAAAACCCTTATGCATCTACTGCACATATGTATGTATGTAAACCTTCTCACCCCTCTACCAGAGGCCTGGGAGTTTGAGGGTTCTTTGCAGTATCTTAGCTGTTCCTAGCACTGCGCTCTTCTGGACTGAGAGCTCTGATGTTCCTGGGATCTTTTGGAGCCACTCTCCCAGTTTGGGGGTCACAGCCCCAAGGCTGCCGATTACCACAGGGACCACTGTTGCCTTCCACATATTTTCTAGGTTTTCTTTCAGCCTTTGGTATTTCTCAAGCTTCTCATGTTCCTTCTTTCTGATGTTGCTGTCACTTGGGATTGCTACATCTACCACTACGGCTTTCTTCTGTTGTTGGTCCACCACTACTATGTCCGGTTGGTTAGCCATCACTAGTTTGTCAGTCTGTATCTGGAATCCCACAGGATCCACCTTTGGAGGTGTGTTCCATTTTGACCTAGGGACCTCCAGCCCATACTTGGCACAGATGTTCCTGTACACTATGCCGGCCACTTAGTTATGGTGTTCCATGTATGCCCTGCCTGCTAGCATCTTACAACCTGCTGTTATGTGCTGGACTGTCTCAGGGTTATCTTTGCACAGCCTGCACCTGGGGTCCTGCCTGGTGTGGTAGACCCCAGGCTCTATTGATCGTGTGCTAAGGGCCTGTTCCTGTGTTGCCCCTGTGCTGTCTTTCAGTCCAGCCTTTTCCAGCCACTGGTAGGACTTTTGATATCAGCCACTTCGGTCGTACTTACCGTGCAGGGGTTTGTCCTGCCATGATGGTTCTTGCTCCTGTCC
Organism: Mastacembelus armatus; assembly: GCF_900324485.2. Lineage (NCBI taxonomy): Eukaryota > Metazoa > Chordata > Actinopteri > Synbranchiformes > Mastacembelidae > Mastacembelus > Mastacembelus armatus. Next base: position 1,823,661 of record NC_046650.1, on the reverse strand, counting down.
CTCTGCTTTCGGCTTCTGTTGCCTGAGATATTCACTAAGTACTCCATCTCTCAAGGCCATCTTCCTGATATACTTATGGATCTTTGGTGTTTCATCTCAGATGGTGGCTCTGATGCACACCAGTCCTGCCTCCTTCCTTCCTCTTGGAGCTTGGACCTTGTTCTTCCCATTTAGCTGGCTTCTTAGGGCTTGCCTTACTTTCTGTAGGTGTTTGGCTGTGGATGCTTTCCTTGCGGCTTCGTTTTGGTTCCCATTTGCCTGTGGGATTCCAAGGTACTTGTAGTTTTCCTCAACATCTGCTATGCTGCCTTCTGGCAGTTCAATTCCTTCAGTCCTGACAACCTTCCCTATTTTTGTTTTCATCTGACCACACTTATCCAGTCCAAATGACATTCCGATGTCATTGCTGTAGATCCTGGTGGTGTGGCTCAGGGAGTCATGTCTCACTGACTCCTGGCATACAGCTTGATGTCATCCATGTACAGGAGGTGACTGATGAGTGCTCCATTTCGTGGTCGGTATCCAAAACCAGTCTTGTGATGATCTGGCTGAGTTGGTTCAGGCCTATGCAGAACAGCATAGACAGAGCATCTCTTTGGTATATGCCACACTTGATGGAGACTTATTTACCTGCAAATGGCTTGAGGTTGGCCACTAGGATTGTTTTCCACAGTCCTATTGAGTTCCTTATGAAGGCTCTTAGAGTCCTATTGATGTTGTATAGCTCCAAGCATTCCAGGATCCATGTGTGAAGTATTAAGTTGTAGTAGTCAATCCAGGCGGTGCACAGGTGAGTCTGTCTGGTCCTACAGTCTCGAGTGACTGCTTTTCTGCCAGTAGTTGATGTTCTTACCCATTCCTTTTTGGGCCCTGCTCATGTATTGAGCCATGTGCTTACTCATCTTAGCCTCTGTGAAGCCTGACAGGAGCTTCCATGTTGTGTAGAGGTAGGTTATCGGGCGGTAGTTGGATGAGACTGCTCCCTTTTGGGGGTCCTTCAGGATCAGGACTGTCCTGCCTTCAGTTAGCCATTCAGGGTGAGTTCCATCCATTAGCAGCTGGTTCATTTGAGCTGCCAGGTGCTCATGGAGTGCAGTTAGTGCTTCTTTAGTCAGTAGGTGTGGATCATGTCGGGTCCTGGTGCTGTCCAGTTCTTCATGCTTGAGACCCTTTTTTGGATATCTGCCATTGTGATGGTTACTGTGTCCTGTTCAGGGAGGATGATGTGGTCTGGTCTCAGGTTCACCAGCCACTGGGTATTGGTGTTATGTGATGCCTCCTTCTCCCTTTTGTCTTTCCAGTATCATTCAGTCTCCAGCCTTGATGGGTCTGCTCTCATGTTACTACCCTGCCACTGAGAGTACACTTTGGATGGTTTGGTGGAGAACACCCTGTTTATTCTCCTTGCTTCTATTTCTCTGGTGTACCTCTTCAGGCATGTGGCCAAGGCTGTGAGTCGTTGCTTGGCAGTCTTCAGGACCTCTATTATGGACAGCTTGTTGTACTTCTTACCCAACTCTTTCTTCATCCCACCTCTCTGCAGTTCTGATAGTTGGCTAACTTCTCTTCGTGTTGCCCTTATTTTTGTGTCCCACCTCCTTCTGCATGCAGGATACTGCTCCTTGGTGGTGATGTTTATCTCTTGGCCAAGCATCTCAAGGATCACTGTTGCTGTGGTTTATATCAGCTTGTAGGTCTCAGTGATGGTCACAGTAGGGATTGTTCATAATGCTGCATTCACATCTTCTAGTAGACTTTCAGAGGGTACTTCACTTAGTCTAGGTAACCAGCTGGGGAGGTTCCAGGAGTCATGTAGTAGCATTCCAAAAATTCTCTGTTCTAAGCTCTTGTCCATTACTGTCATGTTCCAGTAGCCCATTTCTCATCAAGCTGCCCTGGTTCCCCAGCACCTGACGTGGACCTTGTTGACCCGGGCAATGTCCGAGCTGGTATGACTCCTGTGTTTCTATCGCTCTTTGATCTCCTGTTCCGAAGTCAGTGGCCTAACCAGTGACCGTATTTGACTGCAGAAAAGTCCATGTAAAGTCCAAGTAAATGGTGTAAAGTCCATTTATATAAATATACATACAGTATATATATATTGTACAGTATATATATACTGTACAATATATATATACTGTATGTATATAGTATATAGTATATATATATTGTACAGTATATACCATTTTTCTCAGTAAATATATTTCTAAAGGTACTATTCACATGAAATTTCCACCAGATGTTGGTAACACCCCATGCAATCCGCACAAGAAATCAAACCATAGATGTCCATAAATTTCGTTATGTGTTATAATGTGAAATGACATAGGGAAAACGTACTAAACACACTTACTGAAATTTATTTAATACTTCATATAAAAGCCTGTGTTGGTAATGACAGCCACAAGACGCCTCCTGTATGGAGAAACTAGTCGCATGCATTGCACAAGTGTGATTTTGGCCTTTTAGTTCTTTGCATAGATTTTCAATTGGATTCAAGTCAGGTGATTGGCTGGGCCATTCTAGCAGCTTTATTTTCTCTCAAATGAATTGAGAGTTTCCTTGGCTGTGTTTGGGATTATTGTCTTGCTGAAATGTCCACCCTTGTTTCATCTTCATCATCCTGGTAGATTGCAGCAGATTTTTATCAAGAATGTCTTGGTACATTTTTTCGTTCACCTTTCCTTCAATTATACGAAGTTTGCCATTACTGTATGCTGAAAAACAACCCTGTCATGATCCGCAGTCGGGACTTCCGGTTGTTTTTACTTTGGAGGATCATGACGGGAACTGGGGTTTGTGTCTTCGTTTTTTCTTCAGTTCCTCTGATTAGTGATTGCCTTCACCTGCGCCTCATTGGTCCCGCAGGGGTTCTTATACACCTGGTGGTGCCATAGGCAGTTGCCAGGTTGTCTGTTGTTTAACCTCCCCGCCACTCACGGCACGTAACTTTTCAGCACACGTCGGAGGATACGTTGTGCTTCCCAGTCGTCGGAGGATCGACTGTGATTTTCATTTCGCCGCCATTCACCTCACAGAGACGAAAGGAGACCAGGGAAGTACCCTTTGTTGCGCCCTTGTGTTCTCCTATTACTTTTACACAGGCTGGTAGTTAGTTTCCACTGAGCAGGGGCTCAGTGCCTTTTCGTCCTGACTGGAGTTGCGCTTATGTGACATGTGTAGTGAACAACGGAGATCCCGTTCGCAGCAATAATTGTGAAGCAAGGCTTTTTGATCTGCATGTAACTGGATGTTGTTCACTCATGTCTGACCTACCTCTACATGGACACCTACTGGTCATTGTATGTAAACTGTCTGTGTGAAATAAAGCCCTTTCCCTTTCAGTCCTTTGGTTTCATTTGTGGATGAAGTCTCCTCCGTAACACAATCGTGACAAACCCCACACCATGATGTTCCCACCTCCAAACTTCACTGTTGGCATGGTGTTTTTTGTGCAGTGTCATTTGTCCTCCAAATATGGTGTGTATTATGACATCCAAAGAGTTCAGTTTTGGTCTCATCTAACCAGAGTATTTTGTCCCAGTATTTCACAGGCTTGTCCAAATGTTGTGCAGCAATATTTAATCGAGCTTCAACATGCTTTTTCTTCAGCAATGGAGTATTGCGTTTGAGCGTACATACAGGCCATGGCGGTTGAATGCATTACTTATTTTCTTCTTTTGCAACAATAAGGTGGTGAAGATCTTGAGAGGGCTCTTTACTTTTACCCATCATGAAATGTTTCTTGTGTGACATCTTGGTAATGAGACACCTTTTTATAGGCCATCAGTTGGATTTGAACCAGCTGATATTAATTTGCACTGACGAGGTGCAGGATTGCTTTCTAATTACTGATTTATTTTAGCTTATTTTCCCTTTCCATGCCTTTTTGCACCTACCTTTCTTCAAAGGTTCAATGCTTTTTCCTGCGTCGCTTCACATTACACATAATTTATGGTTATCTATGGTTTGATTTCTTTGCATGTGTGGATTGCTGATGTTACCAACATCTGGTGAAAATTTTATGTCAGTAGTACCTTTAGCAATATATTTACTGAGGAAAATGGAAACATGTTCGATACTTTTTACCCACTGTATATATTGTACTGTGTATATATAAATGGACTTTACACCACTTTTCTCCAATTGAATGCAGTCAAAACACTTTCCATTCATTCATTCTCTATACCCACTTATTCCTAATTAGAGTCACTGGGATCTGCTGGGGGCAGCATGGTGGCTGAGTGGTTAGCACTCACAGCAAGAAGGCCATGAGTTTGCATGTTCTCCCTGTGCTTGCGTGGGTTTACTCTGGGTACTCCAGTTTCCTCCCACAGTCCAAAAACATGCATGTTCGGTTGATTGGTGACTCTAAATTGCCCATAGGAGTGAGTGTGAGTGTGTGAGGTTGTTTGTCTCTATGTGGCCCTGTGATGGACTGGTGACCTGTTCAGGGTGTACCCCTGCCTTCCACCCAAAAGAAAGCTGGGAGTCAAGTTTCATGAGTTCATCTTCACCATTTAGGAACAATGGGCTAAACTATAAAAATAAGATCCAAGTTAGAATAACTAGAACACTTCCTGTTTTTAGTCAGACTAAAATGTAACCTGCAGTGGATATTACATCAGAACACTCTACAACAATGAAGAAGCTTCAGGATACTGCCTTGTTGACTTCCATTTTAAGTACCCTGAGCTTGAAATGGTGATATAGGAGCTATTTACCATGCACAGTGCTCTTTTAAATGGCCTTGTTTGAGTTTCAGGTCTATTTAATTAGCATAAATCTTTTAGTGAACATGATTTAATGAAGCACAGAAAAAAATCACCACACTAATCTTGCAGCTCAGTCATGCTGTATCTTGGTTTTTGCTCAAGTGTGCTTTTCAACAGAGCAGATGCTCTAATCACCCCGAGACACTGCTTTGTTTTACTGGCCATGAGGTCCTCATTTGTTCAAAGTGCTGTGGTCGGTTCATTATTCATTATTTCATTTTTTCACAGTCCTGGTCCCTGATAATTGTAGACAATTATATTTGGGTAACATTTAGACGCTCATTTATGAGAAGTCTCCCTCCACTGCTTTTCAAATATTAACTTTCAGAACATTCAGAAGAAGGCAGTACTCCTAATGTCACATCTGTTTCAGCTGGCTTATGGTTGCACAGACAGTGAGAGTCAGAGGATTAAAAATATCCCTGCTCCTCCAGTTTTTTCATGTACTTTAGAGCATTCTGCACCTTGAAACATCAGTGAGGCTTTCAGGTGCTAAATAGTTTTACCACTAGAATGATTTCTAGGTGGAATATGCTTCAACAATTTAAGCTCTAACGTTTTGACGCCTTGTGTTTCAACATTGGTGAGAAATTAAAATTCACTTAAAATTACCTTCCTTATTTTTATTTATTTTTTTTTATTTCTTCAGATCAGATGCAGAAGTTAGATTAAAAAAAAGATGCAAAAGTAAGAAGCAGGATGTTGAATTCAAAGCCATGCCAAAAAAAACTATTTTGGTGTGTTATTGGATGCTACAAAAATGTATAGTTAAATTTCCTTTAGCCTGCTTCCACTGGAGTTCATGGGCTATTAAGTAAGAGGCACAAAGGATTATTTGATAAGGAACCCAGAATGCTAACTAAACTTGAAAAAAGCTTCATTTTCGTTGGTGTATTGTTGGGACAAATAAGTCCGGGTTGTTTTGGACAGCCCTAACAGATAAAATCTGCACCCCTACTTTTTGCTTTATCTCCAACTAGCTGCTAACTGGAGTTCATTGGACGTCCCTACTAAACAGCTCAAGGACTCCCTTTGAAACAGATCTTACCTATCTTATGTCAAACAAACCAGCTTAGGGCAGTGTTATCTGTACTGACAGGGTTTCTGTTTAGCTCAGAGCTCTCCTGACAGCTTCATCCTTTAACCCACGTTCCCCACTTAAAGAAATTACCTGTATTCCATTCATCCCAGTGCCTTTTGACCACAAGTATTTGGATTGCTTTTTTTAAATATACACATATTTTCATAAGTAAGTGGTTTCCTTTCTGTATTGTTGCACTTGTTTCTTTTTGTTTCTGAGGACTACTTGTGTTGTATTTTGCTTGATGAGGAGCTTCAGGCCTTCCTTTGCAGTTTTTTTTTTCAAGAGGAAAAAATTAAGCAGAATAGACTTTGAAGATGAAAAACTCCAAGGAAGAAAAGGCATAATATGTATGGGATAATATTGCTAAATACTCTCATTTGAAGATTTTACTTTACCAACAATTTTACAGAGACAAAGCTGTGTTCAAACTATCTCTCTTCAAAGAAAAATGCAAATAAACTAATGTAGGTTTAGTTTGCTTAGCTTAGGTTTATAGAATCACAATAGACTGTGATCTGACCATGTGGAAAGAGCTATTTTAGACTATCACAGATAAATACTGTTGATGATAATAACTAAGCTATCATTGGCTGATGCTGACTGGTTGTCCATTCTCTCTATGTGGAACGGGGGTGGGCAGATCCAGTCCTCAAGGGACAGTGCTCTGCTTTTTTTTCCACAACTCTCCCTGCCCTGCCCACTGCTGATCACCTGAATCAGATGTGTTCAGCCAATCAGAAGCTGGAATACCATTTCAGATGAGGTTGGAGTCAGGGAAGACAAATTGAATCAGTATCTTCCAGGGCAGGGATAGTTGGAAAACTATTGCCCACCACTGGTTTAGCATGTTACCAGCTATAACATGGGTTGGCCAAGTATTCCATATCAAATACCCATATAGGTTGTTACATCTCCCAACAACTTGATTTGATCCAGTCAAAGGTTATACAACCCACTGGTTCAGTCAAAGGTTATACAACCCACTGATTCAGTCAAAGGTTATACAACCCACTGCTGATTACCTGGTGGTGTGTTCAGCCAATCAGAAGGTGTAAGGCAGGAATAGCTGAAAAAGAAGCAGGAAGGTGGCCCTCGGTGGACTGGAGTTAGAGACATTTGTTATTCAAGTATCACAGTTTGTGCTAAAATAACCAGTTTGCTAAGGTTTGTCACAGGGTTAATAAAACATAGTTAAAGTTATGAAATCATCATAGTTTAAAGAAAACATGTTTTAATCAATTTGAAGTGGGATAGAAATCAGCAGTCCAGTGTTTTGCCCACACACATCCACACTGACCTCCTCTCTATGTGCACTCACACTATAACAATGGTCTGACACACCCCTATATGCAGACATGGACTGGGGAACAGATCTGTGGATGCTCTACAATACTTTGAGAATCACAAAGATATAGAGCTATCTGATCAAGATAAAAACATAGTTGCATCATGCTACACTGATGTTTCGTAATGATACTGCTCAAAATTCTAGTCAAGTTAATGTTTCATTCGTGATTTTGATGAAGGCCATTTTCAAGGCATGGAAGCCTGGAAGCCTGGGTAGTGAATGGGTGAGAACACTATCCTATTAAAACTACCCAGATAACTAAAACTTGTGGAAAAGATGCAAATTATAACTAAGAAGTTGGCAGAAAAAAAAATCTCTCAATTTCATGACAGAGAAGATCAGCAAAATGGCAAAACAGCAAGTTAACCTTATGGGCCTAATGGAGAAAATCTGTGAACTGAGGGCTGTGATTAAACAAAAGGACCAGAGGATTGAATTGTTGGAGAAAAAGGTGGATGATCTGGAGCAGTATGCCTGTCCCGGTGACCTTATTATCACTGACATTCAAGGTGAGGATGCACTTCCTGATGAGCTACAGACTTTAGAGCAACAAATTGTGGAATACTTGAACAACAAGAACATGATGTTAGAGAAGCAACATTTTTCAGCTTGTTATACTGTCTTACAAAAGGAGAAAACAAGATCAACAATTGTGGTTCAGTTTTCAAAACGAAAACCTAAGGTTGAGGTGACAATCCAAAAAGCTGAAGAGCACCGGCATGTATATCAATAAGCATTTGACCAAGAAAAATGTGGAAATAGCCAGAAATAGCTCAGCAGAAGAAGATTCAATCGACCTGGACAAAGAATGGGAAAGTGTTTTTAAAATTAAATGGGACACCAGAGCAAGCCAAGACACTTATGATACCAAATCTAATGGCTCTGGAACAATAAGAGTGACAATCATCATGAAGGGCTGTCGATTTGGACAACAGGCTCTGCCGTATGTAATGTTCTACCTTTTTTTTTTATAAAAATGAGAGATGATTTTCTTATTACCTTGATGAAGAATGTGAGAGGACTGTTCTCACTAGGCTTAAGTGAGGAATTGAATTTAAAATTTAAATGATGTTGATCCTGAGTTAAATCCAACATTTTAATAGTAGAAGCCTCAACACAAACTTTGATGAGGTAAAAGATTATATACAATTATTAATACCTAAGTTTCATGGTTTTCCTCTAACTGTGACTTGGATAACAAATCACAAAGAAGATAAGGTGGGGCTGATAGATTCTTTGTACAAAAAGATGATATTAAGTAGATTGTACAGTTGTAGATAAAATTATGAAATGTCTGACAATTGAAATGCATTGAGTAAAATGGTATAACTTTGAGTTCTATCTATACTTGGCTCTTCTGTTGAACAATTTATGAATATTGTAGCTGATATTTTGGGAAAAGTGGCTATGAGGAAATTGTTTTTTGTTTGCGGTGACTTTAATATTGAGCTGTTAAAATGGAGGGAACATAAGTTAACTGAATTAAGGATGGTGCTACACTTATTGATAACATTTACTCTAGTGCTAATGATCAAGCAATATGTGGTCTGCTTTTAAATGATATAAACGATCATCCTCCTATTTTTTTAAATCTTACATTATCCATCCATCCATCCATCCATCCATTATCTATACCTGCTGGGTGAAAGGCAGGGGTACACCAGTCCCACACAGGGCTATCTTACATTATATAAAGGCTAAAAATATAGTTGGTAATTGTAAACCTTTATTTAAAATGGGACAATTAGGACTCCAGAAAGAGTAAAGGCTTTGAAGAAAGACCTTAGTAATTGTAACTGGATGAATTTTATGTTAATGATATTAATCAGGCCTATGAGGCGTTTTTGTTTACATTAGTTATATAAGTAGTTATATAATAAATATTGCCCTAGAAAAAAGTATTTGGTAAAAGATAAAGATCTGCATAAAGAAAGGCCCTGGATGAGTAAAGGTGTCCGAAGTGCATGTAAAAAAAAAAAACATTTTTGTGACTTAGAAATAGTGAAAGTGAAGAAAAATACAAGACATACAAAAGTAAACTGACTACAATTATACATCCATCCATCCATTATCTATACCTGCTTATTCCTCTTTAGGGTCACAGGGGATCTGCTGAACCCAGCTCTCTTTGGGTGAAAGGCAGGGGTACACCCTGGACAGGTCACCAGTCCATCACAGGGCCACATAGAGACCAAAAACCTCACACACTCACACTCACTCCTATGGGCAATTTAGAGTCACCAATCAACCTGACATACATGTTTTTGGACTGTGGGAGGAAACCAGAGTACCTGGAGAAAACCCACACAAGCACAGGGAGAACATGCCTGACTACAGTTATTAGACTACAAAAGAATATCATACTCAAATGTTAGAGGATAGTAAAAACATTATTCAAAAAACGTGGGAAGTAATTAACCACCTTATTAGGAACAGAAGTGAGGATACAGAATTTTTTTGGATAGTTGTGGCACCAAAGTAAAATATTTAAAGAACATTGTAGATAATTCAAAAAATTATTTTGTAAATATTGGTCCTGCCTTGGCGGTGAAATCATATGGTTGATGATAAAAAAGACCAATTTGATTGTTTAATTAAAAGCAATTTAATAGTTCCTTCATGGGATTAAAGAAAAAGATGTCCAAAATTTTAAGAATAAAACATCAACTGACGTTAATTGTATTGATATGGTTACACTTAAAGAAGTCATTCACTTCATTGTAAAACCCTTGACCTATTATGAAATAATGCTAACTTGCAGTTAAAGTATTTTTTAGTTCTGTAGTTCTTTTTAATATTCAAAAGAGCATTGTATACCTCTATTTTTGAAGTTATGTGTGTAAATGAAAATGTTTAATGTTTTAATTATTTTTCTGTTTTGTGTACCCCCATGACATTGGGTGTAGTGTTGAAACTTGTTAGAGTTCTTTACTTACTCACAGACATGACACTGATATTGATCTTTTCACCTCAGCCACAAAAAGAAGGCAAATGAAATTCCCAAAATATTGAAATATTCCTTTAAACATATAGTGTATTTACCCTATATGCTAGAAAACCTTTACTTACTGATGTCAGTGAATCCCCATAATAAGGACAATGAGGCTCTTTTTTACTAGCGCAGTGTTTCACAGCTGTTGCTGCAAGCAGGAAGAAAGCATCCAAACCACAAACACAAAGCTGTTTGCTGAATGTAGTTTGGAGAAAACTCTCTATCTCTCCACCAAATGACTTATTTATACATGCCATATGGCTTCACAGTGTGTATTTGCTTTGTTGCCTCTAAAGAGAAATCAAATGTGCGAGTGAAATCCTGGGTGTGAAAAACAGAGTCAAATGTTTCCTTCCTCTCTGGTAATGTTATTAGCAGGCCTGTCTAGGGAGTGTGACACACTTCTCACAACACAGGCCCAGTTTTATCAATCAAGGCGGCTTAGCTGGATCCACAGCTGAAACAAGAACAGCCTAAAGTTTACCCCTCCTCTGCTAAAACACAAAGCTCTCCTACTTACTCTTTCCACACAAAAAAAAACATAGTTATTCTGAGGTATCCTGGTGAGAGATGTTTATTTGGATTATCACATCTCAGGAGTAAGCATGCCTCCCACAGCCAATTTTGAATTTGCCCTGTAGGCCAGACGTCTTTTGCAGAGTGAATAAGTTAATTAAGAACGTGAAGGGATGATAACAGTCTTGTTCAGCTCCTGTTGTACAATAATTGCATTTCATATTCAGTATTTGTGGCAGGGGGTCATTGTGTATCAGCGAACCATGTTCCAAGTAGATAAAAACAGCTCATTACTGTACAAGGCCAGAGTGGAGCTAAGCCAACTGACTGACAAATCTGTGAAATGTCTCTGTCTCTGAAGCAGATGGGCATAGTGTAATTATGTACTATGACTGTAAGTTTACAATCTTCCTTGAAGGAAATGGAATAAGGAAAGCTAATGGACAATCCAGTCTGTCGGTATTAATTGGTATTGTCGGTATTGCAGTCAGCTTTTAACAGCGTACAAATATGTTACCTTGATTTTTGAGTTTACTAAAAATCCACAGCATACAGCAAGCATGAAATTAAACACTTGATTCAAGCAGGAACTTAGTTCTGTTTTTGTACATTAATGTTTCATTCAAAAGTCCAATGTTTCTGAGAGTCTTCACTTAATACCTGCAAACTTTATGCTGAATTTACACTTGGTTTTGAGTTGCCATGGTGGTGTGTGGAAAGAGGTTTCTCACAGACCAAACTAATTGGTAGGAACAACACCTGGGTAATCTATGATGCAGAGATGTAACACTGGTATGCTTGAAAAAACACTAGTTTGAGCATGCAAAAAAAAAAAAAAAAAAAGTTAAGAAAGAGAACCCCACTATCTTTTACTCCTTTGAACATCTAGCCAGTCACAGTGGGTATGATTGTTAAAGACTTACAAGGATCATCATATACAGACCACTGCTGCTCCTACCCTGATCCTGAGGTCAGTAAGGGGGATTTAGTCTCTGTTAGATGATCCAACAACCTTTTCATCTGAACCACACTGAAGCTTGAGCTGGGAGACATCAGAGATGAAGAACATTTGCACTGAATATATTTTTGTGCCAAAACTTATCTGATCATATCAAACAGCTTTTTCCCTTTTTACCCTGTTTTTACAAAGCTTTTACACTCTGATAAGATTACCCTTTATAGGGAAACACTGCTTACCTGTTAAGGTGATTTATTGATTTAGTCCTGTCATTAAAATAAATGGTTAAATGCAAAGAAATACAGGTACATAATATTATCAGCAAATGCAAAATATATGTGTGTGTGTGTGTGTGTGAGACACACATGTACCTTATTTTTGTAGAGGACAGATCTTATTATGGAAATCAATCTGTAAGCCCTTGCTATTGGGAGTGCAAACACATTAGTATGGAGGGGATGGAGGACAGAATCCATTCTCACTATCAGTTTCTGGGAAAAAACACTGGCTGACTCTTCAATTACATCTTTCAGTGATTCCAGTGGCTCAAACTGACATAAAGGCCATGTAAATGCTGATACTGAGAAGTAAAGCAAGGCACTCTGGCTTGGTCTGACCAAACCAATTGATTCTAACCCATGCTTTTCTATCCAGAAAGATTGACAATAACAGAGACTGTAGTGGAAACTAAACACAGACCTATATGTGTCGCAGCTTTGAGTTATTTAACAGAAGCAATATGATAAGGAGTTTCAGTAGCACTGTAAAAAAAAGAAGGTTAATGGCAAAATGTGGCATAATTTTTAAACTGACAACAGATCAGGAATTAAAATGAATCTAGGTGTCACTGTTGATCAGAAACCCCCAGAGAATTACCACCAACTCCGTTCAATGAAGCCTTCAGCCTCTTTTTGGTTCTAGTACCAGCCGTCAACTCTTGTCCAACCAGGAGAAGAAAGCCCCGCACGTTGTTCCCCATATCCAAGGTCATCAACTTAGAAACACCTCCACCTTTGTCTCCCTTAAAATATGAGGGTTCACCCCACGTTTCATATGTCCTGTGTCAAGACAGCTGCTATGGTCACACTGGTTAAGTCGCTGGGTCTCTGGTGGAATGGGAGGACCACATCCTGTTTTGGACCCTGGATTCTGTTATGGTTATACATGCCTGTTGTACTAATTTTGCTGTCATTCCAGACCCTGCCACACACACCTGACTTGCACTAACCCCTCTTTCCTGCCACTACGGTTACCTGACTTTTCACACGCCCGCTAACCTGTGTCCCCTTCTGTAATCACCCCCTTTTTCCCATCATTCCCAGTCAGATTGTCTGTTCTGCTTTCATTGGCATGGCATTCTAAAGATCCCTACCAGTCTTATGCCTGCCTGTATTTGGACATGTTTTTTTCAATGAGCTACTCCTTTCTGCTCCATCTGTTTTGTTTAGGCAACCTGCCCTCTTATTGCCAGTCTGGTTTTGCCATGAACTCTATGTACCAACCATCCATCCATCCATTTTCTATACCTGCTTATTCCTAACCAGGATCACTGGGATCTGCTGGAGCTATCCCAGCTCTCTTTGGGTGAAAGACAGGGGTACACCCTGGACAGGTCACCAGTCCATCACAGGGCCACATAGAGAGAACATGCAAACTCCACACAGAAAGGCTGGGTTGCAAACCCACGACCTTCTTGCTGTGAGGCAACAGTGCTAACCACTCAGCCATCATACTGCCTCTATGTACCAACCTGTCATTAGAACTAAACTCAATTCCCGGTGTCTTACTCAGAACTATGACAGTAGGTAATGCTTGGTTACACCATATTCGTCATATATGTTCTATTTATAATAATGTCATCCTGGTTGTCTATAGTGTACTGCTGTGTTGCTCTTTGCTGTGCACACAATAATTATTGCACATCTGTATGTCCAGGAAGAGGAAGACTTCTTCTGTTGCTCTTACTTACCCATTAAAAACTGTCACAGGGACAGCAAAGTTAGTAGTTCAATCCCTGGCTCCTTCTCTCTATACATCAGCATGTCCTTGAACAAGACACGCTGTATCCAAAGTTGGTCCCCGTGGTAGACTGTGTTTTAGGCAAAGGTCCTAAAGTATCAGTATCAGGAAAATTTGTGATATTGGGCTGTATAAATAAAACTGACTGGACTTGTTTGTAATCACTGACTGTCAATAGAAAACTGCAAGATCAGGCATCCTCCAAACTCAAATTAAGCTCTAGGCGCCCTCTTGTGTCCCTATAGCGTTCTTGCCAGTTAAGCCAGAGGATGGTGCCTGTTCACCTCAATAGCCTGTACACAGACACACACATAAACTGTAGTCACCTGCCTTCCTTCTAAATGAGGCTACAAGACATGTAACATAACAGTCCACAGTTTAATGCAACATTAAGTGGACTCAATAGTCCTCTGACACAGGGTGAAAAAAAAAGAATGCAGACTCCACAATGATATTTTGCTGCTCTGTCACATTTTACATTCGGAGTCAAGTCAGATTTCTGAGGCACACATATCAGGTATATAGGAATAGTCAACAAATTCATTGGTGTCAGGAAAAAGTAATATACTTTCAATGTCATGGGGGTAAGTACTGGGGGTATTAAGAAGAAAAGGGAGAACATGAAGCCATCATAAAGACTACAAGGTCCATGGCATTTTCTAGAATATTTTGTCTTGTCAATTTGGGGCTATTGTAACCAGAACACAGTTTACAGATAAATGTACACTGTGGATTTTTATATGTTGAGTCCATTATCTTTATATTCAATATGTTTAAATGCTCCCATTTTCCCAGGATTACTGACCAAATAAACCCTTCCATCTTATCAGAAGATTGCAATAACCAATGCCACTTCACAGTGAAAGCCTTCCCAGTGACCTCCTCTCATCATCTCTGTTGATCCTCCTCCTCCACCATCGCTGCCTTCTTCACCTGAGGGGAATAACTCAGAGGATAAGCATAATCACAAGTCAAACACCATGTGTCACATCCAGCTGCACAGTGCAAATTATCACTGCTTCCCCCATACTGAATGCTGCTGCTGGCATTTAACATGACACTCTCATCAGTCCATGCACTTAGTACATCAAAGCTAGTTCATTTTTACACTGTGGCTTTAATTACAAGGAATTACTGTAACGTTACATGAATATTGCACCAGCTGTTTTTGTTAGACTGGTTTGGAGGCCTTTATAAGTCATGCTTCTTATGGCAGGTTGCACTGGAAGACAGTTATAGTCTCCTTTTTCAATGTTTTGTTTATATGGTTGTTTTTTTAAAACCCTTTTAAGCATAACTATTCATCCATATTGTACAATACTAAGGTAACTACAGGTAATAAGTCTTCTTTTTTAGGGAAGGAAATGCTACTTTTTTTCTTTCTGTAAGAATGAGGTGTATCTGTCCTGTTTGGTATGTGCAGCTCCATACAGTAGCCCAGCAGAATATGTTTGGTAGAGGATGAAGACAAATAGGGAACTACTTTGTCCTAAAATATATTGTAAAATGCTCCAAGGCCATCCAAAATTATATGTGTAAACCCAATCATATAATCATAGAAAATGCACAGAAATCCCATTATTCAATGTGTAATCTACATCTCCAACACCTTTTAATATAATGTGTGCCATACATGCCACTGTCTGTATGACTACGACACTGCCACACATAGGCTTACAGTATTCATTTCATAAGAATTTATATTATACTATTAATTTAAAAAGAATAATACTATTATGTTATTATAAGAGTATGACTTGGTTGAATGTATGCAAAGCTAGCAACCTAGCTACTGAAATATCTCATCATGTATTAGTAAATAAACATGTGCATCAAAAGTTCTTCAGCTAAATTATGAGTATATAGTCTCAATCAACGTGTAAGACCCCACTAATAATCCAAGAATGCGGCGGCATGTTGGAGTGGTGGTTCGCCCTGCCGCCTCAGAGCAAGAATGTTCCAGGTTTGGAGACCATTGGATCCTTTAGCCTTTGTATGTGGAGCTTGCATGTTCTCCCTGAGTCTGCATGGGTTTTCTCCGGATACTCCAGCCTCCAAACACATGCACATAGGCCTTAGGCTGGTTGGTAGGTGTGAATGTGGGTGTAAGTCTTGTGTCTATGTGTCAGTCCTGTACAGACTGGTGATCTGTCCAGGCTGTACCTGGGACCTGCTGTAGCCCACCAGATGGATATAATTTCTGTCTGAAAATGTCTGTATTATAAGCATGGTTCATTAAAACTGCGCCCAGTAAGGATTGCCCAATATAAGTACCCAGCCCAACTGCGCATGCGTTTACTATCATGGCGGAACTGTCTGTACCAGCAAGGGGAAGTTAGGAAATGTCTGGCATAGTTACTGACAGAAATGGGTTGCTAACTTTGGGCTTTGTTTAAGTTTGAACTCTAATCAGCGGGTATATCACACAGAAACAGGAGAACCATGACAGCTAACGAGGATCAAGAGGTATGAATGAACGATGATGCAGGTTAGCTGCTGTTAGCGTGTTAGCTTATGTGATGACCAGTCAGCCTTTATCCAGTGTGGCTGTTTTATTGTTATTATTTATTATATAGTATTATTATTTATTTAACTAAACCAGCAGCCAGACCGGCGTCGTGTGTCTCTACATGCTGTGAAGCCCTGGCAGACTTGAGATAATGTCACGCAAAACTCCACTCAAAATCCGCTGAGTTCATTATGTTTCAATGTAGATAGGAAACCTTGGCACATAAACCATAAGCCCAGACACAATGTCAATGAAAACCTGTACATGAACCTTTCGTTATACTTCACCCACCAGACATTAAACATTATGCCAAGAAATAGACAGGTAAACATTATATCCAGGCTATTTGCCTCCGTATATCATGAGTGGCTTTAGCAAGTTAAATATAACTTAATGACTTGATAATCACATGCCGAATTTAAAAAGAAGTCACCTTCAGCTTGTGTAGAGTCTTGTTTAAATGTTTCATACACCTGAACCTTTGTCAGGTTTGATTCACCATGTTTAATAGTAGGGTTTGGCCTTGGATATCTAAACTTTGATGAGACTGGCTGATGACTGCTCCTCTTATTCAATGACAGATGGAGCTGGAGGCACTTCGCTCCATCTATGAGGGGGATGAGTGTTTCAAGGAAATCAGTCCAGTGTCCTTTCAGTTTAGGGTGAGTGCTGTTATTTTGTTTTTGTTCTTGTCTGATTTTAAAAAGACTATTGCCTGTGTTTCTCCAGCATCCGGTTACAAAAGAATACGCATTTTTAAAAAAAACTAAAAAAAAAACATTTAACATGCTTCTCCACTGACCACTGATACTTTAGGACCTTTAGTAAAAGGATTGATTATATATTAATAATCTGTGGTTTTTATGTAACAGATAGGAGACCTTGAGGACACCAAAGCGTTCATTCTAGATGTGATGTGGCCAGAGACGTACCCTGAGACTGCCCCACAAATCTCCCTTGATGCCTTTTTCAATAACAGGATGTAAGCAACAATGTACTATCAAATATCCCTCTCCTGACACACTCTAGTTTATATTTGAAGCATCGATGAAAGATTAGAAGATGGCATCAGTATCTGAAAACACCAAACATGATGCATTTTGTTGGCATGTACAACTATAATAAACTGTTTTGTGGTCTCATTTTCTTTCTACTGGTTCAAACAGCTCTGCAGAGACAAAGCAGCTGATCCTGTCAAAGCTGGAAGAGCAGGTAGAGGCTAACCTAGGAAATGCAATGATGTACACACTATTTGAGTGGGCCAAAGAAAACCAGGAGACTCTTATGGAGAACCATAAGCCTGTCATGACTGCTGTAGTAAGTATATTTCACTGCTGCAGTCTTCAGTAGCCATAAACTGCAGTGCTATGTTTGTAATTGATTGTATTTTCTTTACCCATGAATGCTTCACTTTGCTTTTGTGAGCACCAATTTCAGAACCTCAAAATAAAATGTTTATAAGACCATTAAAGGAATAGCCAGTCATCAGCTTTGAAGGAAATAACTGCAGTAGGATATTTGTTGTTGCAGACGCTGACATCCAGCAGTGAGGTGACGACTACCACCTCAACAGCCAAGAAGAAGGAGAAGAAAGAGCAACTGACAAAAGCTCAGAAGAGGAGGATGATCAACAGAACAGGTACATCTATCAGGCCAGTCTCATTATTCTTACACTTAAATTTAAAGTCTTCACTCTGCCTGCATATGGTATGTATTAGTTATGACCACAGCCTAAATTAATAGTGATTCTGTGTAGTCACCAAATAACAGAAGGATTTATGCTTTTAGACAACAAGGGGGAACTGCCAAGAGGCTGGAACTGGGTTGATGTCATTAAAGTAGGTGCATTTGACCTTTTCTCCACTAGATGGTGAACTTAAACACGTTTTACAACTGAATCTCAACAAGTTTGTTCATGTTCTATTGTCTTTTCTTCCTGGTCCCTGCTACGTTCAATCACCAGCATGTAAGTGAACATTTACCTGAATTAAAATGTTATTTAAGCAATCCTTAACACAAACCAGTGTCATATTGTTTTCTTCTGTTTTTTGTTGCAGTTGAGTAAAACTGGAGGAAAAGATGAGGACTAAGCCTGAGGCCAGGGATCTGGTGTTGCTATATAGAAGAAACTGTGGTGTAGACACCTTCATATCCAACCGCACCAACATGATACTCTCAGTGTTACAGTGGCTGTTTCCACCCTGATAACCAAAGCAGGCTGGGTAACAGCGGACGCTAGGATACATATACAGCCACATGCACAGCTGAATTGAGACTTCAGGAAGGGATTTTTAAGAAGCTCTGTTTTCTGTGTTTGACAAACAGCCATGTGACAAGGAACACATCATCAGGCTCAGATGCCCAACAGGGCAGAGTGTGCTTGAGATACTAGCTGTCACTGCCATGTTTTCATGGCCCAGCTGCCAGGCACTGGAGCCATAAATGTTGAACT
This sequence comes from Mastacembelus armatus, assembly GCF_900324485.2. Lineage (NCBI taxonomy): Eukaryota > Metazoa > Chordata > Actinopteri > Synbranchiformes > Mastacembelidae > Mastacembelus > Mastacembelus armatus. The sequence continues at coordinate 1,805,008 of NC_046650.1, read as the reverse complement.
GTGGTTCTAAATGGAAGTGTCAACATGTTAAATAGCATCCTGCTGTTATTTTGAGTTATTATGTGGCATTGCGAAAGGAGAGAATATTTTAATGACAAACAAAAATATTACAGCATTCACCCTTTTCTTATTTTGGTAATTGTTTTTTTCCGTGTTGAATTGAAAAAGGTTTTATATATAAATAAAATTCTCCTACAGCAGTTTTGTGTATGGACATAAGTAATCTACATAATTTTTAAAGCTGCAAATAGTCTTTTAAATGCACAAGTACACTAGCAAATGCCTTCAAAATCAAACACCTAACTGTATAACATAATTCACCAGCCTCCTTATTAAATCTATAGCAGTGCTAAGTGTTTTTAAGGCTAAGTTTCAAATGGTTTTGTCTGTCAAATTTAAAGTGTCAAATTTAAAAACAGCACCCAGCACCTGAGATACAAAGGAAGTTGAGTTATTTTGAGTTGAGTTACATATCTGTGTGGGTTGCTGCTACTATAGAAGAAACTGAAGTTATGTTACTGCTTTCTTCAAAAATGTGTTTTTGGGTGGGGCCACAATAGAGGAATTGGTACTAATGACCCCAATGTTTTTTAAATCCTGGAAATGACCTTGGTATGCAGCAGAAAGGCAGATTCTCAGGTGGAATGGGCTGATAGTGGGATTACAGTCAGTCTGGTGACCAAATGTGACTGCTGAAAGAAACAACATATAAGATGTAAAAGTAAAGCTTGAAATATTTAATTGAAGCAGTGTGTGTCCACAGTTGGTATCAAGACATGAGCCATTAGGTATTCATATAAGTTGAACTTAATACTTGTGCCTGACTAACACAGATACACTATAAATGGACTTCAAAACACTGCATTAACAATGCATTGTCTAATGCTTAAGAATTGATTAATTTGATAATTATACTCAGAACCCAAGGCAAGGCAGGTGTCACCAACACATACAATTTTTTAAATTATGTAATTGCCTCATAAATTCACACACTGTCACATGACTGCACCAGGATGTTCAGTAGATGTCACTTAGGGACTTCATGGGGTAAGGTCAAGGATAAAGCGGTATAAAGAAGTGTTTGTGAAACCTGTGTTACCATGGGCTCTTATGGGCTAAAACTAAATACATTTCTTTTTAAACAATTTCTAGCTGAAGTAGTTGGACAGTGAGACAGGCGGGGCACCAAATGTTTCTGTAGGCCCTCCCAGCTTAGTACAGTCCTACTGTAACTGTAACCTAACCATTTCACACTACAACACCTTCTGGGCTCTTGGATTACAATGATGCTAAACATGCTGCCAATGGGTTTAAAGACATTTTGCTAACAAGACACCCAATAGTGAATTCTGCACTCAGTGTTAAAAATTAAAACCCAAATTTGCTTTGGTTAGTGTTTGCTCTGACAGACTGAAAGTGTGGGAGCCTCTCCATTACAGTATGTGTGGCTTTAGGAACCCAAAAATCGAAGTCACCTGTAAGGTTTACATGACAGAGGGAGGTATCAAAGCCATTCTGTTGTCAGGGAGGAAACAGAATTGAAGGTTATTAAAAGCTCCTCTGAATGCAGGGTGAGATTTATCAGGGCTTCAGTCATATGACTAAGGTGCGTGTTTGTCTTCACACTGGTGCTAAAAATCAGCTGTTTCCACGAGGTTCTTTCACATTATTGTAGCATGTTTTCACACTGTGATATCAGTAAATATAGGAATCCCTGGCGGATAAGCATCAAAGGCGGTTGATATTAATATAGTTATTTACATGAAAGTGCCAATAGGCCAATTGTGTTTTTTATGCAGCATATTGTATGTTTTTAAAAAATCTATTCTTAATGTTATATAGCAGACATCACAACAAAAAATAATAATTAAAAACAAGTGAAATGATATTACCGGAACAGAAAATAAAAGTCCAGCTGGTCCTGTCTCATTTTCATCCCTCACATACATTTCTTCTCCTTTCAACAACCTCTCCTACTGTGAACATTTAACACAGTGAGATTAAGAGTTTTAATCCCATCATGGCTAATATATTCCCAGTTTGACCATTAATTATGCAGATTGTACTCCTAGTATGGAAAGCTTAAATACAATACATATTTAGTGGCTTCAATTGCAATTATACAGTTTTTTCTTAGTTTGCTATTCTCAAAAAATAAAAACAGCTTGTTCCAGCTCTTGTACAGATTACTTTTTTGTTTTTGAGCCAGTGGGTGTCACATTTCCAGCTAACTATCTTTTTCCTTTCCTGAACTTTCCTTTTCACTGCAGTGTTACAAACAGCAGAATGTGCACAATGACTTTTTATGTTGCTGCAATCCTCCAGTACGGTTGAACCTGTGGGACCTGGAGACCTGCAGTATCCTGTCTGTGCTCTCCCTGGATGAACTCATCCACTGCATGAAGCTGATTCATGGGCTTGAGGTTTGGATCCTGCTCAGCCTCAGCCTTCTATGTAAAGTGCCTTGAAATGTATATATTGTGATTTGTCACTATACAAATAAGCTGAATTGAATTATAGACACCTCAGCACCACCTTATAGGCTAACCGAGTGTATTATAAAAACAGTTTAACAGTATGTTTTAGTGGTGTTAGCAACTTATGGAATTTAAAAGGTGCAAAATTGATTAATTACATGTATATGTATTTATGTATGTATTCACTACAGCCTACAACAGGATGTAAGGAACTATGCTTGGTTAAGCCATTGGATAAAGTCGATAATTATTTATATTGATTGAGTTACGTAGTTCACATATGTTATAATATGTAATTATATATTATTATATAATATGGTAGTTATGGTGAGAGCTGTGCAGCCTCGGACATATGCTTGTGGTTAGTTATGTTGTCCTGTCATAAACTGAAGCAATGGACAAGTAGAAGCTTATATCCAAAGCTGGAGGATCACCAAATGCATTAGACCTTTACTTACACTCCTAAGATTATTAATACTTTATTAACTGTACTGACTTGATTCAGATGGAAAGCCTGTTGTATATTTGAGATTGAAGAAAACAAAACAGATTGATGATTAAATGACAATACTTTGTTTTAATGAATATAAAAAAAATGTACACAACAGTGATAGTGAACCAGTCAAAACAATGTGCACAAACATAATGTTCTATTCCAGTGTCCCATCAACAGTCAACTCCTCAATTAAATATCAACCTCTTGTAAACAATCACATGTGAACGTTACTTTCTACAAGGCATAATTATAAAGACAAACACAGATCTCAAATGATTGGGTACAATTAAGTAAGTTATAATAAAGTGTGTTCTGGCCAAAACTGAAGAAAATAATGACCATGTGCAGGAATACCTTATTTTTTTTTAATCAGGCCCTTGATCAGAATGAAAAATGGATAATAAAACAAATGATGCTTTCATTTTTCTCCTCATAATTGAAAAAAAAAAAAAAAAAGTCTCACAAAAAGCAAAACACTGGAGGAAGATGGCAGCTTTGTGCTGATGATATTTGCAGCAGCTGGACTCCCTACAGACCACAGTACAGAGCAGAGCCAGTGGGACAATCAGTGATGTAAGAGCACAAGTTTAATCACAACTTGTCCTTGATTAATAATAAGCACTGCTATGAATGGTGTTCATTTGTGCTCTTCTAACATCACAAGTACTGTTGTCAACTACGACTCACAGTCCTAACCCACAGGCTGAAGACATTTTCTAGATGAAGGTCACTACCTGGACCGGCGATCTTTTCTGTTCTTGTCTAGGCTTTTGTCCATGGTCTTTTCGTTGTCTCCTCTGCACTTGGGGCAGTACCACTTGCCCTTAGGCTTATAGGTCAGCCCTACACAGGAAAAGTGGAACCACTCAATGGGGCACTGGTCATTGTCGCAGCCAATCATCTCACCATAAGACACCTGCTCACAGAGACAGTAGGTGGGCTCATTGGGGTCAATGGCAAAGTCAACCGGTGAGGCGTCTCGCTCCTGTTTGGCCTTGCGCTTCTTCTTCTTCGCAGACTTGGATTTCTTTTCACGGGTAGGAGGGATAGCCAGCTCCTCCACCGGGTCGTCCACCAGAGAACCATTAGCTGATACATGGCTGGGGTCGCGGCTCTCGCTGTTGCGCTGGCGCCGCGGGCGCCGGGTCGACGTGCGCTCAGGAGCAGGGGGCTCTTGGACACTGGAACGCCGCTCTGTGGGGAGACGCTCAGCTTCACCAGGCTCCTGGAGGCACAGGGAGTGGGAGTCCATCTGGCGGGAGCGGTTTTCCACCAACTCCGTCATCTGGGTTACCACATGGATCTTCTCATCACCCAGCTCCTGGCTAATGATAAGTGCCCGCTGGAGCTGAATTTGCAGACGCTTTTTCTGAGCTGCATCCTGCTCACCTTTGTACTTCTCAAACACTTCATCCACCTCCTTCAGCACCTCTGCAAAGCATGAGACACAAACGTCAAGGATTAGTTCAGAGTATTTCACATTTGCTTACACATGTCTGCTTGTTATAGATATATCAGTCACAAATGTTTGTTATCATTAAAGAAACTATGTTTGACCTCACGGTACGCTGTCTAAGTTCTCAATATTTCCATAAGTTTCAGAAACAAAATATATTTATCTGAGAGTTTAGTCTTTGTTTAAAAGCAAAATAATCATTTTATTTTTTAAAACAAGAATTAAAATCTCATGACAATAAAATGTATAAAACGCTTCTGAAAACATCTTTATAGATCAGCCTTCAATGACTGTACTATTTCTTTTAAATTGGTGTTTTTGCACTGGGAATTGTCTTTCCATTTTATATTTTCCTAATGCTTGTTTTGTTCTCATGTTTCTCATCCTTGTATTCTTCATCTGCGCAACATTTCCAAAATTAGGAACATCCTGTCTCAAAATGATGCAGAAAAACTAGTCAATGCATTTGTAACCTCAAGGCTAGATTACTGTAACTCATTACTATCTGGATGTCCCAGTATCTCCATAAAAAGCCTCCAGTTAATCCAGAATGCCGCAGCCAGAGTCCTGACAGGAACTAGCAAGAGAGATCATATTTCTCCTATATTGGCTTCTCTTCATTGGCTCCCTGTAAAATATAGAATAGAATTTAAAATCCTTCTTCTCACATACAAATCCCTTCATAATCAAGCTCCTTCATACCTTAAAGACCTCATAGTACCATATTATCCCAATAGAGCACTTCGCTCTCAGAGTGCAGGTCTACTTGTGGTTCCCAGAGTTTCTAAAAGCAGACTGGGAGGCAGAGCCTTTAGCTATCAAGCTCCTCTCCTGTGGAACCAGCTCTCAGCCTGGGTTCAGGAGGCAGACACTCTGTACTTTTAAGGCTAGACTTAAAACCTTCCTCGTTGACAAAGTCTACCGTTTAACCCTGTTTCAGAAAGGTGCTCTACAAATAAAGTTTGACTGTTATTGTTGTTGTTGAAGCATGATAATTTTAAGCCTAGTATATGATTTTGTTTGCAGGTTTGAAACTCAATCCATCAAGTCAAAGATGACAAAAAAAACAATAACACATAGACTCACATACTGGCTTCTTTGTCGGGCTTGAATTTCATACGGTGCTACAGGTTTTGAGCAGACATTTGAAAGTTTTGTTGAAGTAGAGCTGAACCTGGAGGAGGAGGGCTGCCTGCAGGAAATGACGGCAGTGAGATGTTGAATGGGGTTGCCTAGATGAGGAGCTCTACGGGTCTGCTGCGGTTCACACTCCACGAAGCACAGTGGTGGAGTAGACACGGTACGATCCCACATAGATGCGTTACCTCGCTTTAAAAAAATACCTAAAGCGAATGTGTCGTTACTGTGATCGGTGTATGTCCTTATCAGTACATGGTGTCGTGGGACTTACTAGGAACGCAGGCTGGTTTAAGCCGCTGCTCACTCTGCGTCAACGTAAAGCAAAAATGACACTTATTTTTATGTGCTGGAGACTTTTGTTAAACGTCTCCGGTGCTAGCTGCCTTAATGTAGGCCTCGACGCTCAATAACAATGTACTTGTCAGCTAAATATTGCACCTATCTCATAAACAACAAGGCGAAAATTAACTGTTAACCAGTGCTCTTTTGTATGCAGGATGCTACACCAGTTTACATTGAAAAAAACTGCAGTGTATGTTGACCATGGTGACTGGGCACAGGTTCATAGCTTAGTGTATACAAAACGTCACCATAACATCTAATTAGTCTACATTCTGGGCTTCGGCATACATTAAATACACAAAGCAGCATGTATGTCATATAAATGGCTAATTTTATTCATCGTTCACCCTTTCGATCGTACAACAGTCCTCAGCGGAACCACCATGGTGGGCGGCAGCGTGTGGTGTGTACCTGATGAAAAAGTTAATATTTTATTATTATGCAGTGTTACTTTTTCGATTTTTTTATCGCCGAATTTGTGTCTGGACACCAAGTATAAATAACACATCTTGTGTGGGTGGAAAATGTATATGTACGGTGGCTGGAGAAAAGAAACATAAAATTTGAAATATCTGTCATTGAGTTCGGTGTCATACAAAAACGGGACGGAGTGTGTCGAGGTTATGCTAACTATCGGTTGGTTGTCTTGTTTGTTTAACACATGGCACTTGAATGTGGTTATCCTCGCTGTAGCCACATTACTGTTTATCGAAGTGGATAACCAGGGGCGCTCGGTTAATGCAAAATGGGAACACAAGGCTCGCGCCTGCTCCATTTCAGCCCACCCTGTTAACACTCCCTTAATGTTTGCCAATTTTACACACGCAGTTGTAATTAATGATAAAACGTGTAAAGACAATACCTTGATACTTTGCATCAATTTCTCGAAGCAAAGAAACATTTCTTTGTATGTCCAAAGGCAGGGACTCCACACATTCCAGATAATCCTCCACATAGTTGACCAGTTGTTGCGACTTGTCGGCATTTGGATAGTGATGGCCTAACATCGTCTCTATGATACATAGAGGTACTAAAAGAATATGAAGGAAATGGGAAAAATATACAGTAAAAAAAAATCAAATGCTTGGCGACTTTGCAGCTTGTGGGGCAGTTCCAGGCAGCAGTTCACTTCAAACAAAACTCAGGCCACTGCGCATGCGGGAGTATTTTCCTTTTATGGAATTGTACAGTTTCCTCTCGTCGTCGTCACCGATGGCGGGGCCTGTTGGATGTGCAGCATCGGGATTGGTAGAGAGTGACTTCATTATCATAACATTTTCCCGGGAAGTTATGGGGAAAGTAAAAACGCTGCTGACATAAACCAAATTTAATCGGTTGTTTTTTGTTTAATAATAGACGATTTGAATTTAAGATTTATTCACATAAGTACGTTATGAAGAAATAAAAATATAAATCATCATATTTGCTTGTCAAAATGAACCTGTAAACCTATAATCCTACCTACTGTAGGATTATACCGCTCAAAAGTATTAAAGTAACACTTTTTGCCCGGTTCTGCTGGAGGTTTTTTCTTCCGTTAAAGGGAGTTTTTCCTCTCCACTGTGCTGTTCAAGTTCAAGTGTTCCAAGTGCTGCTCATAAGGGATTTGTTGGGTTTTTAGCTTTTGTAAAGTGCCTTGAGATGATTTGTATTGTGATTTTGGCGCTATACAAATTGGACTGAATTGAGTTGAATTGAACTTAAATTACACATCGGATCTTGATAAAAGGAATTATTAAAAATGAAAATCTTTACTAATGTACACAGTATAATTTCATCAAAAAAACAGTGGTCAATGGAAACTAAAATCAATAAGATAGAATAAGATAAGATGAGATAACACAGGCTTTATTAATCCCTGGAAGGAAATTCAGGAAGACTGTATTCCATTGAAATTCCATGAATGGCTGTATTCAAAATTACATTGAAAATCAAAGTGAAACTTTTAAACCACTGGCTTAAATAGAAATAACTTGTCCAATAATATTGTATAATATAGTAATATAATAAATATATATATAATAAATATATACCACAGTAGCCAGCACAGTGGATGAGTGGTTAGCACTGTTGCCTCACAGCAAGATAGTTTTCTCTGGGTACTCCGGATTCTTCACCGCAGTCGAAAAACATGTATATGAAGTTGATTGGTGACTCGAAGTGTGTGTGTGTGTGCGTGTGTGTGTGTGTGAGGTTGGTTGTCTCTGTGTGGCAATACCAAACCCATGCAGTATTAAGAAAGTTCAGTTCCAAATAAAACAACTGGGTTCAGGTGATAAAGTGAGGTCAAAATGACACTACCAGACAGCATTACCCATAACAACCCAGTATCCAACTAGAGTAATACAAATTTGTATAGTTAATGTATGCCTTTTATAACATTATAGATTCTGTGATTGGATTTTAGGTTTGCTGTTTGGCAAGAGCACAGAGAAGGAGAGAGGACAGTGATGGACAGAAATGGACCCCTGGGCATTAAGGCCCTGTATAAATGCAATCCCAGACTTTTAGTGGGGCTCAGCCCTAGCCTCAGTCCTAAAATCTCCCGTGTACAGGTCCTCCTAATAACCAGATGAGCATCAGGTGTGGCTCATTACCTCCTTGCCTCAGCAGAACACATACACCGAGTAAGACAGAAAGGGGGATGGGAAAACAAGGAACAAAGCACACAAAGGAATCATCCAGACACAGGTGAAAGCAATACAGGTAAAACATGACGCTACCAGGAACACAGGAAATACTACCAAAACAAAAGTCCCAAACAGGAAACACGGAGTAGATCCTGACACCTTGAAGTAAAATGACATATCGTATTGAGTACTTAATGGTCCCTCTCATTACTCCCTGCCCTTACATACTTTTTTGGGACACAGTCAAGTAAAGTGACGTATGGTACTAAGTATTTACTCGATGATTTAGAAAAACTACTCATTAACAAATCATTAACTATTATTTTGTTCCATTTGTTCCTCACTAACTAAATACATTTGCGGACGGTTTTGTAAATAGTTATTGAAAACAGTGCATGATTTGGATTTGCAGCATTTTCCATAATGTGTTCAGACTTTGTGTGTGTTTTTGTTCCTGTTTGATTATGATAAACTCTAAGTCACATTGGGAAAAAAATCACATGAACAAATCGAGGCAGGCCTGCTGAACGACACAAGTTTCATTTCATTCTGCTGGGAAAATAACATGCGACCTTTCACTCGTCTTTTAGCCCAGTTTCCCTCCCTGCCTTCACTTTGGTTTCGTTTCATGAGTGTTGAGGTCAGCTGGCAAGTTTAAAAGAATCAACACTTTGTTATTTTAATATTTTCAAAATAAAATCACCACTGCATATTTATTCTACCGTTTATATGGCCCATGTGCTGTCACCAATAAAATTTGGCTGTGTGCTCACAGTGGCAATAAAAGTACTGTATCCTGTGTCCTACCTATTTAAATAATAAGCGTTTGTCCTTGATAATGAGCTATTGTTCAGATGTGAGTTCTGACTTCCTGTCATGCGTGTTTCAGCTTGACGCGGGTGTTTATTAGTGGGGACGCTGCGCAGTTGTTGCATATTGAGGTCGTGTTAGAATAAGTGCAGCAGTGAACTTAGTGCTTTCAGTCAGTCAGTCAAGTCAGTCAGTGAGTGAGGTCTTGTCACCATGAAGGGGGCTGCTCTGTTCATTGTTGCGGCCTGCTGCGCTCTGTCAGGTGAGAGCTTTTCTCTTTCAACCACTTTGACAAACTTGGAAATAGTTTTTATGATACAACACAATTCTGTTGCTTCACGGAGTGAACCTGGGTTATGTTTATTTTCTGTACCCTTTGCGGACGCTGTGTTAAGTCTTTCTATGTCGCTTGGTTCGGTGTATAATGAGACGTTTTGAGATCTCACTACTCTGACTTCCTGGATTGTTTGGGGAACAGAAATTTCCGCAGTCTTTCGATAGTGTTACATGTCTGAGTCACATGTCAGCAGATGAAGGCTGTTGTTTTCACAGGGTGAATCCGCACCTTTGCGTTGAAGCTCAAACGGGTGAAAACAGCAGTGAATATTGGCGTCTTAAATGTTAACCACGCTTTCCTGGCCTGTTTGGCTTCCGGCCCTGTACTACGTTTGATTTAATCGCAGTTCAGTTAATTAAAGATGGTTTATAGAGTATTTTAGCTTTTAGAGGAAAGTTATGAATTGTTTACTATGGTGGTTTCTTATTTATTGCTGGCCACCTTGTTGTACTTACTTTTATTGCTGCTGCTTAACATAAAATCAGTAACATGACACTTTTTAAAATCAACCATGGGTGTATAAGTCACCTGTTGTATCCCAATCCTAGAACTGACAAAGTAACTATTGCCTGAAACTAGCAGTAAACTGTTTGATAAAAATATATCAGTGCCATTAATGTGCAGCACACTTAGATATGTGTGATACTAACAGACAAGCCAGCAGGCTAATAAAGTGGGTCAGTTTGCTAGTTTTATTATGCTTGTTGAAAGGGCTAAGCTGCTCAGAGTTCAAAGGTCTACATTTTAAAATATGCACTAATCATCTTTTAGATTAACAGTTAATTACTTTACTGTATGTGATGTGGTAGTGGTTATTTGTATTGACAATGCAAACTCTGCAGTTCCACTCAGCTCTGTAGTACTTTGTATCATCAGCTACATTTCTAATACTTCTGAGGCAGCAGGCACCAACAAAGCTTTGATAAATCAGCTGTGTACTGCCTGCCCCAGCAGCAGACAGCAGTTGGTGTAGACCAAAACAAAGGTAAAAGAATGTTAGATGTGTAAATATGCAGTTGCTTACTAACCTGTTAAGCTAATAATAAAATATGCATTGAGTATTCAGTTTGTTCCACTGTCCCCAAGTCAACAAAGCAATCCATTAAAGCAGGTTAAAGTAGAAGGAAGCACAGGGAGGTGGTGTGTGTGTATATGTGTATACGTATATATGTGAATACTGAAATGGATCTGTTTCTCCTTCTTATCTTTTAATTTAAGCGCTGTCCTTGGCTGAAGCCAAAAGGAATTCCAAGCCTTCTGTCACTGTGTCTCCTGCAGAAGAGTTTAGCACTTCTACCACTTCCGCTACAACTACCACCACCCCACCAACTACCACCGGCAAAACTAATACCACCACCCCACCAACTACCACCGGCAAAACTAATACCACCACCCCACCAACTACCACCGGCAAAACTAATACCACCACCCCACCAACTACAACCGCCAAAACTAATACCACCACCCCACCAACTACAACCGCCAAAACTAATACCACCACCCCACCAACTACAACTGCCAAAACTAATACCACCACCCCACCAACTACAACTGCCAAAACTAATACCACCACCCCACCAACTACCACTGCCAAAACTAATACCACCACCCCACCAACTACCACAACTACAACCTCACCTCCTCATCCTACTCCAACCCCTACCAACTTGACTGTAGGAAACTACAGCCTAAAGACAGACAAAAATGTGGTTTGTGTGATGACCCAGCTATCGCTGCAGATCCGACTTGCAACACCTGAGGTACATTTAGTTTGTTACAGCAGACACAAGTGGCACAGCAATGAGAGTTCAAAGTTCTAGTTAATTTTCTGAGGAGGCTCTAAAAGTAAAATTGCTTTTAAGGATTTAGTAAGCAATTTAGGACATCAGCATGGATAGAACTTTTGGCAGAATTCTGACTCAGCTTTGAGCAATGCAGTTGTCAGCATACTATTTTCAGGAATTGAGAAAATCTTTTTTTTCAAGTTTTAATTTCCGCTTTGTGGTGGACTTCATGACTGTGCAAGGTTAATTGTGTGTCATGTTTGTGACAGACAATTACTAATCATGCTTGACAATGCAGTTTGGTGTTTTAATGTGATTCAAGGTGGCTGGTTTCTTTCGATTTCTCTCTCAGGTCAATGGAACCTTTATTGTTCAGCCAAAGTACACCCATCCAGAAGGAGTCTGTGACGAAACTAAGGCCAACCTCACTCTTGTCTTCTCAGAGGGTTCCATCACCTTCTTGTTCAGAAAGGTACCTTTCTTAATTTGTTACACCTATGACATTATAATGTCAAGTTTTAGTGATAGGCAAGGCAGCACAGTCTTGTTTTTGAGCTGCTCACACTGATTTGATATTAAATGCAAACAAATAAATACTATGACAGTAATGCAAATGACCCAGTTAGTCTTTCAATGAGTTAAAAGTTGTTTGACTGGTAATTTAATACAGGAACTGGAATCAGAAAGATTTGGTCAAAAAAGGAAGTTTAGTAGACAAGCCTGTTCTACGAGCATGTGACGGGAAACTGTATCATACTGCTTCACTCCACAGCAGTTGTGGTTTAGTGTTTTTCTAAATGGCAGTCCAGATGAACAGGCTGTGACTGTTGAAGGTGCTTGGTGATGGATAACATACAGCAAAATGAACTAACCAACCTACCTCTCACTGTATAGTAAACACATCTGGGGCAGTAACTGAAGAAAGAATATTTAATATCTTTAAAACTGACTGGAAAGATGAATCACTTACCAGTATGTGTGGACTGTGTATCGGTGACACCTAGCTTTTGACACTTGCTTTCATATTACTTTTTGTAAAAGTGAAGTATGTTCTCATGGTTTACTGTCCATATCCAGATAAATTACTATCTAGCACAGTACTTGATATTAAAATTCAAACCTTATGATTTTAACAGCTAACATTCAAATAAACTATGTTCCAATGAAGGTTTATCAGTTTTAAGTTCCTCTTTTATTTTACTGAAAATACTTCACTAAGTTTAACTTTGTTAGCTGCCTAATAATGCGTGCCCCACCTGCAGAAAGCTGGCACTATGTAGAAGCTTAATGGACTGCTAGCATAAAAAGTCACATGGAGACAGTCATGTAATTATATATGTCAGTAGATTAGAATAGCGTCTTTTCAGTCATTGCGATTATACAGAAGAGCAGGTCAAAGAAAAGCATGCACAATACATGGCAGAAACCTTAATAGTATGAATTTTACATACTGTGAAAATGTAATGACTCATTTTAGAACAAAAGTCCATCAACAATCAGCAGGAGTGTTTTTTGTTTTTGTGGATGAATTATAGGGTTAATAACCAAACAGTAATATTTAGTTGGACTTGTCAGACAGGTTCTGTGTCTGTTGCTATGTAACCTCAAAGTTCAGCACAGTACGTGCCAAAACAGTAGCTTTGTCTTTCATTTGTGGTCTAAAGAATTCAGAAAATTTCACATCAACAGACGGACACTCTATACAGCATAGAGAAGAACAGAACTTGTCAATTCAATTTATTTGTCTAGCACCAAATCACAGAAATCCAACAAATCCCTTATGAGTAAACACTTGGTGACAGTGGAGAGGAAAAACTTCCAGAACCTGTCAGTTTTGAGTGACAGTCTTGATTGTTGACATTAAAACCAATAGCTCCCATTTGATTACAGTAATGATTGAAAAAGCAGCACATAGCACGTTAATTACCTAGTGTCATTGGATAACAACCTCTGTAAAAAAAAAAACCTGTCTGATTTTCTTATTTCCTCAGAACACCACTGATAATATTGTCTACGTTGATACTTTGTCTTTTTTCCTGTCCTACGCCTTCATGGTGGGAGGTAAGTTAAGAATATCCATGTTTTATTGTAGTCTTTATGGAAGATGTGCTGCCATCTTATTACATTTTATACTCTTGTAACTGGGTCACTAATTGTGCACTGGTATTTCAGTTATTGGTAGGTGTTCTCAATTAACTATGTGATGCCGGTAAACACCAAGCTTCTTTTGTTATGATGTAGTCTAACACGTCTGGTTATTTTCTGGGAACCATCATGATGAAAGGACTCACTTTGATTGTTGCAGATTTCAAGAATTACACTGCCAGCAACAAGTCAGTGCATCTCTTTACTGCAAAGGTGGGAAGCTATTACTCCTGTAGGAATGAATCACTCTACATGGGGAAAGGACTGTACCTGGATGTCACCCAAAACAAGATGCAGGCCTTCAATCTGACCAACAACAATTTTGGCTTTCGTAAGTCTACTCATGAGAAAAAAAATAGAATTAGGGAACATTCTTATGAATACATACAGCTGTCTATTAAATGTTTTGTTAGATCCATTAATTCAATTTCTCTTCTTGAGCACAAAAAAAGTAGAAATAATATAAAAAAACAATTAATGATCAGTACTAGAAGCCATAGCAGAAAAGAGTATCAGTAACAGCTATATTTTATGACTGACAACTGATATCTAATTACTGCAAAACCACCAGCTCAGTCAACACTAACCACACCGCAGCATAAAGAATGCACCAAGTTGCATGATTGTCCAGTGGTTTAGAGTGCAACATATTCTAATGTCTGCAAATGAAGTGTCATAGTATACCTACTTAGGTGCTATATTTATTTTTATTTCAACTATAGATTTGTTGTACTTTTCAATCATCTGCAGCAGCAAATATTTGACTTTTTACATTTATATATTAATTCATTATTGGTCTTAGCGCTTCCAAACGCTAGAGCTGGCCACATCACTTGCAAATATGAATGTGAAGCATTAACACACAAAGACCAAACCTTTAATAAAATGTTAGAACTCAGCATTAAGGGTTGAAATTTAAACATAGTCTATTTGCTGATTGATTTCACAACATGTTCTTATTTACACATGAAGCTGTTAATAATCTAATTTTAAGCTACAGACACACACTGTAGTAAATAGACCATCACTTGGCAGAATGACACCTTACAAAAGGGGCTGTTAATTAACATCTTCATGATGGTCACATTAAACAAATGTGTTGCTAAATATGTGACTTACTGTGTCATGTGTTTTCTAGCTGACCCCTGTCCTGCTGACAAGCATGATTATCGTGTAGCCATTGCAGTGGGAGTGACTTTGCTGGTACTCATTTTCATCGTGCTGCTGGCGTACCTACTGGGCCGCAAGAGAAGGACTGATGGCTACCAGTCTCTGTAGGGGGTCTGGCCAGATACTGATACACCAAAGTCGATGAGGTGTGGGTTAAAAAACAGTTCCACTGAAGTGTAATTTTTTCCTTTGCCATTTTTCTGTCCATTTGCTCTTAGACAACAGTGTTTCATCTAGAGGTTACATAGAATGGAGGCCAAAGTAGCCACTTGATACATTTTGAAAGTTATTAATTAATGAATTAAACTAGCACTTTGAGAAGTTTAAAGTAAAGAATAAATAGTATGATCATTAAATTTGCCAAATTGTCTGTTCTAATTTTTAATGCTGAATTAGAATTGTAAACCTGAAACAAACGGATTTAGATTTTATGTTTTGCTCTTACATATGCCATCACAAGAGTGTTTAGATTGATATTTAAATAAGTAGCATTTCAAGTTGCAAAAACAATTTAAACATTAAATTCAGTTAAACATATACCATAGCAGATCGAGCTCAGACTTTAGATTGAAGTTTTTGTTCACTTGAGATTAAATGAAAGCACTAAATCACATTATTAAAACTGAAATTAAGACAAAATGAAAACTGCAAATTTCTTATAAAAAGTAATGCATTCTGTGATGGAATATATGAAAGTCATTTTGTGAAACAAGAAACAGAATTAGCAATTGTTAAATTATATTGAGTTTGTTTGTCATTTAAATGTAAATGTAATTGATTAATTTATAATAGCTTTTGTATTATTAACCCAGTGGAACACTGCAGGCTCTATACATATAGGCATTGGAAAGCCAATGCTACATGCCAGTAACCATTTTTATGAGAATGTTTATGCCAGAGACAAAGTTACAAAAAGAATATTCTTCTCATCAACCTCTGCAACAATATCCACATAATGGGACACTAAAATTATGATACTGATAGTGACAAACTGACATCATGCATGTGTGTAAAAACTGACCAAAATGTCTCATCAGAATCGGGTTAGGTTATGTTTTCCACCAATAGACAGGTAATCTCTTTGTGGTCAGTAATGTAACATTTTTGACAAGGCTAATATTGATTTCTCCACATTATTCTCTCAATCAGCAGTGGAATTGGAAATGAGTCAAATCATCTGTTTTACATCTGTCTTAGCAAAATTTCCTCCATTGATTTCTCATTATGTGTCAAATGTTTTGTTATTCTTCTGGGTTTTTTTTTTTTTTTTTTTTTTTTTTTTTGTTGAAGAATCAGATCATGTTGTATTCTGTCTCCAACAATTAGATTTTTCAAAAGGGAGAGACATTATCTAATCACTGACTTTATAGATAATTATGCTGAGAGTGTTTGCATTATTAATGAGCACAAAGGGAAAATTATAAGGATGTTTTTTAGGGATCTTTATCATCTTTTGTTTGCACTGATTGCTGTTCCAACTGATTGTCTTTTTACTGCTGTACATAGCCAGTGTTTTCATAGAAATACAGAGATGGACCATCTGTGTGGGTCAGCCATGAGTCAATGACACTTTGACGTTCTTTTATCCACCTGTGGCTCTAGTATCAAGGTTATTTTCAATCTTGAGTAATATCTGCATCCTCCACCAGTGTTTTGGTGTGGATGTAGCTATGGCAAAACCTGCACAAGTAAAGCCATCCTCAAAAACTATCTACATGGTTAAATGAAAATATGCAACAAATGCTCCATGTGCCTGTGTCATCGTAATAAAACAGTGAGGTAGTGGGTCTGGATATGACATTAGTGATTGGCTCCAGCCAGTAATGATGACTAACTCTAAATGTTTCTGTCGACTTGTGCAGTAGTTTTAAACAGTACAGTAGTAGTGCTGTGCAGCTAGACTCATTGAACTGATGCAGAATCAGAGCTGCTCCTCTCAGCTGCAGTTCGACTTTGTCCATCCGGTGATGCTGTGAACTTAGGAAGTCAACAGAAATCAGGGACTTTACTGTATGTATAGTTATCCAGTGTGTGAGCATTGTTAGCTCTTATCTTCCTGTACTAATAAAGGCTGACATGTTGATAAGTGTTTGTATGTATCTTTGATCTACAGCTTTCTCTTCAGGGAGATTAGATTAAATGACAACTTCATAAATAGCTTTACTAGTTGCTCTAACGTTAATTTGTGTAATGTCTTAAGAGTTTAAGATACCATTCTGCATAGTGACTACTTTGATACTTCTACTAAAGTAAATGTTGGTTGCTATTATACTGTATTTTTGAATGGAATGAGTTGTTTACGTCTAATGTCGCAGTCTGGAGATAATTAGGAAGACGATCTGCACATACATCACTAGTTCAGAGTATACTGGGTTTATACAGGAACAATTAGCATCTGTATAAGTGACAGCCACTGAAACTGGCCGCTGTTCTTCATATTTGGAATATAGTTGATAACATCTGTTCTTGAGCACATGACTTTATCTTGTAGTATAAGGTCTCTGATCGTCAACAGAGAAGTAAAGCTATCTCAGCCAATCACGACACCCGATCCAAAAGGCTGATGTTGAGAGGAACTGAGGAGTCACGTTACAGCGACAGGGGCGGGACTCGCTCGCCCAGATCCACCAAAGTTGTTGCAAAACATAAGAACTGCACCCTGGAGTAGGACTGATAAGAAGGGAAGCCACCCGCCCGTGAAGATCTAGCAGATTTTGTGATCATGGCAGGTAAAAAGGCGCTTCGTTAATGCACGACCTCATAGCTTTGTTCAGAGTGATGACATCCAGATGTTGGGTTCTGCTTGGTGCATTCAAACGGACTTTCTGCACAAACAAAGCATGATCTTTTTTTCCCACCGACTTGGTTCTGCTAAATGTCAGTAACGTAACACACGAAGCCGAGAATGTATTTTCTATTCCAGATGGAGCCGCGTTTGTGGAGGAAAGTGCCAGCCCAGCTCAGAGCCCTCTGGTCGCTGTCACCTTCCAGAGAAACGTCCAGAGGAAACAGAAGTACCTGGAGGCTGAACCCAAAGCACTGGGGGTATATTCTAATGTGTGTGTGTGTGTGTGTGTTTTAATATTCTGCTGACTTATTCAGTGACCTTCATTCTCTGTGTGTGTGTGTTGGTTGCAGATCACTCAAATCGGCCTGAGTGTGTTTCAGTTGATTTGCATGTCTGTGTTTCTGGCCAAAGGCTTGAGTCCTATGGAGACAGACATACCCGTCTTTGTTTTATCTCTACTGGTAAGATCATGGATAACTCCAGCATTATTCTTGCTTTAGTCCTTGCTTTAATATCTCCGTTTGTAGTAGATCATTGCAGGCAATGTTGCAAACTGATAAGCAAATGATTCAGGTCTGTACTTGCTGTGACCCCTTTACCTTTAAACTAGCAGCAGTTCTTCTCTGTACACTGGCATATTGTTTACCCAGGTACCAGCAGGTAGGTTGTTCCAGCATCTTGGAGAAGCTGCCACAGTTGTTCGGTGGATGTAGACTGTGTCAGTACAATCCCAGTCTGACTCCATGTTGTGAGAGCAGGGCTCTGCAGGGACCAGACCATCCGTTCTTCTTGTTGCAGAAGATAGTTCTTAGTGATTCTGGTGGATGTTTGGAGGACTGTATACACCAAAATGCCCTGTTCCCTAAAATGTCAAACTGTGCCAACTTGTATGATTGTCAGTGTATAACTATTAAGTTGACGTGTCGGGTATAGTTAAGCAAACAGATGCATTTACAGACACTAAAGTGCAATCTGAGGGCACCCTGATTTCCAGTTGAGGCTAAGTGCATGAACAGTTATCCCCAAATGAAGCCATGAACATCAGTCTTCTCAGATTAACCCTGGGTTGTGTCTGATGTAAAATGGCTCCACATAGTGAGGAAAACATATTGTGAGACAAGGAAACAAGTGTGTCAGCAGGCTTCTCAACATAAAAACTTCTAACTTAGCCCAAGGATTCTCTGTGGAAATTATTGTTTAAATTATTTTATTT
Source organism: Mastacembelus armatus (assembly GCF_900324485.2). Classification (NCBI taxonomy): domain Eukaryota; kingdom Metazoa; phylum Chordata; class Actinopteri; order Synbranchiformes; family Mastacembelidae; genus Mastacembelus; species Mastacembelus armatus. The sequence continues at coordinate 1,786,220 of NC_046650.1, read as the reverse complement.
ACTCATACTTATTTTTGTACTTTAGCACTTAGCAGGTACTTTCTGCTTTTCATATTTTGTAATGCTGACTGTAAAACATATTGGATTTGTCAGTTTTTAAAATTTTATTTCACTCTCAAATTCTGATTTGTTCCTTTACCTTCTAAAATAATTACAGCAACAGTTTTGACTGTGCTTTTGTTCTCTTCCTAGGTGATAATAGCTGGGAGTGTGGCTATAGCAGCACAGAACCTCCATGTCCCAACGGTAAGTTAACTGAGTGGAGAGGAAACAGACAACATGGTGACGTACAGACAGAGCCAGTTCAAGGCCACTTCTGCTTTTAGAAAAGCAAACAGAAACTGAGGAAATCTCAAAATGTCAGCCAGAACACGGCTATGTCACAGTACTGAACTCGGTCTGCAAGGAAAAAAGAACAACTCTTGGTCTTTGCCACTTCCTCTATACTATGTGTCACTTGGTAAGGCTGAGTGGAGCTGTTTGTTATACAAGTATACTGACCCGACCCATATGTGGTCAGATTCAGCTGTGTTGCTCTTCTATCTTGGACAGCCAGGTTGTAGTCCAGACAGATTATCTGAGTGATGTGTGACTAACCCTGAAGACAAAGAAAAACCAAGACTGATCAGAATAAAGTGGACAGAGACAAGCAGTGATTAAAGTTGTGCCCGGTGTTATTTTCTTTCGCAGCTGAGAGCCTGCTTGGGGATGCAGATTGTATCTTGTGGTGCCTCTGTCTTTAATATGATCTGTACTCTGGTTAACATGGGACATTTGCCATCTTTGTGCTGGTTTAATTACTATGACAACACCACACATGAATCTGATGGAATCTGCCATAAAATTCAGGTAAGTTATAACATTCATGGAGTCATTTTTGCAAGGCCAGTATTGTTATACTAATATTTACATCTTTTAGTTATTTTTTCTTTCTTTACATAATCCTAATAGACTCTTTGCCATTTTGTCCCACGTACAGGATACCCATTCCCACTTTTATGCAGAGGGAGCTCTTATCCATGCTGCACTGTTGGCCATCTCAGTCACCCTGGCTGCCTACTGCTGCAAGGTGGTCAAGTGCTGCACACCAGCTCCCAAGATGGTGAGTAGATGCTGATGATTGCTGTAACATCCAGCTCCGTTCTGTTGTTCTCTGAACAACCACAATAATATCTAAATAGACCAGCCACACAAGAACAAGTAAGCTGTAAAGACTGGTAACAATTTTTGGAGTTGTAACCCAGTCTGCCTGCCTAAAATTTGCCTTTTCCATGTTTTCTGTCCCTGGCAGCCGGTGATCACTGTACATACATCCCCTGCCCAGCAGTGAGGAGGACAAGTGTTGATGAGTGATTATTGTCAACTGTGTCATTTGGAGTGATTAACCCACAGCTAAGCAATAAGTCAATAACTATATCAAGTTAACAAATGTAACACTTTAACATTAATAAAATTATATAGTTTTTTTCTTTTTTTCCTACCTAATCACCTACCTAAACATTTGTTTGTTACTACAATAACTGAATGAAAACATAACAAATCTAAAGAAGTTTAGCAATTGTTTTTATGGTTTTTACATTTTAGAGCATAGTTCCATTATGAGAAGACTGTCAATGTGTTTGTCAATGTTAATGTCAAATGTGTGTCTTGTAAATTTAACCATATATATATATACAGTATACTGGGTTTTAATGTGAACCCTAGTAATGGACCTAAATGTTGTACAAATAAACAGAAAAATGCAATCCATCCAGTTTAGTTCGGGCGTTTTTAACTGATAAATGACAAACAAATTAAAAATATAGAAATATATGTTTAAAAAAATTAAATATATTAAAATACATAAAATTAAAATCTGATGCTGCGCAAAAACTAACAATGCATCAAAATCAGTGTTGTAACTAATCTTTGACATATCCAAAACTGTGTTAGGAGGTAAAAAAATATCCAGTCCACAATCACTTTTTATATTGAAAATAAGTCATTTTAGGTGTTTTTCTTCCTCAAATCTGTGACATTGCTTCTGGGTTAAAAAGGGTTAAAATCCTGGAAGTTTTTTTAATGTAGTAGTTTTGATCAGAACTGAAGTTGATTAACAGATTCATGCAAAAAATGTTGAAAAAATATTTATCTGATATATTTTTACATTTTATTTTAGTGGAGGTTTTCATCCTGAACATAAAAAAAGGGTAGTGAATTTGAACAGGGCACAAAGGTTAAAATGACTGATCTACTTCAACAGAGGTCCAGCCAGTTGGTGCTAGTGGTTTCACAAATAGTGAAATGGGGTTCACCTGAGTGCAGTGAATGTGTCTGAAGTGACTGTAGTATAAAGACACCTGTGTCTGGAAGGTCCAGTCACTGGATAATCAGTATTCCTACCATTACAGTGAATAGTGTGTACCTGCGACATCGCACTTCACACAATGTAAAAGAGTCTTGTTTAATTTTTAAAGATATAAAATAAATTTTACACAAATATATTCAAGCAGACATGGTTAAATACAGACTTCATACCTATATTTTAAAAAATGAAACATACCCAGTAGTAGAACCATGTGAGAATGTGGGACATGTACAGATCTGTTCAGTTTGAAAATGTATATTTCACTGGACATAATCTACATAATCCTCTTGACCACATGATGTGACAGCACAGTTCATTGACCGGACATAAAAGTTAATGTACATAGACTCCACTCTTTCATATCTGCAGTTCATCTGCCCAGTGGCTCTGTGGAGAATCAGAGGACAAAGTCAGTTGAGCAAAAATTCTATATGAACACGACAGAAATATCCTGTAACTTACTTGGAATGCAGATGGTGTGATCTCCTCCAGGTCTCCGAAGCAGCCGTGTTTATGACGGATGAGGCTCCCCCACAGCACTGACCGACGACAGGCCGGACATTCTCCCTCCACAGGCAGGAGGTGGGATGGCTCTGACTTAAGGAAATGTTTGGCAAGGCAGATCATGTGACTGCTCATTCCACAATACGGGTGGAAACAGCTCAGCTTTTCTGACATCTGAGGTAAAAGAAGAAACAAAGATGTTGCAACCAAGCAAACAGCCAGCCAGAATTTAACTGCACTGAAACAAAGGACAGCAACTAGTTCACAGCACGTGAATTTCAGATTGTTAGTTTGAAAAACTTAGTGGTCAGACCTTGGACAGGTGTGGACCTTTTAGTGGGACATTATAGAGTGGAAAAATTAACACTCCAAGAGAACAAAACCAAAACTTGTGCTCATCCACTCATCCACTGTATCTGTCAAAGTGTACTATAGCTGCAGACAGTACTGGGTGGGTGGACACATTGTCTTAATCGACTAGTTTCAGCATGCAGTCAATCAACAAATTTTGAAAACAAATGAACAAAATGCTCACTAACATCTAATGAGTCTCTACCTTGACCAGTCCTTTACAGAGAAAACACTTGGACATCGCCTCCTGTTCTCCTGCAGACTGTGATAGCATTTTCTTAGCTCTCACACTGCCAAAGGCGATGGGAATGTGCAAGGGAGGCTGCAGACTGGGTTCAAAGTCCAACCTGTACTCCTGTTTGAGCCAGCGGGCCGTCAATGGCAGTCTGTTCCACGGTGCTACCCGCAGCATGTTAGAGACGACGCGCCAGTGGAACTGCAGGCTCGACTCCTTTCTGGCACGGCGAGAGACATGGGAGAGTCTCCTGGAGGAGTGAGGGTGCTGCCATGCCCACTCAAACTGCAAAAACAATACCATGATAGTAGTCAGATAACATATACAAGCTGGGAATGAAGTCACAGTAAGCAATGTAATCAACAATGAGTTGTCTGTTTTACTCATATGTGTGTATTGAGGTTTACAGCAGCTAACACTAGGAGTAAGCACGGTGAGCTCTGTGTCACTCACACACTGACACACAAATTAGACTGAAACAAATGTCAGTGCTTAGGCCACAGCATTCACACATGAAAAACAACAACTGGTAACTGTGTGTTCTGTGGAATAAAACATTGAAGTGTCTGGGGTTTCACAGGATGCAATGAATTAATACACATTTGACTAAAAACTTCAGTGGTTGCATGCTAGACAAGTTGAAGTAGGGTCATTTAAAAACACATCAGATCCTTACCCTGAGAGCAGCAATATCAGAAGGAAAGCCGTGTATAATGAGAACCATCTCCCTGGATAGAGCAGAGATACACAATATAACAGTAATTATGTGCAGCCACAGTTTGTCTCGTGTATTGCTGGACAGCAGAGGAGGTTGCCAGGTCCTACCACGGTCCTCTTCCACTGGTTCTTTTGGCTCCCCCTCTGTGCCGTCCAGCGTTGTGCTGTCCGATGCGCCGCTCGGGGTTCACAGTGAAGCCGATGTAGATACGGCCTTTGAATTTAGGATTGGTGCAATACAACATATAGACACCAAAGAAGCTTTCCACGTCCACCACCATTGCAGACAACCAGCACAGTATGACTAACGCGCTACAGGAGCAGCCAGTTAAGATGGTGTGCGTTAAAGCCACCCAGGCGACAGATAAACAGCAGCCGCTAATACTGCCATGCTCACGGAAATACTGTAGTACTGCAATACTCACGCCCGCATGTAAACACGGTTTGTGGCAGTGATCCCAGAGGCCGCCTGATGAAATGTGTCTCGCTGCAATAGCAATAAAACCCGCATACCACGTGTAACGATTAAATAACTAATGCTAATAACTTCTGCTAATAATGAATAAATAAACTAAACATAAATAACTAGAAACATTTTGTTTGTTTCTCAGTAAAATCATGATTCGCCTGTTTAAAAAAATAAGGTGTTGCATTTTGTGTAACGCGGCATCTGATTGGCTGTACGAGTCATTGCTACAATCCAATTGGACAATTCTTCTGTCAGTCATGATATCGGTGATACTCCTTCACGCTCAGTGCCTGAAAATTATCGTTAAGACTGTAGGAGACACAGCTCTCAGTGATAATTGGCGTCTAAAAGAAGACTTTACACCTGGTCTGTATTCAGGTCAGCTCTTCCACAGTGTTTGCTTCAAAAGTACTCTAACACTTCCGGTGCAACCCGTCTGTGTTCCGACCATAGAGTGGACTGTGAGAGGTTGCTGGTGTAACCCCCATGTACTCAGTCGCAGCACCGCTGGTGTTCCTGCAGACATGGCTGTAACATCCGATCACATCCGGGATAGACTCATTCAGGAGCTCGGCGCGGTGCACGTGGTAGGTTTCTGACTGACGTTCGTGCCAGGTGCTCCCAGGCTTGGTGTAGCTTTGGGTGCTGTGGTGCGCACAAAGACGCCAGGCTGCACTCGTGCATTTGCAGGTGGAACAAAAGTAGCTAGTACAAAGGACAGAAGTTGTTTATTCACCAGGCTACAAAGTTCGTGTCGCGGGTGGAGGCTTATGTTGGACACAGCATTTAACTTCATTCCTCTTTCTTTTTCTTTGGGCGTAGGCTGATGTTTGACGTGAATGCTGCGCAGCTTTAGCCAGTGGACATATGTCACTCATAGCTATAGCATCACTAAATTGAATGATTTTTGAATGGAGTTTGGCTCAGCTATGAGCAGGCCTTAGCCAATGAAACCAGGTAGAGCAGCGAGAGTCTCTGGTCCTGTTGGTTTAGAGGACTCACATCACAGTCATTAGTTTCTTCCCCAGCCTGTCACTCTCATGAACTCTGTCTTAGAGTGGTAGCTATAACCACTGTACAAAAACTCTATATGGATGTTTGTACATCTGTACCTTTATAGATAGATAGATAGATACTTTATTAATCCCCCATATATATTATTATTTAATATATATTCATAGTTAAATCATTGCACTCCTACTACAATAGAAGTTGCTTTTCCTTTCTTTATTTTAAACCTCCTATCTTCCTGTCTTAAAAAGTTGAACTTTATTTTAATTCTTGTACATAGAGAGAGCTTAGTGAACCAGAGTCAAATTCCTTGTTCAATAAAGATGATTCTGATTAAATTCACCCAGTAACTCCGTATCAGCAGCAAGTCTCACCTTGTCTCCTCCAGGTTGTGGAGGATACATCACCTAATAGATGTGCTGCCAGCTTTAAAGTCCTGGTGGTGTCTCCCCAGTTTGAGGGCAAACCACTGTTGCAGAGACACAGGTATTAAACACTATAGGAACCATCAGACTTGCATTAGCATGTTTACTACTGTAAACATTTAATTCACACGACATTCCCAGAATGGCCATGCATGGACTGGAGCTAGTGACATTTCGAACATGCAAGGCTATGGCCAGTGTTTTAGAAGAACTGCAGTTGTGTTGTATAATTTCCCCCAAGCATGCTGACACATTTTATATCCAAAAAGTAACAAAAGGATAGTATGGATCTGTTCTACAACACAAGAGTGACATTGTGCTGTCCATGTGTAAATTCCAAACCTGTGTGTTATGTGTCATTAGGATGGTGAACACCTGTCTGGCCGAGGAGCTGAAAGAAATCCACGCTTTCGAACAGAAGACACTCACACCAGAACAGTGGGAGAAGCAGAAGTCCTAGTGACACACACACACATATATCCTGTAGGAAGTTATACCTGTGTATTGTACTCACATCACCTAAGAATTTCTGCTCCTAACATTATATTTTGAAAGCAGACAGATGTTGTGGGAATCACTAATACAGATTTAAATGCAGTGGAATGTTGTGGCATTAAACTTTATGGATGCTGGGTTTCATCTTTGCTGTCTGCTTCCTCCTGCTTAGTCCCATGTCGCTTAGTCTTTAGCCGTGCATGTCACAAATTCTGGTAGATTGTTTTCCACAGTGTTTGTTCAGGTCATAACAATATACTTCTGGTCAACCTATTTTAAAGCAACAAAAAGTCATAACCGTGCTTTACTAGCATGAGCTGTATTTTTCAGCAAATGAAACCATAACTGTAAAAAAAAACTGTTACCACCACTTTGTCTGTGATAACAATTCTAAAAAACGATTAGGTAAATCACAGGGTCAATTAATAGACTATTAAGTGGAAATTATGGTTACATTGTTTGAACATCTTGAATTTCATCACAACTGGGAAAACTGCACCCATTCAAGAACCTGGTCTGCCTTCAAATGGACTTTGTAGTGAGGCTGTATTTTATATAGATATTTTATAGATGAATAATAAACTTAACCTTCACTTAAAGGTACTTCTATTGTCAGCCTCAAGGGGTCACTGGCAGAGTTTAGTCCAGTGAAAGACTAATAACATGCCCATCTCTGTCTTTTTATAGGGTTTGTTAACAGCCTCCCACAACACATGAGCAGATCTGTAAGCAATGTGTATAAGAAGGACACTGAATATAAATGAGATGGATACATTAGTGATATGTCATTGATGAACATGTACAATTTGCTCCCTGATGCTTGTGTGTTGTGGGTTTTGTATATGCATGTTGGAGTCTAGCAAAGCTTCACACAAAGCTCCGAAATTGCCATGAGTTGTGCTTTTCACGCTCTGATCAAGCTGTGGAGCTACTGGAGATCAAGATGGACAGTAGACTAATAGTAATAATAGAAAGGTTATTCATATATATGTATGTGTGTGTATATATATACAGCAAAGATTCATGAATACAGCAGGAGCATGGCTCCGAGCGATGGAAGCCTGAAGCAGAGGTAGAGGAGCAAGAATCATCATGGCAGGGCAAACCCCTGCACAGTATGACAGAGAGAAGAAGTGGCTGATATTGAAAAGTCCTACCAGTGGCTGAAAAAAGCTGGACTGAAAGACAACACAGGGGCTACACAGGAACTGGCCCTTAGCACACGATCAATAGAGCCAGGGGTCTACCACACCAGGCAGGACCCCAGGTGCAGGCTGTACAAAGATGCCCCAGACAATCCAACACGTAACAGCAGGTTGTAAGATGCTAGCAGGCAGGGCATACATGGAACGCCATAATCGAGATTGAGGAAGACGCACACACCACCCGTAGAGCTGTAGCTGTATATCTTTGAGGATCACAGTGGGCTGGAAAAACTATTGCTGTTTAGTTTGTATGTGGTACAAATTTTTCAATTCAATTCAATTCAATTCAATTTTATTTGTATAGCGCCAAATCACAATACAAATCATCTCAAGGCACTTTACAAAAACTAAAACTAAAAACCCAACAATTCCCTTATGAGCAAGCACTTGGCGACAGTGGAGAGGAAAAAACTCCCTTTAACGGAAGAAAAAACCTCCAGCAGAACCGGGCTCAGTTTGGGCGGCCATCTGCCTCGACCGGTTGGGGTGAGTGGATAGAGCAGAGAGAAAAGAACAGCAACAATAAACAACAAATAGACACTGCAAGTTGGTGGGACCAGTAACTGCACATCAGCGATAAACAGCTCCAGGACCAGGGACACCTGCAGAAGGTACAGAGAGAGAGAGAGAGAGGGAGGGAGAGAGCACAAACTAGGGGAGAGAGAGAGCACAAGGTTAGTAACATTCAATGGTGGAATATACATGAGGTGGGAGGGGGAGGGGGGGGGTTAGGGTAGGGGAGCTCAGTGCACCGATGGTCCTCGGGCAGTCTAGGCCTATAGCAGCATAACTAACTAAGGGATGGTTCAGGGTTGCCTGAAGCCAGCCCTAACTATATGCTTTGTCAAAGAGGAAGGTTTTAAGTCTAGCCTTAAAAGTACAGAGAGTGTCTGCCTCCTGAACCCAGGCTGAGAGCTGGTTCCACAGGAGAGGAGCTTGATAGCTAAAGGCTCTGCCTCCCATTCTGCTTTTGAGAACTCTGGGAACCACAAGTAGGCCTGCACTCTGAGAGCGAAGTGGTCTATTGGGATAATATGGTACTATGAGGTCTTTAAGGTATGAAGGAGCTTGATTATGAAGGGATTTGTATGTGAGAAGAAGGATTTTAAATTCTATTCTATATTTTACAGGGAGCCAATGAAGAGAAGCCAATATAGGAGAAATATGATCTCTCTTGCTAGTTCCTGTCAGGACTCTGGCTGCGGCATTCTGGATTAATTGGAGGCTTTTTATTAAGATATTAGGACATCCAGATAGTAATGAGTTACAGTAATCTAGCCTTGAGGAAACAAATGCATGGACTAGTTTTTCTGCATCATTTTGAGACAGGATGTTCCTAATTTTGGAAATGTTGCGCAGGCAAAAGAATGCAGTTCTAGAAATTTGTTTTATGTGTGAGTTAAAGGACATGTCCTGGTCAAAAATAACTCCAAGGTTTTTTACAGTAGTGCTGGAGGCCAGGGCTATGCCATCTAGAGTAGCTATAATTTTAGAAAAGTTATTTCTGAGATTTTTAGGCCCAAATATAATGACTTCTGTTTTCTCCGAGTTTAAAAGTAAAAAGTTACTGGTCATCCAGGCCTTTATGTCAGTTAGACAGGCTTGAAGTCTGGTTAACTGGTTTGTGTTAACAGGTTTAATAGATAGATATAACTGAGTGTCATCCGCATAGCAGTGGTAATTAATAGAGTGCTTCCTAATGATATATCCTAAAGGAAGCATGTACAGGGTGAACAGAATCGGTCCTAGCACGGAGCCTTGTGGAACTCCATAACTAACTTTTGTTCGTGTGGAAGGTTCATCATGGACATGAACAAACTGGAATCTGTCCGATAAATAGGATTGGAACCACTTTAACGCTGTTCCTCTGATACCAATCACATGCTCCAGTCTCTGTAATAAGATGTTGTGGTCAGTGGTGTCGAATGCTGCACTAAGGTCTAGGAGGACAAGTATCGAAACAAGTCCATTATCTGAGGCTAAGAGAAGATCGTTGGTAACTTTCAACAGTGCTGTTTCTGTACTATGATGTGCTCTAAATCCTGATTGGAAATCTTCAAATAGTTCATTCCTGTGTAAATAACACTACATAACATAAACATTAAGTATTCTACTTAGATTTAACTTGTTTGAGTGGATACATAAAGGATACATAAATATAAAGAAGTGCTTTCATACAAATTATGCACTCAATTTTAAGCATGAAAAGAATTTGGTTTTGTTCAGAAATGGATGAATGCTGATGTGATTCTGTCCATCAGTGAGCAGGTAAAAGAAACAGTGTGTCAGGATTACTTCCACCACTTACTCTCCCAAGAAAATGGAAAAGCTGATATGGGGGAGAGTGTGTCTGTGTCAGTGTTTGTGTGTGTTCAGGACAGGACTTGTCTTCCTGGCTACGCTTTCTTTTTGACATTAAACATGTACTTTATACTGTAGCTCTCGCCCCTTGAGACCTGTCCGTAATAAAAGAAGAAACAATACAGCCGCAAGCGGCGATAAGCGGCCCTCGCAACGTGGGCACCGCCGCCCCCGCGAGCGACCCGTGGCCGAAGCCGTTCTCGATGCAGCCATTGCACCTTTAAGTTTAACCGCGTCCCCGAGCGAACCGCGTCCCCGAACGCCCCAAGCATTTTGTAAAATTCCCATTGGAAATGAATAGCAAGATTTAGTCATCGCCAAGGCCTTGAAAACAGGGCATGGGTCCGACTGGCTGTTTTGATGGGCATGCCCTAAAGGATCCATCCATCCATCTTCTATACCCGCTTTTCCTGTTCAGGGTCACGGGGATCCGCTGGAGCCTATCCCAGCTCTCTCTCGGGTGGAAGGCAGGGGTACACCCTAGACAGGTCACCAGTCCATCACAGGGCCACATATAGACACACAAAGACAGACAACCTCACACACTCACACTCACTCCTACGGGCAATTTTAGAGTCGCCCTAAAGGATGTCTGTGCCAAATTTGGTACAATTCTGACAAAGTAAATGTTTTGGTTTGAATGGCAATTTTCAAATCGTTATACAGGGGACGCTATTTTGATTTAGTTTATGGGTTCAGGGTGGCAGGGACTACAATTCATCAATTGGTCCGACTCCAATCCGACAATGCGTGCGCGATCTGTGACACCTCGAAGGTACCAAAAACCTGCGTCAACTTGCCCCGCCCACCAAAGGAAAACCGTAATACTTATTCAAGAAAATTGGGTAACTTTTGCAGCCCCATGGGTCTAGGTGATGCTGACCAAAGATGAGCTCAGTCGCTCAAAAGCCCAAGGAGGAATTCGTTCAAGTTCGAGTTGAGCAAAATCAACGAACTCAATGACCCCAAGATAAACTCCCAACTGGTGGACTTCCTGGTGGACGACCTCGACATGATAAGCTTTTTTGCTTGGCCTGACATGAAGAAGACACTTGCCAAAGCTGGTGACTGTACAATGACAAAAATGTCAGTGGGCCTCCAATAGGCGCAATGTATTTTCACGTTTGTCAGGGGCGCTGAAGAGCCATTCTTTTGAGGTCGTTTATGAAACCAATAAAATATCAAATTTTCATGCGATTCTGATTGGCATGCAAATTTTGGTGAGTTTTCACACATGTTCAGGGTGTCAAATTTGAGGGAGTTTCATTGAGCAATTATAATAGTCCCTGCACTGGGACCTTTGGTCCTTGCTCGGGCCTAATGATAATAAAATTCATTTATAGAGCACTTTTCTAAACATATGTTACAAAGTGCTTTTCAATTAAAGACATAACAGAACAACAAAGTCCTAAATACTAAGGAGGATAAACACAACACAGGTACAGATTGAAAGATGCCATTTTAAATCCACAGCAGCAGAAAATATGAGGCAATAATAAATCAATGAGCAAGCCTAGTGTGGTGTCCAAAATCTTAAATTAGAATTTGTCTGCAGGTGTCCCACCCAAACACAACCTACTTCACAAATGCATTGAGGTGAAAGGCAGAAAGACTTGACTGAGCAAGCATGAATACATCAATTAGGCACCAGCTGAGCTCTGTTAAAACACCTCCTGGCAGGGATTCTCTCTGTGTTCACCACCCTGACTCTGTGAGAAGTCAACAGTGTGCCACATATTCACAGTGGGAGTTTCCCAATACAGATGGACAGACTTATTGTTCAGCTTCTGGACCAATGGGGAATTGGCCTTTTAGAAACCCCACTTATGTTACTTCATTTGAGTTAAGGTTTTTAAACAAGCACCCTTCATTGGCCAGAATGCAGTAGGGTAAACTACTGCATGTGTTTAAAAGGATACCTGTGTATGGAGGAAGGTATGCATTCAACCTTTCTATCATTTAGCTCAGCAGTCATTATAGCTACGCTCCATTTTGATCTGCTCTGAGCTTTTTGTGTCAATGCTTCACATCCATGTTTGTAAGTGATATGTACTCCGCTCCAGTGTGAACACTGTTGAGCTCCTAAACAGCCACACATGCACACATTGAACTGAAATGGGAGCCATGTGTGTACATGTGGCTTGATCAGAAGCTTAAACATTTATGTCAGACAAATATGAAGCTTCCAGGTCTGGAAGATGAATGATGACAACAGTGGTCACATAGTCACAGATGGGATATGAATCAGATCTAGATTCACAGCTGAAAACATTATTTGTTTGTTCACATGTCCATGAAAGGGACATCAGATTTGGTCCACTTCAGCATGTAAAGGGATGCAGCATATGAGAAAACAGTGAAAACAGTAATTCCTTAAAAGTTCCACTGCATATTTATTATTAATGTATTCTTTGAAACTTAATTCTCAGTGTGATGAATGAATGAAAGACTATGCTTACAGGTAATTGGAATAAATAAATTAAAAGCTAATGAGTAGTGACTGTAATTATTAAGAAGATTTCTGAAATTACAGACCCAGAATAGTGGGCATGATAAAATTCCTGGATTTTATTTTTTCATTTTGTCAGTGCTTGAAACAATAAACACAAATGCAACCACAATATGAAGTGTTGTGGCTTCTGCCCTCAGCAGCTGTTCTACTGGCATCAGTGTGGTGCATTTCTGCTCCTAATGAAACACAATGATACATACGTGCATGGAAGCATTATTTCACATAGACCACACATAATTTGAGCTTTCATGCTGAATAATGTTGACTTCAGACCAAAGGCAATATACCGGTGATTGGCATTTCAATTCGATTCAATTCAATTCAATTCAATTCAATTCAATTCAATTTAATTCAATTCAATTCAATTCAATTCAATTCAATTCAATTCAATTCAGTTTTATTTGTACAGTGCCACATCACAATACAATCATCTCAAGGGAATCACCAGTTTAAACTGTACTTACATTACAGCTTTCTGCCATAGAGTTGAATGTGTTGGTGTGTTTTCTACCTTCCTGGAAGCTACTAATTTTGATTTATTAAAAACATTTTTAAAATATTTTTTCCACATTTTATCAGTTATGACAGCATTCATTTAGAAGTATATGACTTAAATGACTTTAGTGAGAGTTTTATTGTTTGATAGTCACAACAAGATGAAATACCTGTCACCTGTTTAGGCTTATAAATGATATTAGTAGATCTGCTCAGCATCCTCCCCCACATGTAAATACACCTACACTACACAACAGGGCCTCAGGTGGACTGCTCTCATGAACAATCAGTGATCAAAGCTGTAAATGGAAGGATCTCATTTGAAAACTGCCTCTTCTGCTTCTTCCCAATGTTTGCTCATTAGTGATTCTTGCTGCTGACATCCAACATAGCATGCAGCTCTCCGGGCTCATATCCCAGCAGGCCTTGCAGGTTGCAGACAAAGCGGTAGACATAGCGTTTGCCAGCCGTCTTGCGTATGATGTTTTTGTCATAGTAGTAGCGCAGGCCACGACTCAGCTTCTCATAGTTCATCTTGGGTTTGTTCTTCCTCCGACCCCACAGCAGTGCTACCTGGATTCACAAACGTACATCTTAACATATTTACTGATTTAGAGCAATTAAAAGGGTGATATTATATTTTGATCTTAGATTGTATTAGGCTCCTACAGATAGACAAAACCTGCATCTAATATTTCCTTATGTTGATGGTAATAGGTATAATGACAGAGTTTCTGAAACTAAAGTTACTGTTGTAAATTTAGAGTTCGGTCCCCCTGCTTCCAACCTCTTTGCTAAGCTAGCCTAAATACACCTCATATTTACCTAAACCTGATATTGATCTTCTCATTGTTAGTATTTCCTGTATGCTGGAATATTTTACATCCTATTTTATTTACCTCATCAGGGTCCATGAGCTTGAACTCCCACCCATCACCTGTCCAGCTTATACATGACTGACAGCTGCGGTCTGTCAGCAGCTCCAGGAGAAACTGCCATAGCTGAATGGGACCACTCCCTGTTGAAACATATGGGGAAAAACAGCATCACCACCTGCTGGATAAATCTGCAGCTAACATGAATCTATATTAGATAAAATGTCCTTCAGTTGCTACTCACCAGTGTAACCAGCAAGAATGGCTGCTGGAACCACAGCTCTGCCCAGATCTGTTCTGTTGCCTACATAATCTCTGAAGCTCATGTGCAGCTGTGGTATAGTAAAGACGTCCACAGACATTGTCTCTTCCATGGCAGTATCCATATCCTGGAGTGGAGCAGTCCACGATAAAGAGCCCACAAAGTCAGAATGGTCACTGTGAGTAATCTCTACTTCTGAGTTTGTCTCTAAAGTTACAGAATAGTAGAAACACAGGATAGACCATGAAAACTGTTGAGGGCAAGGTCTTTGAATTCACCAAGGCACTAAGTTGATATTCTCCTGGGTGAAACCAACAAAACTGGCCTTCAGCGCCTGGCTTAGGACCTCCTTACTGGTCGGGGTAAGAGGAGGGACATCCAGGATGTCCAGCTCTGGGACAGAAATAACATATCCAAACCTTATCAGGGCAGTTTATCTCATTTTCACACCATGTGTCTACCTTCCTGGCAGCTAAGAGTTTCCATTTACTGCTAATTGTAACAAAGTCTTTTTCTTTTTTGTTCTTTTTATATTCTTATATTTATTAGTTTTCTTCATAATTTCTAGTAGTTACACTACTTTTCAATGAAACTGCAACATTAGTGATAGAAAGGAATGGCTGCTTTTTACATAATCAGATCAGGAGTAACAAGACAACACAGTTATATGAAATGTGTCTTCATTGTTTACATTCCTGTGAAGTATTTGATAGTGTTACTGCAGCAGTAAGCACCAATGTTGTCATAAAACTCCATTTATATTTGCAATACTGAGCCCTCATCACTGACTGAGTGATGTCATTGTGATGATCTGCACTTCATGAATTACAATGACTTTCATAATAGATTAAAGAGACCTAATTAGTCTGAATACAGTACAACACAGTACAGGTCTTCGCTACTGCACACTAACATTATTCTGACACATACAGGATAAAACTTTATGCCTTTACATACAACATACAACATTTCTAAGATGTATATATATTGAATAAATGGTTTATAAATCACTACAATGTGGCTGTACACAGCTAAGATATTTAAGTGTTTTTATGAAAATTATATGAAGCCATATTTTAGACATATCTGTTTATATTTTTCATCATTACAAACAGCATTCATTAATATATCACCTGGTCATTTGGTATTACAGCAGTGGCCACATATGTGTCCCCACAGGAGGAGTTACTGGAAAATACATTATATCTGCTTACCAATACATTATACTGTGTTATAAGACATCTATTACATGTTAAGCTTCTTATAAAGGTAAAATAGGGGGATTTATTTATATTTATTGTTGCCATATACAGTATATATGATTTATATACAATAAATTAAAGCTCAATGCAGATGTATTTTAAATCTCTAGTCCCTGTTATTGTGTCTACAACTGAGCCTATACATCAGGTCAATGAGTAAATGATCATAATGACTTCTACAAATAATGACAGTCAGCTCCAGTCCACACAGCTATCACACACATTTGCTTCAGTCAATTCTACACCAGTTGATTGCATTTTGAGTTGTTTACACATCTATGGTGAATATATAGACATCTTGTTTACGCTATGTAACAGCAGAGAAAATTCCATCTACTATTAAAAGCCAGGAGATGGATTTTAGAGTTGCAGGCAACTTCTGGTAATGTAGGTGTCAACAGTGTCTAATGTCTTTATTGCAGCTATGTTATACTGTGTTCACACACCATGGAGGCTTCATATCAGGACTTATAATTGTCAAATACACTATTAATCACTTTAAAAATGTCCTTACAACCACAATCACATTATATACAAACTGTTTTGAATGGTTACATATACTGCTTAGAAATGCTAAACACTCCCATGACACCATAACGGCCATTAAATTTTCTGTCAGTTCTCAGTATTTACTACAAAATGAGCAGACTGAAGCAAGAAATACATGAGAAACAATTAGCAATGACCCTGGTGTCAATTAAACACTGAGGTGAAACACTATCCAGATGCAGGCAGAAGTGTCTTACCGTAAGCACTGCAGTCCATCCCAGTTTGTGAAAAATTGGGAGATCAGATGGAGGTAACAGAGCCCACACAGGGGGGAACTGGACTTTAATATGATAGATAGGAGGGGACAAATTGTAATGGACAACTGTCAATCATATGGATGTGGGCGGTGCAAGGGTCAGGTAGGGCCTCATATGTTTGATTTTCCATACATGTCCACAGATAGAGGAATGTATTACTATCACACAGTATATGTATTTGGTAGTACAGTATATGTATTTGGTAGTATAGGTTAAGAAGTGGTAAAAAGAAATGCTATTATATTTCTGCAATGACAACTTTTATTATTATTATTTTAGTTTCTTAATATTACATCAGCCCAATACCAACAGTATGTTTTTGGTAAATTTACATTAGAGTTGACAAATTAGCTATCTATTATTTAGGACTATAATGAATTCAAAATGACGTTTTTAAAATAGCACTGAGATAACATTATTGCTCATCACGCTCACATAATGGAAAACATTTGTGTTTTCCATTATGTGCTAACTGACACTAACTGACACCAAGCAAAACTGGAACAGTAGTACTGTATACCATACTGTAGTACATACGGTTTCATCTAGATGTCTCCATGCAGTAACTTGTCCTGCTTAAAATGATGGGAAACTTTAGGTATTAAGTGTGACACAACGCATCCTTTCACACACACAGTAAAAACTAAAGGTCATAGAGCTTTGGCCCCCTCTAGTGGCAGTCAGAAAATAAGGTCAGGTGAAAGTGCAAATTTAGTTTTTTACCCTTGGACCCTTGTCCTCTTTAGTAAAGCAATTTGTGTATTTGCCATCATGCTAGTGGTCCACAGACTCCAGACCAAAAAGACTATGACTGATGACTGGGAGGTTTTGATTAATCATTTTCTTCAACATTGAGCCTACAGTTGTTTTACCAACAAATTCAACGTCTGCTACGTCTTAGCAGAACATACTAGTGAACATTAGCCTGCCATGTAACTGATTAGAGTTTAGTGCTTGTAAATAACTACATTCATTCAACAGAATACTCTGGACACTTGGAACTTCTGCGTCATCGTCACCATTACCAGGCATTATCTTGGCACAGCCATCTCAAACTGACTGCCACCTGTCATCAAAAGAGGAGAGGGACTGGGAGTACAAAACTTGGTAAGACTCTTTCCACTGCTTCATGCCAGTCATGTCTACTGTCATGGCCGCAAATGTTCAAGTAAACCTGACATTATAATTTCTGTGCAGAAGTGAACGGAGACATCCGAGCTGTAGATGTAACTGTCATTTATTGACAAAAAGAAAAAAAAAAGGTGAAGACAGTGAAAATATTATGTTCAGTGCAGTGGGCGGGTTCTTCTGCAGCACCACAGCAGTCAGAGCAGCTGAAGCAGGACAGGTTGCTGTTACAGGACAATAAAGTTGATATCCAGTGTCATGGATTCATCTATGTTAAACACACAACTACACACATCTTCTAAAGAGAAATTCTCTTAGTTTTCAGGTAAAGAATTCTGTTACTTCCTAACAGGCAATTTTTAGGAACACAGTATAACAGAATGAGACCTACACAAACATGCTGAGATCACAGCTAAACTGATGGGTGAATACACACATATTACAGGGCTCCCGACCCTTTAGCGATAAACACGAATGGATACATTCAGCGAACACCATATAACACAGCCAGAGCAGCCGGAGGCTTTTAATATGAAACATTAATATGAACGTTAATTTGCTGTGAATATGGAGACATGGCTTCTTTCTATCACTATCCAGTGCTGCCTTCAGGTAGTGGTGCACATTAACCACTGTGTGTCCCTTCTCTCTTCCACTGAAGATGAGAGCTGGTTTGGACCCAAAACAGTGCAAAGGTTTATTGACATGTTGCTCGGTTTTGGTGGCCACTGTGGCTTGGAAGTTAAAGGGGAATGTAGTGAGAATATCACTCTTGGGTGAAAACTAGAATCAAAGCCCAAGTTTGATTAAAAACACAGTCCCTGATTTTGTTAAAGCACTCATTTTTTCAGTCAGCTCCTGGTTGATGTTCTGACCATAAATTTCCAAACATTGAAAATGTTGACTGGAAAATAGGGGGAGTGCTGGGCACAAAATAAGGAAGCATATCTTTGACCTTTTCACTCCAGCTAAAGAAACTCACGTTTCCATGACAAAATCAAAGCAGTTGAAAGGCCTATGTAGAAAGATAAGGTTTCCACCCAGCAGTGAGAATATGTGTCTGCATGGTACTGCTAGACTAACTGGAAGTAGAAGAGGTTATAAAAGAATGAATAATGCCACAGTATACAGAGAAAAGCTACAGGGGTTCTCTCTCAAGTTTGGACCACATGGTGAGCTATTTGAGGCAGAGGAGGCAGAGGTGAGGTTGCACTTTAGCGAGGATCATCAGGAGCAGCGATCTTCTCCAGGCTGGGCTCCATGCCCCAGATCTCCCTGGCATACTCGGAAATAGTGCGGTCACTGGAGAATTTACCGCAGCCGGCGATGTTATGGATGACCATCTTGGTCCACTCTTTAGGGTTCTGTTAAAACCACAGAATCACAATGAGAAATGATTACCTAGGTTTTGTAGCCTCAGTTGTAGCACTCCTGAGTTCCTCTTGCTAAAATACTGACCTTGTAGAGTGCACTGACTTTCTCTTGGCATTTCATGTAGTCTTCATAGTCTGCAAACACCTTAAACCTGAGTAGATAGATAGATATATTTATTCATCTCCCATGGAGAAATTCAGATTGTCCTGCAGCTCTCATATTTACTTTAACATAGACATTTCACTATAAAATACAATAAACAAACGTTCTGCAATGATATGAGCCTCCCACTGTAGCTGCTACTCTGTTTAGTCAGTATATCGTAGAGGGGGTGTTTATTAAACATTACAGTTACAATAAAATCTGATATGGAATATGTCCATTCACATTCAACCTGATACACTGATTGTGACCTTGTGACAAAGGTGTCATCTACTAGTACTCTGCATAGTCGAGGGTAGACACAGAGAGGACCACACTAAAGCAAAAGTGATTAAGGATGCAGTTTGTGTTGTGTGCATCAAAAAGTGAGTATTGTCTATCCTATTTCTGCACATATGACTGAGGAGTTGACCATAAAATTGATTTTCATATAAAAACACAACATTTATTTTGAGTGTTGCCAGTTACAGCTCAATGTCTATCCCTTGTTTATGCCTCAATTTTAAGCTACAAATGGAAATACTGCAATATCTTTTCCATGTCAGTTGTTCCTGTACACTGTTATTTTATTAGATCATTTAAGTTAATTAGGTGGCTAAAGCATATTTTAAGATGGTTGAATATATTAAGAGAGAATGTAATGTTATTGCACTATGTGAGGGATTTCTGCATGCTTCATTATTTCCTCAAAAAACCACATAACTCAGGCCTGCATGTGGAATGATGGCCTTTGCTCAATAAATCCCTGAACCAGTTATCTCCAGTTTCACCTGTGGTGGTTCACCTGTTGTGCTGATTTCTAAGTAAGAATAAGCATCAGTGTGCTCCAACCTGTCATGGTGCATCAGCATGTTGACGAGGTCTTTGAAGAGGTCGGGCTGGGTAGGGCTGAAAAAGCCCCCTGAAATCTGGTCTATTGCCTGCTTCAGCTCAGGGATACCGTTGTAATATGACACAGCATCATAACTGTAGACAGAAGACAGTTGTAAAACACTTTGGTTCTTCAAAGTTAATAGAAATTACAGGATACAACAAGTACATTCTGGTCAATACCATTAAAAGGTTAGCTAATTACAAATTATGTTCTTTTTATAAAATTGTATTTTTAAACATAGCCCAAGAAAATTGAAGTAATTTCAATTCAACTATAATGAAATCAATACACTTTTTTTACAGCCTTACTGTTATGACTAGAAGATAATGGTGGTTACTGTTAGAGCCCCATGTTCTAGCCATCACCATCGTTTCAGGACTTTTCTGATATCAGTCCTTTTACATCGTTACAAGGCTCACCCCTTCTTGTCCAGAGCCTCCACATCATGCACCCTCATGCCAAAGATGAAGAGGTTCTCCTCTCCAGCCTCCTCTGCCATCTCCACGTTGGCTCCGTCCATGGTGCCAATGGTAAGGGCGCCATTCAGCATGAACTTCATGTTCCCGGTGCCTGAGGCCTCAGTGCCTGCTGTGGAGATCTGCTCCGACAGATCAGCTGCAGGAATGACTGCACACAAAAGACAGGTGGAAAGATCCAGAACACAGGTACCTGATCAATATGTTAACATTGTGCATCACTAATCTGACACTGCTTCCAGATTTCAGCATGAAGACACTCAGCTCAATCGGAATAGTGTCCTAGTGTAAACTGGACAGTAACTGACAATGAGAATCAAAGTTCAGGATAATTCAGGACCCTGTAGCCCTAAATGTTTGAATTTAAAATACAACATTATAAATTTCCAAGTTCTGATTAACAGTATCCATTACCCTTCTCGGCCAGAGTGACACGATAGTTCTCCAGGAAAATGACCTTGAGGCGATCTCCTACCACTGGGTCATTATTGACAATATCTCCAATTGATGTGATCAGCTTAATGATCATCTTGGCCGTGTGATAACCTGGAGCTGCCTAGAATCACAGGGGACATACACTGTCAGTGTTCTATTAGCATGTTCCTCTGATACTTCCAATCTACAAAGAACGCAGTTACCTTTCCTCCAATCATGATTGTTCTGGGCACCCATGACTTGTTGGGCTGCTTCTTGATGCCTTTTAAAGAAAAACAAGAAAAAAGAGTTTACCTTAGCACTGAATCCATATTTGTTTTCTGAAATGCTGTCAGTAAAAAATGAAACACCCACGGTTGTACAGTGTGATGATGTGCAGGCAGTTCAGCAGCTGTCTTTTGTACTCATGGATCCTCTTCACATGAACATCGAACATGGAGCTGGGGTTGATCTTCACCTTGTAGTGTTCTTCAAGATGGGCGGCAAACTTCATTTTGTTCTCCTTAAAGTTGAGGTTGGGCAGAACAGTGTGATTAGAACCAAACAGAAAATGACCTAATAAAATACCATTTTTCTTTGTGCATATTGACTACTCACTTGTTTCACTTTGGCGACATCACGAATTAATGTGTCATCGTCCACAAACTCCAGAAGCTTCTTCAGTTGATCCAAGTCACGCATGTAGTCCTCACCAATCCTCTGCAAGTAAAAGCAGTCAGTGAAGCTGCATCCTCCAATTCTAATCACACATATCAAAGCCATGTAATTTATTAATGTGACATGCACATGGGCAGCATTTATGAACTTAGAAGTGGTATAAGCAATTTCAGTAGTAACTTTTTTGTGTCTTTTATAGTTAATGCAAAAAAATGTTGGCAGTACAATGGTGGAGTGTTTGGCCCACTCTAAATTCCATTCCTGTGCAAAACCTTTTCTTAATGGTCTCCTGAATTAGATCACAGCAGAAACAAGAGTCTTACAGTTTAAATTTGGCAGTAAGGCATTTATGTACAATAGCTTATGCCTTTATGTTTTTTAAACAAAAATTGAATACAGCTGTTTAACTTATACTGAAGTTTAATTGCTTTGGACATGCTCCACTTAAGTATGTCATCCCACTTCACAATTCCATATTTCATTCTCTATAAAGAAGAACAAACACACCTCAGCGATGACCTCAGCCAGGCCAGGGTTACACATGACCAGCCAGCGCCTGGGTGTGATGCCATTGGTCTTGTTCTGAAACTTCTGAGGGTCGACATCGTAGAAGTCCTTGAACCTAGGGAAGGATAGCAGTCACGATCAGAAGCTAATTTAAGAGATTATGTCCACAGTATTACCTTACAACAATTTTAGCAACGTTTTAGCATCAACATTTTACAACCTTTAGACTCACTAAAACTAACATTTCTAAGGTTTATGTTACACTAGCACCCACAGGCCGGGGAAGGGAGGGGGAAAGTGGTTTTCCTACACAGTGTTTTTGATGATTTCAGAGTGGATGCGGGCCACTCCATTGACAGCATGAGATCCCACAATACACAGGTGAGCCATGTTGATTTTCTTCACGTCTCCCTCCTCAATCAGGGACATTCTGCGCAGACGGTCTTGGTCTCCAGGGTAAAGCTTGCTGATGCGCTGGGGACACACACACACCAAGTATATCACAAGGCTCTTTGCTTTATAGCAATGCTAATGTCCAGATGAAAACAAACCCACCAAAACTACATTATTACAACAAACATGCACACTTCTCCAAATGTTACAGTGAGTGAACTTTCTAGAGGCTGGACAGAACTCCCCCTCATACCTCCAGGTGCCTCTTGTTAATCTCATAGATGATCTCCAGGTGTCGAGGCAGCAGATTTTGGAAGAGGTCAACTGGCCAACGCTCCAGAGCTTCAGGCAGGACTGTGTGGTTGGTGTAGGCACAGGTGCGAACTACAATGTCCCAGGCCTGAACACAGAGAGGACAGACAGACAGCTACATTATCACCCATATACATTTTTACCTATATATATATATATATATATATATATATATATATATATATATACACACACACACACACACATACATACACATCCAGGTCTGTGGTGCTTTAGACAATCTGTGGAGCATTCAGATTGAATGATGCTGCTAAAATGCCATATACCTTCTCCCAAATGAGTTTCTCAATGTCCACCAGAATCCTCATCAGCTCAGGGATGGCCAAAGCAGGGTGCGTGTCATTCAGCTGGATGGCCACCTGAAGACCAGATATCAGAACTTCAGATTCACACATTACCAAACATGAAGACATTTGCAGCTTAATATCCATAGTAAAAGCTGCTGTGATCCAAAAGGGTAATCTGATCTTCACCTGGAACAGTTCAGGCAAAATGCCTCCTGACTCTGTTGGGGATATCTCATATAAGCTAACAAATAAAGGATAAAATAATGCCTCAAAATAATGAAATATCCACCTTGTCTGGTAGAGTAGAAAGGTCCATCCGGACATACTCTGTGGAACCAAACTTGGATGCTTTGAATCGGCGGATGATGTCTTGAAGAGTTGCAGCTACAACAAAGTATTCCTGTTTGAGACGCAACTCCTTCCCTTCAAAAAACTGAGGAACAAAAATAATACAAAAAGCACACTAGTGTTACACCTTTAATATAATTTTTTAGAATATTTGTGCTAATAAAATGGCTATCCATTTTAGTATTTTTTACATTTTGCACATTTTCAGTACAATGTTTTTACAGCTAGAACAAAAAAAAAAAATCCACTCACATTGTCATTGGGGTAGAGAACTCTGGAGATGTTCTCAGCCAGGTTTCGATCCAGCACAGCTTGTATGTAGCCACCAACGTTAACTATGGGACAACAGCAGATTGAGCAACTCAAGCTTGTCTCTTTGCCACTACAGATTCTTCATTTTGTCTCACTACGGAATGGGATTCTTCAGTGTTTAGCAGTTGATGATCCAGAAATTATGCAGTGTGTAAATGATAACAGGTTGACACTCACAGTCTTTGAGGTTGAAGTCACAGGGGGCCTTTGCAGACCACAGTCTCATTGTATTGACAATATTGTTTCTATAGCCAGGGACTGGGGTGTCATAGGGAAGAGCCAAGACCACCTGGATCCAAACAACACAGATATATTAAATCAAATCATTATTATGACAGGATTCACTATATAAATCTGCAAAATTAAACGAATAAAAGCTTCTTAAAATCAGTACTGGTAGTACTGATTATTTGTAATTAAAGCTTTGACTGATTTTTGTGCAGCTCCTAGTCTCTTTAAATGTCAAGATACTTTGGTATGGTAACATCTTGAATGATTAATAGACGTCAACACTCAAAATCCCAGCTAATCAGCACTGCATGAGCAGCCTCAGAGCTCTCAGCAGTTTGGATTGTGAAGTTCTGATAGGTGCATGGAAATATGTGACCACACCTTTATCCAACCAAGCCCCACCCACTTCAAAAACCAGTGAAAGAAAGTTCAAAAAGAAATATACAGAAATAACCAAAAAGGTTCTAATGTTAACAAGAACATTGTGCTCATACGTAGAAGCTAACTGAGAAAACATGTTTTCAGGGTCTCTGAAACATTAATACTGGCCTTAAAAATCCTTTATCAGTCTGGATCCACTTTAAACCCAGGAAACTTTAAAAATGATACAATGATTTTCATTAATCATTATATTATCTTATCTTAAATACATTAATATTTGTCTATTTATAGACAAACCTAACCTGTGTGTCAACCCATTGCACTCCATCAGCTGTATGGTCCACTCGTCCGTAGAAGTGGACTGGGCGCATGTACTCAGGGCGGGCCTTCTCCCAGGGGTTCCCGTAACGCAGCCAGTCATCTGCTTCTTCTACCTGAGGAAACATGCCATCGTGGGATTTATTTAATGTCCAGTAGAATGTATTTGGATTCATAAATTAAATTCTTCATCAGCCAGTGCTTTAAACTAAAATATTTTGAAGCAAATAGCTTATAGCTTTACAAAACACATTTCTACTACATATAGTCACAACTGGCAGTAATACTAAGATCATAAAGAAAAAAACTGATAACTGATATATAATTGGTATGAATATGACTTTACAAAATTTCTGACCTGAGAGCAACAGACTGATTTTAAAAAGTGCAAATTTGGGAGGGTGGAAAGAGGTGAGACAGGTGAAGGAAAGGAGGCCTTCTGTATTTCAGTTAAAGAAAAAAAAATCTAAAGGCCAAGATTGTGCCTATAAAACACACAAGATAAACATACCTGCCAGCCATTGACAATTTTCTGATTGAAGATGCCAAACTCGTAGCGGATCCCATATCCATAAGCTGCCAGACCCAGAGAGGCCATGGAGTCCAGGAAGCATGCTGGGTGAACAGAAAGAAGAGATTGGGAGGTGGAGGTGAGACAAGGTTGTCCATAGCAGTAAACATCACTGTCTGTCAGCCAATGAGAAGGAAACGAGCTTACCAGCCAGACGACCCAGACCACCATTGCCTAGACCAGCATCTTCCTCAATGTCCTGCAGCTCCTCCATGTCCAGACCCAGCTGAAGAACACATCAATATGGTCTTACAATGAAGCTGGCATGCATCTGTAGTCATAATGCAGGTGTATTGTACATTATTCTGAAGTGAGCCATTCTGCATAATGAGTACTTTTACTTTTGGTACTTTGCTGCTAATGGTCTCTTGTTACATAGACCAATGAAATAAGAAAAATTCAAAAGGTACTTAGTATTGGTTGTTTGTGGTGGTTTAAACTAAATGTGCAATGAACTAACTGCAGGAGCTGTTATATTGTTCCTGTCTAAATTTACCTGTCTCATACCCATGCATCACTCAGTTAAAGAAGAACCTGCTGTGTGTTTTCTCTGGTTAAATGTGTCTGAGATGTTCTGGGATGACAACCCTGTCCTTTTGCTCAGGGCAATTTTCTTGGTTTCCTGAATATAATGCAACACTTTGCAGGGATATTTTGGGTTATAGTGTGCTTCAGACTTTGTGGAATCCTGTGTGCTCCTCCCATGATCCTTTGCCTCACCTGGTATGTGGCTTCATCACAGGCATTCTCCAAAGCAAGATTAACCATCGTGTTCTGCAGAGTCCGACCCATGTAAAACTCCAGGGAGAGATAGTAGACGCGCTATACAAAAACAGGGAAACAACCTGTGAGCACTGGGTTTCATTACATTTCCACCTGACAATCAATCTACCAGTACTTACTATTACTAAATATGACTCTGGTTTTTAATATTACTAAATAATACTTAGCATTCTTTCTATTAATATTTTATCTTTCCTACAAAAGCTGTTTCATCCAAATTTGACAGGATGAAAAAGACTAGTTTCCAAGCTAGCAGACTAAAAGCCATTGTCTGGAGCATACCAAAGTCCACGTTCAGTTTGGTATCACTAATGGCTCTGTAACATTATCCCTGGAAGAAAACACCAGCTGTTGTCAGACAACACCAGAGCTATTACTGACACAAACCATAAGTGCACAGTAACACAGCGTCTCCTCACAGTTCAGTGAAGCTATTCACACTTCCAAATAAACACACATACTGATGATAGTCTCTGCCACATGACATCTCTGACCCTGCTGCTGACTGATGGCGGCGGTTGGAGAAAAGAAGCAGACATGGGGGAAAAAAAGCATGCGCCCAAGTGACAAAGCCACCCAGTGGTCAGTATAAATAGGTTTGTGCCCTGCTTCTTTCCCAAAGGTTATACTGACATACAGAGTTTACAGCAGGCATTCACTATAAGTTAGCTGTGTGGTGTGATATTATGTGGTTTTTCATCAACAGACTACGAACCTTCAAATAGCTTACACATTAAAAACCAACTTTGATTTCACCAGTGCTCACCTATACTGTTAACTATTTAAAGGATACTGCTGGCATTATTCTATATTGCCGTTGTTATAAACAACTATAAATCAGTATTATCTGACTTCTGTCTTTGGACGGGACACTCTCACTGCTAGCTCTGGTTTTAAATACCGTTGGCAACAACTAAAACATGCAGAATATCTTTAGAAACTTTAGGAAAGCCACTGGAATTTGAAATTAAGTTCTGTGAATCAGACCTAAGCTTGAATGCACAAACTAAGGGTGAAATGGTGGATGGACCCAACCACAGGGATTCATACTCATTAGGCTTCCAATAGGATTAATGGTGACATTTTAATGCCACTCAACCCCCATTACAGGCAGCAGCCTGTCAGGGAAGCCATTACACACCGACTCTGATGCACTTTTTCTAGAGGTGATGGCCCTTTAAATTCAGCTTCCTGTTCATTAACATAAGGAAGCTGAGTGCGGAGCGTTTCGTAGTCGTACTGAAAAGAATAGCCCGAAGCATGCAGCATCTTTTTAATAGTGGCTATCCGCCGTGGGTGGGCGTGGGGGTGAAGGCAGGGCACAACGCGCTGTTACATAACAGGCGTGTCAACAAGTTGCCCTGAGAGATGTTTGAATACTTCTACTCAGCACCAGTGGAGAATAACATGATGCAGCGCAGCGTCCTTAGCAGCGCGCATCAAGGTTAGTGAGGCAGGTGCACGAGCAGCAGCTTATGTAACGCACAGCTCGGACACACGCACAGGACTCTGAGCAGCGCTAACGATGCGCAGCAGCTCCTAGTTTCCCCGCATATATTGCGTCTATCCAGGGCGGCCGGAACATTTCTATAAATGGACATGAAAGACAGACCAGCACTCGCTCGTGCACGCGCGCGCACGCGAATGGCCGTCAGCTGTGGTACTGCAGCACAGAGCCCTGCACCCCCACCCTCCGGTCATCTGGTCTACGTGCAGGACTGCGGCATCAGTCCGGTGCTTACTTTGGGGTCTTTTTCATAGTAATGTTGCTGCGTCCGGATCCAGCGGCCCACCAGGTGGTCTCGCACTGTATTGGCCAGGGCAAAGTAGTAGTCCCGTTTGGTGGCCACATTCCGGTCCTTTACCAGGGTGAAGTGGAGGTGCCGGTTGAAATTGGTTTTCAGGTCCGCAACGTTTTCCACTCCGGCAAGCCCCCGAACCGAGATCTGCTTCTTCTTCTCCTGGTCTGTGAGCGGCTTGGCCATGTTTCCTTCGCTTTTGGCGTTTTCTCCAACGGGAAGTTAGATTTCCCCGGCAGCCCTGCTCCGAATCTGCGCTGAGCACAGACAGTCAGACAGACAGTCCACAGTATTTATAAGACAACCACTGTTTCCGGTCTGCACTTTCAAAATAAAACTCATGTTTGCGCTAGTTAAGCCAATGGATAACATGCAAGTGTATGGGTGCAAATCTCTATCATAAGGACTTGAATTAGCCTCTATCAGCAACTGAATAATATTTTTTTTAAATTTTGTCATTACTGAATATTTACTGAAATTTAAATACCAATTTGAAGCACTTTGAAAGTCATCATCCAGATCCTAATTTTTGTGTCTTGTATTTAAGGGTTTGACTTTGACTAAGAATATTTGAAAAACTAGTTTCTACTTTTAAAAAGTTTTTAAATGTATCAGGACAGTTTTTTAAAATCTGAATTTGAGAATCCTAACATACATGTACTTGAAATCCAGTTTTTGAAATTGCACAATCTGAATTGAGCAATATATTTTAAGACTAAAATTATGCTAGTTTGAGACAATAAATCCACAAAACCTAAGAATAAGGAAAAAAGTATTTTTTTAACAGTCAATTAACGAGACTGGAAATGTGCAGATAGCTGGTAAGCACTGCTTTTATTTTTTAGATCAAAATTACTGTACTTCCGCACGTTGTGTCACTCTTCAAACGGTTTTCCATTAGTGATGTGTTTTAAAAGAGTGCCAAACGATTAACTATGGTGTTATGGCTTAGCAGCAGTAGTTATAAAAAAAACAAAACAAAAAAACAATGCTGAATATTTGCAGCAATTTTCTGCAATGGACAAATGCCAGTTGTCAAGTGAACAGAGCCTTGGTCACGTGATTCCACTGGCAGGATTGTAGTTTCATGACAACTGTCCACACCAAATTAACCAAGAGGTGTGGTTGGAAAATAATTTCTCTCTCTCTCTCTCTCTCTCTCTCTATATATATATAGGAAAATAATTGCACTCTCTCTCTCGCTCTCTCTCTATATATATATATATGTATATGTGTGAGCCCCCACATGCTCAACACAAGAGCAGCTGACTTGAGACTGAAGATCATGAGTAAGCTGGATACCTGGAACCTCCGCAGCTGGTTATCAAGGCTAAGTGAACTACCCTCTGAACGTCTACTAGAAGATGTGAATGCAGCATTACGAACAATCCCTACTGTGACCATCACTGAGACCTACAAGCTGATATACGCCACGGCAACAGTGATCCTTGAGATGCTTGGTCACAAGATAAACATCAACACCCAGTGGCAGACTTAGCAGTTTGGGGGCCCAAGGCAGACATCGGAATGGGGCCCTCCAAACCCAGGGCTTTTTTAGTCATGCCTTTAACTTCTTTTACATCACACAGCAAAGTATTACCCATGTTTTACTCCTGCTTTTCTGTGACAGTTTACTTTCTCTTTCTTGACTCTTGTCTTGTTTGTTCTGTCATCCCTATATTTTCTTCTTCTGTTATTATTTTCATGTCTTTCCTCCTTTTCTCTTCTGTCTCTGAAATATGGCGTTACCTTTGCCAAAGATGCTACTAACGTTTTGCTCTCATCTCATTTTCTCTGCTTCTCAGCACCGTTTGGGTAGCTTAGTTTCATGTTTGTAAGGCTGGGCACACACTAGACGATTTCATGCCCGATATGCCCCCTTCAATTATCGTGGGGGCGTGGTCCGATTCCAAGTTTGTCGCGACAGATTATCTGCCCAAGGAATCCTGTGGTATCAACACACACACTTACTGCTTCTGATCAGGTCGGAGCTTGGATCATAAATATCAAACATGTTTCATGATTCCTGGTCGGGGATGCTACAACTGAATGCCCTCAATAGCCAATGAGAGAGAGGAGTCCGGAAAACGTCACCAACCGGATGTCGTGTACCTTTACTTCTCACATCATAGCAAATCAAAACAAAACCAGCATTGGAGACAGGCTTGCTGAATTATGCCAATAACACCAGTGTCTTTATAACCTACTGCGCACGAGATAACGTCACTACAATAGAGCCGACAATGAAGAGGCGTGCGCCACACAAGTCTGAAGGGGTACACCAGAGAAAAAGATACCCTGGAGACTGCCAAGCAATGACTTACAGCCCTGACCACAAGTCTGAAGGGGTACACTAGAGAAATAGAAGCAAGGAGAATAAGCAGACCGACCAAGGCTGGAGACTGAACTAAACTACCGCCTGATAACCTGCCTCTGCACAACATGGAAGTTCCTGTCAGGCATCACAGCGGCTAAGATGAGTAAGCACATGGCTCAATACATGAGCAGGGCCCAAAAAGGAATGGGTAAGAACACCAACTACTGGTAGAAAAGCAGTCACTCGAGACTGTAAGACCAGACAGACTCACCTGTGCACCGCCTGGATTAACTACAAGAAAGCCTACGACTCAATGCCTCACACATACATCCTTGAATGCTTGGAGCTATACAACATCAATAGGACTCTATGAACCTTCATAAGGAACTCAATGGGACTGTGGAAAACAACCCTAGTGGACAACTTCAAGCCGATTACACAAGTCTCCAAGTGCGCATATACCAAGGAGATGCTCTGTCTCCGTTGCTGTTCTGCAGAGGCCTGAACCACCTCAGCTCATCACTAAGACTGGCTTCAGATACTGACTACAAAATAGAGCAACCATCAGTCACCTCCTGTACGTGGATGACATCAAGCTGTATGCCTGGAGTGAGTGAGACATCGACTCACTGAGCAACACCACCAAGATCTAAAGCAATGACAATGGACATTCAGACTGGATAAGTGTTGTTGGATGGTAAAGAGGGAAAGTTGTCAGGACTGAAGGAATTGAACTGCCCAAAGACAGCATAGCAGATGTTGAGGAAAACTACAAGTAACCTGGAATACCACAGGCAAATGGGAACCAAGAGCAAACTGCAAGGAAAGCAGCCACAGCCAAATACCTACAGAGAATAAGGCAAGTCCTAAGAAACCAGCTAAATGGGGAGAACAAGATCCAAGCCATCAACACCTACAGCCTGCCGGTTATCAGATACCCCGCTGGCATAATAAGCTGGCCAAAAGAGAAGATAGAGGTCACGGATGCCAAGACAAGGAAGTTCCTCACAATGTATGGAGGTTTCACCCCAAATCCAGCATCTTCAGACTCTACACTAAGAGGAAGGAAGGAGGCCCAGGGCTGGTGAGTGTCAGAGCCACAATCTGAGATGAAACAGCAAAGATCCATGAGTACATCAGGAAGCTGGCCCTGAGAGTTTGAGTACTTAGTAAATATCTCCGGCAACAGAAGCCCAAAGCAGAGGGACGAACCATCATGGCAGAACAAACCCCTGCACGGTATGTACAATCGAAGTGGCTGATATGGAAAAGTCCTACTAGTGGATGGTAAAGGCTGGACTGAAAGACAGCACAGAGGCACCAATCAGGAGCACAGGAACAGGCCCTGAGCACAAGATCAATAAAGGCTGTGGTCTACCACACCAGGCAGGACCCCAGGTGCAGGCTGTGCAGAGATGCCCCTGAGACAATCCAGCACATAACAGCAGGTTGTAAGATGCTAGCAGGCAGAGCATACATGGAACGCCATAACCAAGTGGTCGGCATAGTGTACAGGAACATCTGTGCCGAGTATGGGCTGGAGGTCCCTAGGTCAAAATGGGACACACCTCCAAAGGTGAGGGAGAATGACCGAGCTCCCCTGTCTGTGGGACTACCAGATACAGACTGACAAACTAGTGATGGCTAACCAACTGGACATAGTAGTGGTGGACAAACAGCAGAAGAAGGCCATGTAGCAATCCCAAGTGATAGCAACATCAGAAAGAAGGAACATGAGAAGCTGGAGAAATACCAAGGGCTTAAAGAAGAGCTAGAAAAGACATGGAAGGTGAAGGCAACAGTGGTCCCTGTGGTAATCGGCACCCTTGGGGCTGTGACCCCCAAACTGGGAGAGTGGCTCCAACAGATCCCAGGAACACCAGAGCTCTCAGTCCAGAAGAGTGAAGTGCTAGGAACAGCTGCGAAGAACCCTCAAACTCCCTGGCCTCTGGTAGAGGACCTGAGATTTAGGAAGACCTTGAGGGTTTTTTTTTCTTAAAGTGCAGACTTCCTGGAGAGTTTCAGAGGCAGTGGACAAAACCCTGTTATGTAACACATTTGAATGAGGCAGTGAATAGAACCTGGCCTGGTGGATAAAACACTCCTGGCAAACACTTTGACACAAACGATCTTAAATCCTTATAAGGAAAACAGTCCGGACAAAACAACAAAAAGGTTAAATGCATTAGTTTAATGCAAAACCAAGCAAGATTTCAACAGCTATTCATTCAGGTCATAACACAAGACTGATTCCAGAAACAGGAAAACTAGCATTTTAACTTGCCCAATAACTTGAGAGACTTAACTGATACTTTTATCTTTGCAGAAGCAACACAAACAGTGCACATTTTATCAGAGCTAATGCAGAAGAACAAGGATATACCAGATTCTTAGCATTAAAGTAGTGGAGGGGTCAGAAGCGCTATGGCCTCTTTTTCAAACTATGTTGACACTTAAAAAAAAAAAAAAAAAAATCCTGGAAATTTTTTGTTAAAAAAAAAAAAAAAAAAAAAAAAAAAACTACAAAAGGGTTTCTGACAGAACTAACACACTTTATATATCATCATTACAAAAATATTAATCTTGTTCAACTCAAAGCCAATAAAGGGAACATGGCAGGAGTATAAATTTGTCTCTTTAAACAGGTGTTTAAAATGGATCATGCAAGAGGAATTTCATTAAATTAAATCCAATAAAATGTATGTGTTCAGGTTGGACTTGAACATTTAAAGCAATGAGACTAGCACAAATTAACCCTGTGCCTGGCTATTTGAGCAGTTTATTGAGTAAACAAGTAACAAGACAAACTACTATATCACTGCAGAACATGTGCCCAAGGGCCAGTGTTTGTATTCACACAAAGAGGTTTGTGTGAATACAAACTTTAAAAACAGGAAAATAAGTAATTAAATTACAGTTTTACAAAGTAAACTAACAGCCTTTCAATGTTTCAGAGATGTCCTCACAATATCAAGGATCAATAAAAAATAAAGCACTGGTTATATTTTTTGTGTGAGCACATAGACACTCTGTATGTGTAACATCAGTCTACTGGATATCTGGTGAACAATGTGCTGCAGCGCTGAAATTCTTGTGGGAGAACAATTCTCCCATGGCACGGTTAATTTTGGGGTGGGGGAGGTGGAGGGGCAGGAGGCATGCCAAATGGGGGCATGCCTGGTACCCCCATCCCCATCATGGTGACGAAGTTGGAAGGGTCCATGGGTGGCGGGGGAGGGGGTGGGGCATACATCATGCCCGTTGAGCCTGGTGGTGGTGGAGGGGGAGGAGGAGGGGCGCCAGGAGGCAAAGGGGGCTGGACACCAGGGGGTGGCGGTACCATGGATGGAGTACCCATCGGTGGTGGGGGCTGGGCTCCAGAGGCTGCAGGCTGCTGGGGCTGCTGCCATGGAGGCAGGGTGCCAGTACCAGGGCTGGAGGTAGTGGTGGTATCTGTAAGGGGTAGAGACAATTGCATGGACTGCTATTAAAAAGTTCAAAAGTGTTTCGCCTTTTTGTTGTGTTGTTAGAATGGTAATGTGTTATAGAATCTGGTTTTACCATCAGACACACCTCTACAGATAAGTGAGAGTATAGTGCTCAGTGAATGGTTTTGTGTGTTCTTACTTTGTTGCCATGGCAGCGGTGTACTGGTTGCCATACTGCTGGTTGGGGGTGGTGGTGGAGCCTGCTGTTGCCAAGGTGGCAGGGGACCAGAAGGTGGAGGAGGTGGCTGATTGCTGGGGGGAGGAGGTGGAGGTGGCATCATACCCATTGGAGGTGGCAACAGACCTGGAGGAAGAAAAGTGTTTTTAATGTCAATGTACTACAAAGCAAAGCAAAACTGTCATTAAGCTTTTGCTCTTCATTTGACATTTTAAGACTTTCCAGGACTTAAAGAAAGTGATATCTTAACATAATCTCTTAATGAAAACCTGTTTCTTCCACTTTAAAAGATTTTTCAGCATCAGCTCTTTGAAATTAGTAAAAAAACTCCTCAAACACAAATGCCAGCTCTTACCCATGGGGTGTCCATGAGGTCCTGGACCCTGGCCCATGGGGGGAGGAGGGGGCTGCATCCAGGGAGGAGGCAGGCCATTGGGGTTGGGAGGCATAGGGGGGCCTCCCATGCTGGGCATGGGAGGAGGGAAACTGTGTGGTCCTCCGTGGCCACCAGGACCTCCATGCATGCCATGGAAGTTCCTGTTCTCAGTCGGGCCAGAGCTCATCCAAGGAGGTCTGTTCTGCTGTAAACAGACATCAGTCAAAAAAAACCTTTCTATACTAACATAATACTAACATAATAATGACATGTAATGAATGATTTGGAAAATGAATGCAACTGCAATTTATTATGCAGCTTTTTTGAAAGTTCCTCCTTTTCTGTATTATATCCTCATCCAAGCCCCGGTGATGCTTAGAGTTGTCACCTTCAATGGGGAAAAAGAACAGCCCAGCCCATCACATTTTCTTTTCTTTCTTCCAAAAACTGCAAATCTGAGCTCATGAAAAGATTGACTATTTGAATTAGCATCAGAATGTGAAAACAACAGAAAATGAAAACTACATACATGATCCTGTTAAGTAAGCTCAGACTAACTTCCTGTTGTATTCTTCCTGCTTCTTATGCTATAAACATAAACTTCAGCTAGTGTTTGCACTGGACTCACTGGGAGCTGTGGTCCTGAAACAGCTTCTCTGTTCCTCCTCCCTGTCAGCACACTGTTACTGCTGGTAGATGCACTCACCCATGAAATGAATATTTTTTTCTTCTGAAAACCAGTAATTATTCAACCCTACGTGGACACATGTCAGTCCCCAACTAACCGGCGGTGGCTGGGTATTGTTGGGGCCTGAGGCCCGAGGTGCCCCTCCCTGGGTACTCGAGTGTCCTCCGCCAGACGTGGGGACTGGAGCCTCTCCCAGTTCAGCCATGAGGGACAAATACTCCTTGTCCATGCGAGCCTTGTCCTGGGCTGACTGAGGAGGCTCACCACCAGTTGCTCTATGGGCAGCAAATGTGCTACACAAGCAAAACAGCAAAATGTTACAAAAACACTTTAAAAATATCCTAATTTGCTTTCAGCTTTCAATTTTGTCACGTTTGATCACCTGGTGTACTTGCAGTCAGAAGAGATGTGGCCTGCACCACCACACTTTGTACAGAGGGTGGTGTTGGTGATGCTGCGTGGCTCTGAGTTCTGCCAAGGACGAAGGATCCTACAGAGACAAATAGGGACAGTCTTTACTGGTGCTCTGTAGCTCAACTTTCTTCCTGGCTGTGTTCAAATGTCCACCCTTGTCCCTAACCCCTCAGTCACTATATAGTGCACACAATTAGCTAACGGTCTCGGACACTCATCCACAACTTTTTTTCTGTCACCGATTATGGCCCATGTAGACGTCACTTCCTGCTCCAAACACAAATTATTTTTATTTTAATAATAGGCTAAAATAATAATAAAAATTATTTATCTCATGCCAAATGTTTTCTTAAAAATGTATAACTTGACTATCTGTTCATAATTTTTAGCTGCAATCTACATTTATAACTTTTGGGCATTTCTGCCATTTTTTCATCCATGTAATGCATGATGGTCGATTCTCCCCATCTAGTGACCATCGCTGCTCACTTCTTTTTCAACGCATTGTGGGAAATTTTGCGGGAACTACTTTCAGTTACTAGCGATTCAGACACCACTACAAAATGGCATACTCACTATATAGGCCCTATATAGGGACTAGGGAAGACATTCGGACACAGCCCCTATGTTTCTTTTCTTCCATATGAACTCATTCAGTCCCAGTGATTGCCCAACAATGAACTGTGCACTATCAGACTTGTTCCACTGACCTGTTGTCATCTTCCCTCAGTGTGCCATTGAGTCTGGCCAGCTCCCTCAGCTGCATCTTTCGTAGGTCATTTTGATCCTCAGGAGTCTCGATGCCTTGCTTCAGGATGTTGCGAATCTGTGGACACAAACAATTCATCATTTTTGTGCTGTACATACTGTATATCCCAAAGTTGGAGCATCCAACAGGAGTGTGACCACACAGATAATCTAACCTGCTCCACAGCTTTCTTCACATTCTCCATTGTGTTTGCAGTGACAAGGGCGTGCAGCGGCTCATCTTCTCCTGGGAGCATCTGTCCATCCTTTCGGCCTACCTTCCCCTCCTTCACTGAACCTTTACCACGAATCATGATTTTAGCACAGCACTCTTTCTCGATGTTCTTTAGCGTATTACCACTGGAAACATACAAAATGAAAAAATAGGCACTTTTACCTGTACTGCCTTTAGACCTATTTGCTAACTGAAGTAGATAAAACATGCAGCATAATAGCAGGAAGTCCAGTTTACCGTGGCCCAATGAGCAGACCAACAAAGTTGATTTCAGGGTATTCATCTTGAGGGATCATTACTTTGTCATTGACTCTGGTGGCTGGAGGTCTGGAAGAAACAGATACAATATAAGCGGATGCAGTTAACTATTTTTGATTCTCTTAAAAGCCACTGTGGCTCCATTGAGCTGTGTCCATTCTGATCCCTCATATTTCAACAGACTTTTGTTCAGGCTTATTTTTTTTCCTCTGCATTGCTTGGTTTTTGTGCCAGATATTGAGAAAACATTTGGTCAGCTTTTTGGTTTCTCATCACTATCTGCAGCTTCCTCTAATGGTCTTCTGTGCCACACATTAACAAGCATACAGACACACTTGTTACAGGAAACAACACACTTATTTTATGAGTTAAATTAACAAAATGTGTGGATAGCAAAAAAAAAAAAAAAAACAAAAACAAAAAAACAAAAAACCAAAACCTAAACACATGGTTACTGATAAAGAAATAAATCCTACTTATAGTCTGCAGGAGGCTTGAAGTCAGGGTTGAGTCCAACCATCTCAGTGATGAGCGAATGACGCTCCTCCTCAATCTTCTTTCGTGTGCGATACTCACGGGTGTTTAGCCTCTTTCCCTCACTGTTGTAGATGGGCTCTGGAGAGGGAGACCTGAAGTTGGCAGACACAAGACAAGAAGACATATCATAAATACCTTTCCAGAAACAAAGCTTGGCCAATAACAATTACACTGGCTCCCTACAGCTAACTAAGACTTCAGGAATTTCTAATCTTAAGTAGAAATTTGGAATCAGTGGGCACTGACATGTCCAAGAAATAAGGTTACAACACTGCTTTGGAAATATGGATCTAATGAGAGGATCCTGAGATTGACTATGTGACCTATGGCCAGTGCAAGAACAACTTCAAAAAGAAAAGAAGATTATGAAGGAACACTGCACTAACATTTACAAAGCTAAAGTCCATTTTTGTATACAATTCAGGGTAAAAAGGGGGCAACCAAGGCTGTATAAGAGTAATTATCCCAGTACACTGGAGGGTTTGAACCACACAGAAGAAACTCAAATATATGGCCATAACTACACCTGCATACAGGATTGTTGGCCTACAAGAAAGGAAAGTTGTAGGTAAGAAAAAGAAACCAAACCAAAGCAAAATTCGCAATCCTAAGTAGAAACGATGGCTTTGAGAGTCGCTTGGTGTTGACGTGATGGAAGAGGTCCGTACCTCCCCTTGGATGCTGAAAACCTGTGTTGCTGCTTTAAGGAGACTGTGCTTGAAAAAGGGTTAGGTTGATGTGGGGTAATTTGGGTTAGAGAAAACAAATTAAAATTAGATATCCACCTTTTTCTATGCTCTCCCATCAGAGAGCCACATCTGTGTCCATGTGATGTGCAGAGTGAGGGAAAAAAAAAAAAAAAAGTTTTCTTTTTATGCTTCAAACTTCCAACGGTGACAACCTGAAACACCCCAGTTGGTTCTGTCATTTGATAGGGGAGTGATTTAAGAGTGCCGCAGCTCTGCAATCAACTTTTTGGTTGCTGTGGAAATGTCTCATTATGATGAGAAACTATAATACAGTTTACAGACGACAGGGACTCTAGCTAACAAAGGTCAATTTCACACACTCTTCAGAGCAAGCCACTTCCTGCAGGAACAGATCCTTATGGAAACTATGGTATAAGCTGGCCTTTTCCAGAACACATTCAAATCTGTTAGTTTTCTTCCAGACCTTAGTGCAGCCCCTTAGTCCAATGGGAAAACTGGACCACGCCCCCTTACCCCTGAGCTGAAATGTTTAAAACCATATTATGGGAAAACCAGAGATCACCAGTGAAAAATTATTCAGTGGGTCACAAAATAACCTATTATCCACTAGTATATATAACTGTTACTGGGAAAGATTGTATTATAATATTAGGTATTTAAGACGTCAGGCAAAGCAATATCAATCCATGGGCATGAAACTATTTCAGCTTCGAAGCTAACAAGATGTTAAATATCAATATTAACAAGTAAGGTGTAAGGAGTAAGGTGTATTGACCAAAACCTGTGCCAGAGAAAAGCCTTTACACATTATGCATCATATATATATATACACACATCACTGTACATTAGACATAACCAGTGGGTGAAACTATGATGCATAAATACTAAGAAGCTAAATTTGAAGGTACAGCTCCATATGAGTTCCATGTAAAATAATAATTCAATAAAAAAAGTGCAATTTTCGCTACTAGATATTCACTATATCTAACCTCAATTTTGCTGATCTATATGGGCTGCCCCAAACATTCATACCCTCCTGCTCCCTTTTAACTTTGGACACTCACAGAAAGAATTAAAATGTTTTTTTTTTTTTTTTAATTTTACCCAAGACAACCAGTTTCCACTACAGCCTTAAAAGACCAGGTAGTGACCAAAAATGAAGAAAATTTTTTTAAAAGAAAGTAATAAAGAGAAAAAAAAAAAAAAACAAAGAACATATCTTGGGATTGCTTGTTGGAAGAAAAAAAAAAAAAAAAAAAAGAGCCAACATTCAATTTAAAGCCCACTTCCTAGCTTTTTGTGGCACATTCAACTGCACTGCACCATCTTCCTCAGCCAATTCTGAGTTGCTCTGCTCTGAGCAAACTTCATCCTCAGAGGACCATGGAGATTTGATTCAAAGTTCCAAAAAAAAGCCAGAAGTAGACTCTTGGTTAGGGTTTATTTTTGAAAACCCTTTCTACAGTTAAAAAGAAGATTTATATATATATATATTCATATAAGTTTGCACTTTGGCTAAATACTTTAATGCTACTCTTGCAATAATGTTATTAAAATAATTGTAAATCCTGTCTCACTGTCTTGGGTAAAAATTTCAAATTTCAAAAAAAAAAAAAAAAAGTTGCAATACTAAAGATGCTCTAGAAATGACATTGACAGAAATGAGCACTTACAGATTATGGAATAAGGATAAGTCTGAAGATTTGATATGTTAATGTAGATTACATCTCTAGCACTAGGCTTTGGCAATACAAAAAATATTTCGACAACATTATCCTTTCATTAGGAGACAGCTAACTACACTCTACATCTGCCATCTAAAAACTATGTATTCTGATATTTAGACTAAACAACCACATATATAGTGAAAATCAACATTTGTCTTCCAAAAAAGTCAAAAAGGTAGAGAAAATGTTACTGTTTGTGGGTTTAATCTTTTTCCGACCTGTCCTCAGGGTTAACAGGGATTCCCAGGTCTCCTGTACGCAGTTTACGAGTCAGGTCTTCAATCTGCAGTTGGACTGGAAGAATTCAGGTTAGGAAAGAAAAACAAGGATGGAGAGAAATGTGGTTACCACAACAACATCAGAGAGACAATGCTCTGCACATTAGAGCGCTGTCTCATTCATTACTGAGGTAAAAACAAATGGTGAGTCTGTTAAATAAAAAAGCAAAGGAGATCAAATGAACATCTTGTAATACTTTAAAGCATGAAACCATTTACACTCATTTCTGAGAACATATATTACCCAGTGTGAATATGTTTTAGAGGTCATTTCCAGTAGCATCAACAGGACTAACCGTTTTTCCGACAATGATTAAACATGGCAACATGTCTGTAAATGTCTAGACCTTGAATCCTAAAAATGCCTGCCTTACCCACTAATATTTAAAATCTAATCTTCTATGAAGACAAGTGGCACATAGTGTAGCATATTTGTGTTTAAAGACTTTGGCATTTTAAGGACACAGAGGGTCTAAAAATCTGTGATTGGTCTAATTGTTTAGCAAGTCTGAGTTACAAAAAAAAGGTGATCACAGTCACTCTTTGCACTTCGCTGATCTAACACTGAGGGGCTGCAGTGACAAAGCTTTATGTTATAGATTCTTACACTTAGAAGGCAATGAAAATAAATAAAATCAATCATCCCATGCACATCATGAAAGTGATAATGAAATACCCCCAAACACAGTTCACTGATCACTGAAACAATTACTCTGGATTATAGAGATGAATACGGGACCTGTGAATTGTAGTTCACAGCAATTTCATCTTAAAATGTTTTCCTTGGATTGTTTTAGGGGATCTACTAAATGAGCAAAGGAAACAATAGGTGTGACAACAGAAGGTGGGTACAAATGAATGTTTACATACCAAGGAAGAACAACCATTACCAATGAGTGAAAGACATCAATAACAATGTCAGTTATTGACAAAGACTTCTCTGCTTCAGAACACCCTGTTGAGGGCCTGTGAATGCAGTAGGTTAGTGCTACACTGCTGCTGAAAGGCATTTGTGGTTGAAAACAACTTTTTCATATGATCATTCTTTGTTTTTTTTTAATCCAAACCAAGCATACACCAACCATAATCAAGTTTTGCCCAATTTGTAATACCCATTAAATGAAGTGATTGAGCAACTAGAATATGTTTATTTGCCATTGAAGCAGCATTGCTCACAC
Organism: Mastacembelus armatus; assembly: GCF_900324485.2. Taxonomy (NCBI): domain Eukaryota; kingdom Metazoa; phylum Chordata; class Actinopteri; order Synbranchiformes; family Mastacembelidae; genus Mastacembelus; species Mastacembelus armatus. The sequence continues at coordinate 1,745,388 of NC_046650.1, read as the reverse complement.
TTAGACTAATATAAACAGAAGCGTACTTTAGCACGTTAGGACATTATGAGTAATGCCTCCATGCACAGGAACAATAGTGATGATGTGTAGAGGATCAGGCAAGACATTGAGCAGTGACCTGCAGCTGAGGACAAATATCAGCAAGCAGTGGTGTTTAATCCTGTACTCCTTTTGCTAATGGGTGCCCCATGGTATGCAAACCATAAGACCACAGAAACACTTGCCACAGCAGAACCACTGTACCTCCATTAAAGAGAAATGACCTTAATCACCACTTTAAATCATCATGTTATAATCACTGCTCATCAGAAATGATTGCTTTGTCTCAACAGTTGGAGCATAATTCAACATTTCCCATTTTGTGCAGTACAGTAATTTTACTATCAAATAGAAAATGTGTTTTTTATTGTAGTTTTAATAGTCTTTATGGAGCTCTAACTGTTGGGAATGCAGCAAAGACTAGCATTATTACTGATATGCACTGTGTAAAAAAAAACTAGAACCTCAAACAGATTTAACTGATGAAACATTGTAAGACAACAGCATTTAAAATTTACAGGGAAACCTTTATTAATAATGATTAACTATTTAATATTTACCTATATAGGCTCTCTCTTGATCCCGGGTGAGTCCTGGGGGAATGACAGTGGGCATGCCCGGTATGACTGTCTTCTGATCAGGTGTTTCACTGCTCCAGCGACTTTTCTTCCTTTGTTTCTTCTGACCAAAATCTGCCGCAATAAACGGGGAATATTTTAAATGTCGGCTGTAGCTTTGGTGCTTCACGTTACAGACTGCACATCCATGCATGCACAACGCAACGTGACCTTTCTTATCAATAACAGAGATGAGAGAAATCGGGAAGTGGTGGCCGCAAGCCGTAGCAACTCACAAGAAGATAAGCTGACCTTAAGAGTCTTGTCGCACGTTAACTTAACATAGCTTGGTTCAAGGAGCACCCTGTGGATATGGCTAACAAAGCACTTCACATGGCCAACTTCTCTAACTTGTCAATAACACAACGAGGCAAGCACCTTGCCAACGTTATATGTAGCAATAGTCGACGGGCACATTTTATGTTAGCGCTGACGGGACAACAGCCATGAGAATGCAAATCAATGTGTGTAATAACTACATGGCGTTAACTGTTCAGTAACCCTGCCTTGCTAACTAGCGTTAGCGGCGCTGCCTCCATTTCGTGCAAGGCCAGGGGCTGATGTGGGCCTGTAACCTCAACTAGCCTTGTTAGCTTATGTCGCATCAAGTGTCTGGTTATCTTACCCGATTTCACCAGTCCGGTCCCCGCACCTGGTTGTTGTTGAGACTGGGTGGAAAAACCAGTCGCTGGGTTGAACTGATGCGACTGCGAAAAAGCTGCATTTGACATCGAAGGCTGAAATCCTGGTAGAGGCGGAAAAGATGCAGGTGGCCCCGGTGTTGGCATCAGCCCGTTCCCCGCACCAGGCCCGGCGTCAAATCCTCGTTTAGCACCTATACTTGGGTGCAACTTCCCTAAAGGAGTTGCATTTGCTCCCGTGGCCATTTCGGTGTAGCAAAAATATGCTTAATATGTGTCAAACACCACTTGGGTCGGGTATAACTTTACCTGTACTGAGAAAATATGGAATAAGACCCCCTCGAACTACTTTAATCAAAATGGCGCACAACTGAAAACCACAAAGGATGATCCCGTGGACGTGTGATGCGATGTTGTAGTATAACGCATTCCTATTGGTCTCATTAAGCCCCTCCCCCGAGCTGTATTCTAATGGCCAATGCTTATTCGTTATCCTCGTTCGAAAAGCTGATTGGGTCATATGATTGTCAATGAACTTACATTCACACCATCTTTAACCAGTCCCATAAGGTTGGCATCTTTCTAATTTTACTGTGCTGAATATTAACTATACATTATTATCCTGGAATGAATTATAACACATTCTCTACATTTAATTTTCAATTTTAAGGCACTTTATATACAAAATACAGTGTTAAGGCAAGATTTATATTTACTGTATAGCAACTAGCAAGCTTACAGTACAGCATACAATGCATCAATAGTAAATGACTATCTTTCACAAAACTTTTCTGTACTTTCCTGGGAGTACCATTTGACAGTACACCAAATAACACAATAAACACAGATCACAGTCTTCAGATTTTAGACAACCAGATTTTAATTTCAACAAATCAGTGAGAAAGCAATACAGACAGCAGAGGCAATTAAGGTCCTTTTCTTCTGAAATTACAATGTATATAATATATCATAGCAATGAAATCAACATAACTAATACATCTATAGGGGGAAAAAAAATCACATTTATCGCTTGATAAAAAGATAAAATGTTCAACTTAATTTCACAAAAGGTTTTATGTCACCTGAATACAAAAGTATAACATTTTTTTACTCTATGCACATTTATATTTGGTACAAGTATGACACTACAGTCCACAGATTAAACAAAAATTCATTTTGTTTGTTTCACAAATGCATTAACAATGTGGACTTACACAAATACACTAAAATGCATATAGTAATACGTTAGATGCAGTTGAAAAGAATGTATTAAATTTAGGCTAATTAACTCACCTTTAATTCATGCACTATGCACTATTTTAATGCATTTCTACAAAATGAGACTAAATAGTGTATGAACATATAGCTACTTACACATGGGCAAAAATTCTGTTTTTACAGTATAATGAATGGATGTCAACCAGGCTGTAGATAAACCCAGTATCTCAAATTCCACAGTTAAGCCATCTCAGAACTGCACCAATACCACAACATGTAAATAGGTAATGAAAGGAGGTACACTGAGCATTAATTCTACTGCATTTTGCAGTATAAACTGGAATGAGAACATAGCATAATGTAAATGCATTCAACCATTCACACGGACATCTACTTGTTTGCTAATATGATTTGCAAGCTTTACTGTAATCTCTTACCACCCACATACCTGGCTTAGAGGGTTGACTTCTGCCCCTGACATTATGAATCAAATATATTGTTAAATTTTAAATGACTCCAATGGCACTTAGGCGATCCTATCCGTTAAATGTCAGTCGGCTCTCACCTGGCAGTATTGGACAGGGATCAGTATGTATATCGTGTCCGCTCGGTACCGGGATCCCGCGGATGTTCGTAGGTAGAACTTCTTGGGAGGGTGGGCACTGGGGAAAGGCGCGAACGCTCATATGAATATCCATCTGCCTCAGCAGGGACTCTCCGAATCGGACTCCGATCACGTGCATAGTATGAAGAGACTGGGGCTGGAGGTGGAGGGAGGGGAGGGCACTCGTATGGGTCAAGGCTAGAGGGGGGCAGACGTTCCCTCATTATAGCTGTGGAGGAGGATGTTGATGGAGCAGGCAAGGGGACAGCGCGGCGTTCCTCGAAATAACTGCCTCCGTAAGAATTGGCCCTGTATTTCTCGTAGTAGTCCACGACCCCGTACGGATCTCTTTCCTCGTAAGGCGACCGCCGCATCGGGTAGGCTGGTACCGCGCCATAGACTGAGCCGTTGCTCCTGTATGCCACATCGCTGCCATACATCCGAGCCATGCTATGTTCAGCAACAGCGCTTATGCCATAACCTGGGGGCGGCCCATATCTCATTGCACTGTCGTAGCCTGCACCCCTTCTGTACCCTGCCATGCTGCTGCTGTGACCAGAACCCCGGGAAAAACCATGTACAGAAGCATAGCCACCACCATAATCTGGTTCGCCACTGAAGTCCGGATGATAACCCCGGTTGCGACCACGCCCGCCAAATCTCGAGGCATCGTATCCATCAGACTTTGGCTCTGAGCCGTTTCTGTGGTAGCCGTTTTGGTCTAGTGGGCATTCTTTGGACCAGTGGCCATCCTGCCCGCAACGATAACAACCTGATCTGTCTCCCATTCCCGGCGCAGTACGCAGGCGGCTAGTCGAAAGCTTCACGCTCATCAGTTTGCCTTAAAAAGAAAACACTCAATAAGGACTTATGGTGTATTTATTCCAAATAATATCTGACATTTCCTGCCTGGTATACAAAGTTTCATAATCCATCAGCTAGCAAAAGGAAAAAGCAATGGGACATGGCTTATTATTTGGGCATTGAAAGTAGAGTTCTTAAAGCTGAAATCCGTAAATTTGCAAACGTTTTTAGCTTTTTTTTCTTGCCATTGTACTACACCTAAGTTGTATGGAAGTTTGCAAGTGAGCTTGCTATTAAATCAGCTATAATTTCATTGTCTATGTAGCTACAAGAGCCCATGTGACGTAGATAACCATATCCGTCCATGTTGCCGAGAGTTTGTGTGGACCATGCGCGTGCAGCCCAAAATTTATGACCACGCTGACCAACGTGAACACGTCTATGCACAGAATCTAAATGAAATCTAAGCAGATCTGCAGGTACATCTGTTTTGGTATATATCCCACCCTTAGTGAGCCTATGCAGTTGAGTTTAAGTGTAAATGTACAGGTATGACATGAGTTTTGGTATTGAACACACTGTTCTTACAATAACTATCAGAACAGGTGTCATTTGATAGGCCAGTCATCAGGTTTCTGTTTCACAAAAATCCCCTATACAGATGGGTATTATAAAGGACATTACGGATACCAGCTTTAAAATAAGTATTCAGGGCCCCTTTACCTCAGCTTATCCCTTCATTTTTCTGTTTTTACTCACCTGTGGTTCATCTATAACTTACCTGTTGGTTCACAAGACCAGAATTTAATACTCCTGATACTTTATCTTTAATTTAAGTTAAACACCACACTAAACCCAACCCAAGAGTTCACCTTTAAAAGCTGTGTTGTCTAGCTGGTTAATGGCCTCCATAGCATCTTCCATTCGCTCCATGTGAACAAAAGCATAGTTTTTTACTATGTCACACTCCAACACAGTGCCAAACTCTTCAAACTTGGCTCTCAGCTCCTGGTTGGTACAGGCAATATTTCCAACATGAAGTTTGGTTGATCCTCTTGACTTGCCACGGCTTAATTCTACATTCATGGGCTGGCCATTTAGCTCATACTGGTGAAGGTTGCGGATGGCTTCTTCTGCCTCCGTCTTGTCATCCATATGCACAAAGCCAAAGTTCTTGACAATAGTGCATTCTGCAATCTTGCCATACTGAGAGAAAAGAGAGCGAAGTTCGTCTGATGTAGTGTCTGGTGACAGGTTTCCAATGAATATTTTCACCATTGTTGAGATGTCACAGCACTAAGAGGGGAGAAAGCAGGATTATTGGTACCACAGCTCTACTGACAAAAAAGTCCAAATTATCATTAGTCCAACTTTAGAAATGTCTGTCTTGATTTACTTGCATTTCCTCCACAATTTCCACAGAGAGAATCACAATCATAATATGTGATATTATGAAATCTAATAATACATACTTTCTAACTTATCTTTTACTTAGATTTCGTTGAAATGAAAGGTGTTTCCATTATTTTGTACACTTCATTCAAAGCAGTGGGGTTGGGCTAAATACCTGAAACGGCTCTGTATGATGCAGTAGAGTTCAACAACAGCACAAAATGCAGCCCATTTCAACACAAACTGAACATTATCACCTTCATGGAAAAGTATTTATTGCAGGACTGGACTGACTTAGTTTTAACCAAGTGTAACTAATAAACTCCCACCTGCTTGTAGTTTGTAGCTGTTTTTGGTCTGACTGATACTGACACGAAGAGAAGAGTAACAGTAACGATATATTTCACATTTGGTATTACATGCGTCCTCTCCGTACCTTTGATTACACAATATCAACAATATATTGTCAAACTTTCATTATATATTTGTACTTCAAGTGTCTCTTAATAGAACATAACCAATTATTTTAACTGCCCCCATAAAGTATAACTGAAAAAAAAACAAGGCCCTGCACCTACAATTGTAGGAATCTAAGAGGGGTATAAAAATCGGAAACCTGTGTTACCAGGTCCTTTATTCATTCAATATTAGCTTAATTAATATACTAACCAACAACAGGCTCAGTGTGCTGTGCTCGTGTTTTAGATTGGAATAGAAGAATATCGAGCGCCGTAGCGTTTACATGTGCAAAACGTTGCTGTGACAACGAACCTTGTGCACAGAGCAAAGCACGGATTTGTAATGTTTATCGTTGGATAATTTCAACAGGACCACATCAACAACAGCTATGGAAACACAAAGAAACAATTTTGCAAAGCCATGGCTCGTGTGATATTTTCTTCATGGACAGGACAAGAAGCGACACATCGTGGCTCTGAGGCGTACAATAGCTAGCTAACGTTATAGCTGCTGGGCTTAAGTAGCGTTAAGGCTAATCAGATTAGCTGACTAACCAATATGTATATAATCACCGTTTCGTTTGGAGGATAAAGTTAAATAAGTTACGCAACATGCTTCGCCGCGCTTTCAGGCAGTTATCTTAAAAAAAACACGTTGCGCGTACAAATTAGCCTCAATTGTAACGTTACGAAAGCCCTGCTCGTTGTAACTACAGACAGAAACTGCGTTCCTCGGCTAATTACATGAACAAAATGAATTTTTGGTTGCATTCATGCTGGTGTAATGAATTCATACCTTTCACAGCTGCAGTCTGCGTCTCGACCCCTCGCAATGAAATGGCGCCTGCTTCACCAGCTCGTGACCAGGCAAACACCACAAAGCTAACTGAGCTAACTCCGCACTGTTTGGGAGGGACTGGCGTTACAGCGCCCCCTGCCAGCCCGAGGCTGAATCACGTCAAAAGCCAGAAAACAGCCAGCACACTAAACTATTAGGACAGTCGAGTGTATTTATTAATTGCACCACTGGAATCAATGTCTGGTGGCCATAATCTCACAAAACATCCAGTTTATTACTGTGGATAAACAGCATATTCTGTAATTATGATCTGATTTACATACATCTGTTTATTTTTGTCAGCTTGGGTGGTTAAAAATACAAAAATTAGCATTAAAAAACGTTTTTAAACATATTTAACTCTTGTGCTGTACAGCTATGACAAAACAAGTTGTCTTTGAATCATGAATATCCTTACTGATAAAAGACATTTGTATTTTAAAAGGTTAACACATCTGAGCCATGTGGCGCAGATAATTTGAATAACAGTAAGACAGTCCTACTTAGAGCAAGTCAGAATACTTTTAGTGGTCTGTGGTTTGGCAGTAATACCCCATGTGTTTGTAACGGAACCCCAGATCATTTCAAAAGTAGAACCGTTTAAAGACTTTATTTTACAAAGGGATTTTGCTCTTGATTCTTAAGTCGTTTGTGACAATGGACTTTACATAGCTCTCTTCCAAATAATTATGAGCAACATGCTCATAAGCAAAGAAAGATTAAAAAAAAAAAAAAGTTAGAGCAAAAAGTCTGATTGTATCTATAACTCGACAAACTGGGGTTTCAAACAAAACTGCTAAATGTCAAGCAACACCAAACAACTATTGGTTTTATTAAAATATTTCTCTTTTGATTTTTCATGTATGCTTGTATACATTTTTATACATATCTAAAAAAAAAATACAAACTTCAAATCCACCAATTCAACAAAAAGGCACATGTAACAAAGCAAGTGCTTCATGACTTAGCCCAAGCCCTGAGTCCAACCTGACATTTCTGTCTCTGCTTATGTTGTGTATGAATACAACAAACATTTATCACAGATGACAATTAAAGACATGACGGGTTAATTTTTGCTGTCAGTTGTAGGCAAAGTGTCTCCAGGATGATAACATCGTCTCCAGGATGATAACACGTTGCACAATGCATGCCAGCAAATATCCTTATTCTGGTGTCACTAAGACAATGATTGACTTCAGATCAGGAGACACTTCAAGTACTCTAAAATTCAGCAAGTTTTGATGAATACACTCAAAATAGAAAACCACATGAGGCTGGAATGTTTGAAATCACTCAAAAGCATGACTCTACCTCCTACCATTCAACCAGGTCAGCTGGACATTTCTTTGTTTTTTGTCAATATGGATGACTGTGTCTGTTCCATGTGCTACAGAGGGCAAAGAGTGCAGTTTGAACATACATTAATCATGGACCATCACAGCAAAATGCTAGACACCAAAGATGATCATTTTTGAAAAATGCTTTTGGTCAAATATTTACTTTTATCCACATCTATATAACTGGCTGAGATCAAGTCGATATAACTCTTCTGCACTATAAGCAGATGATAGAGCCCACATCCAAAAAAATAAAATGTGTATATTTGAATGAAAAAAGAAGACTTCAGGTGGATTTATAGTCATTCCAAGGGGCTCACATGAGTCCTGCCATAGGTACTTTTATTTACAGTAGTCAGATTTCACCTCCCCAATGGCAGCTGGGATTGGCTTCAGCCCCTCAAGACCCTGGATGTGTTACGATCATCAGTAGGTGAAGGATGGTGATTGCAGCTCTAGATGGATGCACAAGTTTTTTGGCTTTCTATTATCCATAATAACTGTGGAGACAGGGTGTACAATTATGTATAGAACTGGAGTTACAACCTGGTAATGTATAGCATGACTTTGACGTGTTTACCACCATGCAATTGCTGTTTACTCTTATCATCCATTTGTACATCGTTTATGGTCACTGTGAGCAGAATGTTTGTAATTGCAAAGGAGGGGACTATCGAGATTCTTTACTCAGAAGCGCCACTATCATGAAACATGAAGGGAAAACATTAGCAGCCACAGTTCTTTCTGTCTTCAGTATCTCTATTAACTCTGAATCCTGCGCGGCTACATTTCAAAGGCAAAAGCACTTCAGCTACAGCATAACCTTGGAGCCTGTGGATGTAGCTGTTGTAGGTAATGTGGAGCCCCTTAACCCACGAGTATAAATCCAGCTCTCTTCTAAATGACAAACCATAGCAAACAAACAATATTTTCTGAATTTAACAATTTGCTTCATGTAAGGAAGAAATGCAGGTAAGAAAAAAGCCATGGCTAAAAACTGAACTGAAAACCTACAGAGTAAGCAATAAAATGTCTCTTATACATCATAAATGTCAAACAGTGCAGTGTAAGTATGACTGAAAAGATAATTCCTCTGAGGGCAACTGGCACGGAAGATACCGACAATTCCCAAAGTGAATTTCCACATCTCACACGAATTTGTCACCAAATGCGTAGGCTGATGAAATCATGAAACTTGTAGTAATGTTGACAAAGGATTAGTCCAGTAATTCACAAACGCACCTAAAAATAAAAAAAATAAGAAAAGCAAATCTTTTCAGAAACAAGGTTTACGGTCTCACTAATCTTCAGAACAGCTTCAAGGGATTCAGAACCTTAAAAACAAAAAACAAAAAAAACTTGAGATCCTAGTCCTCACAGACCAGTAAGATTTTACAGCAAAATGTCCCATTTGAGTGATCAAATAAAATGCCATACTTGTTTACTATGTTACTCACCTTGGCACCATGGTTTTAGTAAGGTGCATAACGTGGCACATGATCCTTGGGTCGTGGAACCGTGTAGGGGCTCCTGGAAGTCGACACCGGTGACAGCCGTGTTCGCTCATAGGTGTATCCTGCCGAAGAAACTGGCACTCGTCTGATTGGGCTGTGGTCCTGTGCATAGTACGCTGCAGCTGTGGCAGCTGATGAAGGTGGAGGCAGTGGCTGACGGTCATATGGACTGATACTGGAGGGGAGCTTAGGAAGGGAGGAAGCAGGAGGTGGGGGAGGGGGGAGATAGGACATGCGACGATCTTCGAAATAACTTGAGCCATATGAACGAGCCCTGTACTTATAATAGTCAACACTGCTGTAGAGACGGTCACGATCATAAACTGATGACCTGTCAGCATAGGAGCCTGCTGCTCTGCTGGCATACCTATCTCCAAACTCATAGCCACTAAGCCTTCGAGGGGGAGGTGGCAAACCACCTGCATAACTAGCCTGACTATACGCAGAGCCACCAATGTAATCAGTTGCTGGAGATAAGGCCATTCCATAGCTGCCCCTGTCATAACCTGGGGGACCGTAAGGAGGGGCCCAGCTGCTGTGGCCTCTCATGCTGTCACAGTGGCTACCATTCCGACCGACAGGACAGTCTTTCGACCAGTGACCATGTTTCCCACAGACATAGCAGCCAGTATGATCTCCCATTCCTGGGGCAGTGCGAAGCCGACTGGTGGACAGCTGTACACTCATCAGCTTGCCTTGTAAGAAGAGAGAAGACACGCATGAGACCGTGAGGTTCTGACACGAACCGATTAAAGCGATTATAAAACACGTTAAACGTATTTGACTGACAATCACTGAGCGATGCCCGAAATAACCTTCAGTGCCAGGTGCAGGTGATTTTATACCAGTGACTATTCAGCAGTTACACTGGGTTTATAAGAGACACTGCCAAACCTACAAGTGATTACTTTCAGTCCACCTGGTCAGTTAAAGCAAAGGTTATCCATACTTCTCCTCTGTTTGTGGAAAAATGTCAGCTAGTGGAATTTACTTGTCACGGGAGGTCTACGACGACAGAACAGATTCCAAATTCGTATTTACAGACAGAAAAGATAACAAGCTCTCCCTTGCCCAAGAGTTCACCTTTAAAGGCTGTGTTGTCCAGTTTACTGATGGCATCCATGGCATCATCCATTCGTTCCATATGAACAAAGGCATAGTCTTTCACTATGTCACACTCCACCACTGGGCCAAACTCTTCAAACTTGGCTCGGAGAACATCGCTGGTGACCCCTTCACCAAGGTTACTGACATGCAGCTTGGTGGTAGACTTAGGCCTCCCTTTGCTCATTTCCACATTCATGGGCCAGCCGTGCAACTCGCATTGGTTCAGGTTTCTGATGGCCTCCTCTGCTTCAGACATGTTGTTCATGTGTACAAAACCATAGTTTTTGACAATGTCACATTCTGAGACTTTGCCATACTTCTCAAAAAGTTCACGCAGCTCATCAGCTGTGGTACTGCAGGCAAGATTGCCAACAAAAATTTTCACCATGATGAAGTTCAACGCTTCCTAGAAGATTCAGAACAATATATTTATTATTACTGTACCACAGCAAAAGATTAAAAATCACTCAAAAGGGCTGTGACAATCCTCCCCAATGAAAAGTGGGGCAATTAATAAATATACTAAGTTTTTTTTAGATAATCTAGACAAAAAAATACAGCATCACACATACAAACCCTTTAGGGATTGATAGTTTATCTTATCCTACAGCAAAACAGATCTAACGTTAATTTGTTACTCATTGACTCATAGATATACACATATTCCAACACTTAAAGTTGATAAAAACAACATAAAAATGCTAACTAAGAAAAAATGAAGTGTGGGAAAGGGCTAACTACTCAAGCGAAGTACACAAATTAGCTTTAAATGGAACTATTGCTGCTACATTATCTTTACGTATTTATCCCATACGATGGGACTTTAGCATGATGACTTCACCAACATTAAGTGTTGAAATGCTGCAGGACGTTGCTGCGAATGTGACGTCACCCACCATCTGACGTTCGCTAACTTGACGTTATGTAGGTAAACACGTCAACTCTTGGTAACCGTAGGAAGTGGTACTAGCTAGCCTGCTAATTCTAGCGTCGCTAGAATTAACTATCCCTGACGCTACAGTCTCAGCGGCTCGTCTTTCTTTATTCAGTAAAATTCAGTAACGGAAGTCGCACAGTGCACAGTGGTTCCACATTTCAGATGTAATGTCGTTGCAGTGCTTGGGTAATGAAAGTGTACGAACTTCAGAAGCTAGCGACATTTGCTAGCGAGCTAGCTCACAACCCTCCCGCTAATTAGGTTATAGTTTCAAAGAACAAATATAACAACGCTCCCAGATGATTTTCTATATATACGTGTACAGAATTGATGACTATACATCACCATCTTCCTCAAATGTATTAAAAAGACTCGTCTTAAGCCTTTACATTCTCACTCACCTACGTTAGGCCTCAACCACAATGAATGAAAAGTGAAACCACTTCTTCTGTTTCCTTATGTACATTATTGTCGTTAGCATGAGCGCCACCTATTGATTGGGTGTCATGGATGTGTCTGGTATTACATCGAATCTGAGAATTTCAGTGTTAGCAAAACTTCAAAAAAAGAGAGAATTGTCTTGTCAATGAAATAAACTCCTTTTGTTTCAAAGGGTATTAAAATTTTTATTTTGCATATTACAATGCCTCCATACTATAACAGCATACTGTATTGTTATATACATAACATTTATAGACATTAACAATAAAAACTGTTCAAAAGCCCATAAGCACATTTTGTCTTTCAAGTATCTCTCAGGGAAGGGTGAGTGTTACAGATACAGTTCCCTTTCCATAAATAACATAAATATCATTATACATAAAACTCTAACGTAGTGGAATTTGCATGTTAGTCAAACAAGCATAAGTACAATTCAGTTTCTACGGCACCTCATGTAATCACATGTACATTTTGCCTATGTGTAAGCTTAATTATTGATGTATGAGGGATATAGAGTCACAGGTTAAAACTGTTGTGTGTTTGAAACCTATGGGTGACTGCAGTGAAACAAAACCTGAGATTTTCTCAACATGTTGGCAAATAGATTAATTGCATTAACATTAATTTAGCACATCCATAATCTTAAAAATACACTTACACTGAAATTTCAGAGTTCTTGATGTTCTTGATGAAATTGTGCATTGAAAAGTTACTTTGGTTTGGAATTTGGTTCAATTTTATACTAGCATTCATTATTGCACCACATGTTTTTTTATTTGGACCAGGAACACATGGAGGTTGTGGTTATACCTCTTAATTTTTAAATGGTAATGTTACATGACACATTGATTACAGTTGCTGTCCTTCCTGTAGCAAACTACACACTTAACATAACCATGTCTCAGATAAACAGTGGTGAAAATTTGATTCTCAAAACCCAGGCTTTTAAAGGGTATTCCAATCGTGGTAGTAAGTCCAGAAAACTGTCAGAATGCACTATTTCAGGAAGGACCTCCTAGTAAAATCATTTGCCTCATTTAGGTTATAAGGTGAAGCCAAAGTTCAAAGTGCTTAAAGCTGAAGCACCACCAGGGGTCATTAGATATGCTAAAAATCTCAGTAGCATTGCGTGTTTACAGGAATAATAGATGTCATTTAAGTGATTGATTGATAGGAGCCTCAGTGGATCATTTAATGAAACTGTAGTTGGCTTGATCATCTCTTCTCTGCTTCTCTCAGATGTCTCTCGTTTCCCGGAATATTCTGGTTCCAGTAAGTGACAAAATGGCAGTAAACTGTAAATGCAAACTAAAGCTTCATTCAGAAGCTAATGTGTAATGTCACAAATGTCATGTCAGTGTTTTTCTGCAGTCTATGGGGCATACTGGCAACAAGACACTGATGCAATTTTAGTTACAGTGGAACAGGGATAGAACTGTCTTGTCTGCTGCTGTTGCACTGTGTGGAATGATGAATTGTTTTTACTTGTAAATCGTGGTTTTTGCAGCCTTAATTAGCACACACGAGTTAGAAACTCACATGACGTTGATCAGTCTCTCAGTCTTTTATTTCTGTTGCCCAACAAAATACAGTCTGATTCTGAGCAGGCAACTGACATGTCATTTACAGCAGAGTCGGTGGTATTAGCTGGTGCTGATGTATGGTACAGCTGCAGTTAGAAGGCCATCATTTATAATGCACTTCCTCTCAGTAGCTGCTTTCATGTCCAGTCAGGATGTAGAGGTTGCTCAGTGCTAAGGGGTCATCTGTTGGTGTGCTCTGAAGGATGATGTCTCTGTCCAAAGAAAGCCCAAATGACAAGCAAAGAAATACAAATACTGTTAGTACTACTTCCAATAAAACCAACCAAGCCAACCCCGCCATAAATGAATACTGCCATAGTAACTGGCATTACTATTATCAATTAACATTACGACCACTTCATGCACCACTATTAATGCGAGTACCACTATAAGTGCTCTCAATAATACTGCTACATTGCGAGATTAGTGTTAATGTACCTGTTTGTTCCCAAAACTCTGAATACTCGACTTTCATCAGTTATTTCTTGCGTTACCTGCAGTTAAGGATGAAATTAATCTTTTTACAGAAACTGTAATGTAAATATGAATTTCAGTGAGTGACAATCACATGGCATTGGCTTAGTTGTGTAGAAAATCACCTCATTCGAATGAAAACTCTTCCCTTTAAGGCCATGTTTCCAGAAAGCCAGCACGCTGTCCTGTAAGCAGACTGTCAGAACATTTCATGTCACTTAGCTGTCAGGTGGAACATGAAGTCTCATTTAATGTGTTTCATAAGAATTTTTCTACCTAGAGTTTCAATGGGGAAGTCAAAGACCAATTCAGCGGCCAACTCTTTGGATGGAAGCCCTCGGAGGTTCACAATCTTAACAGTTTCTGTCCGGTGAGCATCAAGATTGACACACAGTATGTTACATTTTGAAGGTCGGCTGCAGGATTTAGAATGTGTTGGGATATAGGTGACTTACTTTCTTCTGCAATGAGAACTGTGTCTCTGTCCAGTTGGGTCACCTGTACTGCCCTGAGCCCTCCACTATCTGCAAACATACACAGACATTGAGGACAGTTTAGTTTAAGCTTTAAGTTTAGCTCTATGAACAGCAGTGGAGAAATACAGCAGCTCATCCTACCTGGTATTGAAGCAGGTGCACCATTCAGTTCTATAATATCAAACTTGAGCTGTTGGCTGGTGGGGGGTTTCCCATTGCTACAGTCTCTCACCCCAACACACAGCTGGGGAAACTCATCTGTTACTGACACCAGCAGCTCAAATATTGGCAGAAAGTCCATGAGTTTTATTGCTATGTGCTGTGTGTCAGACAAAAGCCACAAAATGATATTTAAGTCATTTACAGAAAGAAGAAATGGTTCTTACTAAACCTGGAAAATAACCCAACGTCAAAAAAGCCTGATTGACTGTACCTTTAGATGCATGAACTTTTGGAGAGGCTCATACCACAACAGTAAAACCAGCCCAGATGGTACCGCCCCACATAGAAATGTACTGTCTGTGTAGGGATTTCTTGCTAAGAAAAAGACAAAAAGTGGGAAGTCCTATGTTATGAATAATAATAATAATGAATAAAAACACAGTGCATGTAGCATAATTTCTGTATCACTTACCTACACTACATCTCCTACAGCCTTTAGTGTCAGGAATCTTCACAGATATGGCAAATTTTCTGTGGATCAAGTGAGAATATGCAGATCAGTAAAAACATCCTTAATTAAGACTAAAGCAGAAAATGCAACTGTTGCCATCAGTAGTCAGATTAGGAATTAAACTACACTATTATGTTTACTCTAAATTTTTCTTAAATTGCACTGTCTAACATCATGTTCTAACCTGGGGTTTATTCTCTCAGTGAAGCGGTTGGTGCCGAGAGACAGACTACTGTGTCTCTTCTGCAGATGTCCCCTTTGTTCAAATAGGGCTGTCAGACTGTGGGAATAAAGCTGGGACGACTTCCCTGCAGGATAGAGACTTTGTTAGAGCAGCAGCACTCTGCTTCTCAAACAAAACCATCATTTGCAGAGATTTGTTACCTGATACAGACATCAGCACGTTGTTCATAACATACAGCCATGTACACCGCTGAGGGAGCATCTGTCGGAATGAAGAAAAGACAATGAACCACCAATTAACCAACTCTTTCTCGGGTATTCCAAAATCTTTCCAGGTCAGATGGGATATGTATGCCCTCTGCTGTGTGCTGAGTCTCAACTGAATATGCCTGGAATACCTTCAGAGGGAAGTTTCCAGAAATTCTCCTGATCAGATGATTGGCGTATATCTTGCCAGATAAGTTTGATGGCGTTCCAGCTAAAGTTGAGTCAGGTTCACCATCTTGTTCACAACTTTCCAGTCAGAGCAAAGTATATGAACGACATGCTCAACACAACACAACACACACCCAGAGTCACAGATTCATGAGAGCCCAGATACTGCCAGCTATTTTGTAACCATATGCATGAACATATTGTCAGTGTGCACTGGAAGTTTGACGAAGTCATAGACTGGAACGTAGATTGATGCTACTCCATCCAATCTGTCTGTTGATCCCATGTTCCATCTTAACCTCATGAACAAAGCCCTCAAGACTCTTTCATCTGGGGAAGCAGCTTGCTCCTAATTAGCTGAGAATGATCCAGCCTCTTCCAGCAGCATGTGAACCTGTGATCATTATATTGGAAACTGCCCTCTCCTCCTCCTCCTCCTCTTCAGATTCTGTCCATGGATGCCAGAGCTGACAACAGCCAAACACCCACAAAGGACATGTCTGCCTTGAGTACAGCTTGTAGCATGACTTGTTGAGACATAGTGATATGGCTACTTCAAGACCACAAAGCACAATAAAAGTTGATGCACTCTGTGAATAAAAAACTGATCCACAACTAGACCAGAATCCTAAAACAGTACCTAGCACACAAATGAACCATCTTATATTCTACCACAGTGTCCATTAACAAAGGACCAACTTTTTTATTTTCACTCCAATTATAATAAAAAGAGTATTACAGTATATGATAAATATATGGATCGGTCATTTTCTTACCTTCTCTAGTGTATCTTCATGAAGTTCATTTAGGTTTAATGTGTAGATGCCCTCCTCTGCCCCAAGAATAAGGTACTGATCTGAGTAGGATATGTTTGTTTAAAGGACAATAAGTAAAATGGTTTTAATGTAACATGAGACCAAGAGAACATAACAAATAATATTATTATTGACATTGTTATCTATATAGCTGATGGGATTCCTAAAAAAACTCAATTTTCTGAGTTTTGAAAGAAAAAAAAAAAACTCATGTCTGTGTTCAAGGACATTAAGAGGTCTGCTTGTCTTACCTCTTGTCTTGGGTAAAATCCAGGTGACAGCACAGTAGATTTTAAGAGGACAACCATTAAAGACTTTAGAGAAGCAGGCCCCCATCTACAGAAACAGAACAGAAACTCAATTACTAATGGGTTGACAGAGTGATAGTGACCATCATTATTTTACCGATGTCCACTCCGGCAAAAAACAGCATTTATGAAAAATTTAATAATATATTGTAGGTAAAGTTGCACTAGGCTACTTGCAGCAGTTACTGGAGGCTGAGGTTTTCAAAGGCACCAAATTTTAGGCTAAAATTACACACATATTTCATATGATGTACAAGAGAAGCCATAATAATGTCTGAAGGGTTTTGACAAAATGTTTGAGTTTCATCAAACCTGTTCCTAGTGCAGCTTGTATCATGCCATGTGAGGGAACTTATCTTGTTAGCGATCAAAGCATTGCAATTGGTCAGCTTTTATTGTAGTTCCCATGCTGTTAGAATTTACACTTACATGGACTTGAGGGGTAGGAGGAAGTCCATGACAATCAGCCCTCTAGAAATTTCAAAGGTTACACAGAACAAAACAAAGGGGTGGAAAAAAACTGCACATCAGATGAATTACAAATCAGTATACTGTTTGATCATTTTACAGACAGACACTTTTAGAGGATCCAAACCAACTCAAATAGGATGTTATTAGGTTAGCAAATCACACAAGCTTATTCATGTTTACTATTGTTTTCAACATACAGATGCCTGGAGTGAACTCACTGAGTCCTCAGTCTTTTTCCTCAGTGTGCTCCATTCAGGTGATAGTGGTGTCTCTCTTTTTGGAGGGGAAGCAGCAGTAACCTTCCTCTTCTCTGCTGTTACAGCAACCCCCACAGGCAGACTTGGATCAGAGCGCTGCGTGATGTCTTGTGTGGCTGAGCACCTGGCCAAGACTTATGGAAAAAGCTTATCTCAGTTGATGAAAACCTGAGCTCTGATGCAGTGTTTGGTGCAACATGCTGTACCTGTGGTGGAGCTGGAGTCAGCAGAGATCGCTGTGTCAGGGCCCAGTGTACAGCTTGGTCTCAGTGTCAGGTCTCGGTCCCCTGTGCTGGGGGTTAAAGAACTGAAGGGTGGCAGGGAGGCTGTAGCTGGACTGAACAAACCACTTTTCCTGCTTCCCTGAAAAAACATCAACAAACACATTGCTCACACCGAAGTGAAAATGGGGGAAGATATAAAGTATACACTGCGTTCTGTCTAATATTTAAATGCATGGTTGCATGGATATTGATATATTAGTAGTCTATCAGTGCATTTGCTTAGCCTGGCTTCAAATATCACAACTATGCTCCAATATGTAAGAAGCTTAATTAAAAGGAGTGTTCCAAATAAACCTTTGACAAGTCATTAAGTCATTTTTAATTTGTTATTGAAAATGTCTTTCTAATATGGTCAGTGTGAGCTCTCCTTTAGCCTGTTTTAGTTGGCATGTTGTGTGTTGACTATGGGTTTTGCAATTAAACATTAATTGGAAGTGTATATACAATAAAAATCATCTCAAGGCACTTTACACAGAAACCCAACAAACCCCTTATGAGCAAAGGCTTGACAAATGTGGAATGAAACACTTCACCTATAGTTGTATTACCACTTACATCAGTAGATGGCGCCCTCCTAATGGTTAAACTCCTGAAAGATAAAGTAGCAACAATGTACCAGTCAGGATCAAAAATCAAAGAATTAAGTCATTTGCTGAGACCCAAACAAAGCAACACGGTCAGGACAACAAGCTGGACAAGAAATTGCTGAAGATTCAGATGGCACTCTAACAGCAGCGCATAAACAGAAAATTTGAGAAACCACAACAAGAATAAGCACACAAAAAAGCCCAAAGAACCAGAGGGTTTGTGTTGAATCAGACCCACATCCAGTTCATGAAGACATACAGCAGGACTTCAGGGTTTTGAGGATGGGGTTAGTGGAGAGTGAACACAAACCCACTGATTATTAAGTCAAACTTGGCAATAGCTTGTATTTATGTAATGAAAATCATCACAACCCTAGATTAGCCAAACATATGTCATTTCAGGTGAACTGGGGTGGGGATGGAGGGACACTGCTGTTAGAAGAGGCTGGAGGTGATGGACATGGCCTACCTCAGCTGCAGGGCTTGTTCCACACATTCCAACAGGCCCCTGCAACAGGAAGACCTGGTGTTTATCTGACTACAGGCCTGAATGGCCCATAACAATGGGAGGGAAGGAACCAGAGGCTGACTCTATCGGTTTCTGAAGTCCAACAATGAAACTGACATTTGGACTTAAACTACTTAAACTTTTGACAGTCAAATTAAAGGATAATTACAGCATATTACAACACAGATCTTAGTCTCCTAGTCAATAAGAAGTGACTTTCTGGTTAAAATGTGGGTCTTGGGGTTATACTGTGTATACTTTTTTTCAGAGAGCAAGTTATATATACTTATATTTAAAGTAATTGTAATGCTCCACAAAAATGTGTGCATAGAAGCAAACATTTAGTTAGCATTTAGTTAGCATAGCTGCTAACTGAAAACAAAATTGTAAGTGAAGTTTATTTCTGCCTGTGATAGAAATGAGGAACAAAATTGAAAAAATAAGACCCAAGTTGTAATAAACCTGAATTATCCTTTTTGTACTTAAAAGTACAAAATTATTACTGCTAACCTAAACCTGTGCCAAGTATCTTAGTGTTGTGTTACTGCTATTAATATCCCTTCTAGTAGTAACAATAGGGAAATTTATATTACCTGTTCCACTGTTTTTAATAAGACTAAAATATTACATCACAATTACAAATGATCAATGCTGGTTAACACAAAGGTATCCCACACCTTGTAACACTGGATGGCCTTATTATTTCCAAGTGCCCTATGGTGTACCCATAGCCCAGGGGACAAAATAGATGTAATGGTCACGCTCATAATTACAGATCACATGACACCCACTTGCCTAAAAAGACATTCTGCGTGGTTATTACATTGAAGGCTATATAATGATCAGCACACAGGTAAAATGTATTTCTATATTAATTTTTTGCAATAATGAATCTAACGATTAGATAAATATTTAGTCTTGAGAAGCATTATCTATATATTATTTTACTCATTTTTACTTTTTACTGATAAAGCATGAAAGCCAAATTAAATGAATCAACGGGGAGCCATAGTGGAACAGCAGCCTGTTAGTACATCAAGGCCGAGTTCACTGTGGGGAATTTAGAAATCGACACATTTCACATGCTGGGAGGGAATCCGTGGATTCTGTTGGACACTTTTAAACAAATGCAGTCTATAATTGAAAAAAGAACAGGTAATAGTAAAACAAAAACAATTAGGAGATTTTCTTTTATTGTTGTCCTCAGTTTAATTAATGATCACATCTAAAGAGGCCTCTTGTACAGCTGTAACATCTCAACAGCAAAAAATATTACAAATACAGAATGAATGACAAAAAAAAGTAAGTCTTACGGTGAGTTATCTTCTTCACCAGACAGACTCCAGTCATCATCGTAAGATCCCTAATGAATGAAGAACCAAAACAGAGCCTTTGGTTATATTCATGAATATGCAGTATGCCCCTGTCAGAGACATATCTTTTAGAAAAAGTGCATTACCAAATCAGGATATGGCTCTGTGACTTTCCTCCGTGGGGGTCCAAACTTCACTTGGTCAACTGAAAAATCAAACAAATGAAATGCAGCGTTCGCACATAAGATGAGCACATACGCAATGTTACAAAACACAGTGACATCTCCAATGTGACAGTTCAGCTGTGAGATCCCTGATGACTTGAGCGGACAACTGAGATGTGACTGACAGGAGGAAGTGTTTCGACATGTAACCACAAAGAACCTGAGCTGCTGGTTAAAGTCAGACTTTAAAGCACAGGATGAGGAAATTAGTGAGCCAGAAAGCAGAAGTTGCCATCTCGTTTCAGTTCAATTAGCTTTCACTGTGCTGCTGAAATCCTGCATTAATACATGACACTTCATCATTTAATAACTTGTCACAGTATGAGATGTCTTTGGAGTTGTTTCTTTACTGTTTGCAAATGAATAAAGAGTTGGAAAAACTGTTTGTAGAATCTCTTGAACTATGCAGCATACATGTCAAAATTGTGACAATTATAAATGAAATAACAAAAAAAGGGAAAGGATAATGACCAAACAAAATGAGATCATTTATCTTTTTTATTATTTTTATTCTATTTACTACAAATTACATGCTTTGGATTTTTTCCATCTTCCCAGCAGTCAGTTGTTTAACTACAAAATGAAAATCAACCTGTAGAGACTTGAAACCTGCTTGCAAGAGAAATTCCACCACAGTGTCTTGGATTGTGTGTCTTTGTAAATCTGTAGGTGAAAAGTGTTGCCAGCAACTTCCCTTACCCTGTCGGGACACATGTGCTCTTAACTCATCATATTTGTTAAATAAAGGCTAAACAACAGTAAAAGAAATGTTGTTATTATTCATGTGTTATTTGTTTGAGTATATCCAGTATCAGGCCTGGGAATTTATTTAATGTTGTTGGATTGCTACACAATACCTTTTCACCTTTTCAATACAATATTTTTAGAAACATAGTTTTCATCAAAACATTTTTTATCATTTAATAAAAGAAGCAAAAACGCTTAAACAATTAAACACAAACAAGAAAAGCTGTACAAGAATAATTATGAAGTGTGGGAGGAGTGTAAAGAAGATTACAAATGTGGTCACTGGATTCCAACCTTTGATAACTCATACTTTCAGACCTAGTTTGGTCAGTATCACAAAGTATTAAGATGTATCTAATATGTATCTGTTGTAGTAGTACTTTCAGGCTAGCAGCAGTAGTAGCGGCAGTAGCTGTAGTAATTACAGTACAATATGAGCCTTCAAAGCCAGTATCGGTCAAAGTGAGGTACAGGGGTTTAATGCGTTTGTGGCTTGTGTATCTACATGCAAGGAAGGGAAGTTGAGGTCAACACCAGGTTGATAATTGGTATGGCACTGGGCAGAGTGTGAAGCCAGACTATCAAACTAGCAACACTTAGGTCATAAGAAGTCTATTGGAAACACATCAGTATGAAGTCACTCTAGCCAGTGCGTAAAAGCAGCACTGTCTGTCACACACCAGTGGCATGCTCCAGTGCCATCCTCTGACGCAGCTTCCATCCCACATGTATGGACTGGTTACAGAACGAGGGCTGCCATCTAGGCTGACTGAGAGCCTTTTGTCTTTACTCATATTATGGAGATTACAGCACTGAATACCGCAGCTCGTGGTGGACAATGAAGCAACTCATCAGCCAACATACAGTATGTACACATGCAGTCACAAACACAGTCACCAAGTAGACTTGCACTTACAGTGGCTCTCGATCAAACATGCAAAATTAAACAGAAAACAACGTAGCAGCACATGAAGTAGTTTGATGTGAGTTTAAGGAACAGCTTCATGTTTTGAAAAATATGCATACTAACTATTTGACAATCAGCTGTTCAGATGAATAGCAGTCTCATGTCTGCCTGTTAAGCACAGAGCTGGAGTCAGAACACTGACTGACTTAGCTTACATTGAAAACTGGAAACGGATCGTCAGCTAGACTGACTAAAGTTAAACAAGACTTGAGAGAGAGTTAACATTTACATAGCTTTAAGCTGCTTGCATGCAAAACGATGATGTCACCATGCTGATGCCTGCCAAGTATTAATCCAGAGGTATACAGGAGCATTTGGACCTATACCCCTCTCAATCTAAATCTCACTAACTCATTGCACCTTACTTGATTAATTACAATTTGAGGTTTTAGCTACTGTTTTTGAAACGATAGCTAGATTTATTTAAAAATTAAATATTGCTCTATAGGTACACTCTAAAATACTGGGACCTGTTTACTTTCTAACATGTAGCTAGTGATGTGCATCAAAAATAGATATAGGCTATTATAGTAGGTCAAGGAGATGAATTGCCTTTCAAAAACTCAGAATTTTCAAAAATGTGTGATTGTTTCTTTAAAAACTGTCCTTGTGTGTTAGTGTGTGTTAGTGTGTGTATGTGTGTCCTCACATTGCTCTTCAGAGAGAGTCCTCTCTACAGGCAGGTGTTTCCCTGCTGACTGAATCTTGTCAGGAGCCATTTCCCAAGCCTGTCAACACAACATTTATATGACACACCAATAAAAACCCTATTCACATACTTTTCATTCTACATTGTTTGTTCTGACCATACAGAACGAAAATGTATTACAAGACAGCAAATTTGAGATACTTAATCATCATTAATAAAGTATTGTAAAAAAAAAATATATATCAGTTGAACTTGTCTCTGACCCATTCTGGTATCAGTTGTGACCTATTCCATGTAGCACTGACCTCCAGCTCATTGTCGTCCATGTTGTCCGTGTGGGAAGAGTGGAGCTCAGGGTTGTTGGCCATGTCCAGCAGCTCAATGACCAGGTTACGGGTTAGTAGCTGTGTCACAAAAGGATGCTGGAAAAAGATGTTACAGAACACAGCCTTAAACACTATTAGAAAACCTTGAGGATCTCAAGAAATCATGAAAAATGATATTGAAAAACAACACAATCTACAGTAACGGGCTGATAATTCAGTGGTCAAAAAGGTAATGTGTTGAGGGCCGCTGGTGGTGTAGCGGTAGTGTGCCCGTCCATATACGCAGGAGACGCCGGTTTGACTCCCGAGCCGGCTGTCATATAAACCTGCATGTCTTCCCTTGCTCTCTCCCCTAATTTCCTGCCTCTCTCCACTGTCCTACCAAATAAAGGCAAAAAACTGCCCAAAAAATAATTTAAAAAAAAAAAGCTCATGTGTTAAACTATATGAATATAAACCACTAATTTCTGGTAAAAGTAAAGTCAGCCTGGATGTGAAAGATTAAAAACAGAACAAAAAATATGATTTAAGATTTCTTTATCTAAAAAAAAAAAAAAGCTAACCTGCAGGAGAGTCTCAGCTGAGGGCCTTTTACGAGGATTTTTAATGAGAGCCATCTTCACAAAGCTTTGGAAACCTGCAGACCTGCAGAGTGAGGAAACCAAGGGGAGGGAGAGCAACATAGTTTGAATGTTCATCTAAAGGAAATCAATCAGGTCAAAGGGACAATTGTCCTAATACAATATGTTTTCAAAGGAACACATATAGTCCAACTCACCACTTGGATTTATCCTTTAGTTTTGGAGGTTGGAAGCTGCTCTTGGACATCAGCATGAGTGCTCTGAAACAATGTTTTAAATGTCACTGGGCTAAAAAAATGTCTTGTCTCAGTAACTGTCCATGAATGAAATGCCAAGCTAACAGCCAAAGAACACAAGTCTCTTCTGTTTATGTGTCTGTGCTGACTCACCTCATTGGGTGGAGGTCAAACATGGGTGGCTGTAGCTCAGCCAGCTCAATGGCAGTGATGCCAACAGCCCAAATATCACACAGGTGGTTGTACCCACCCTTCTTTTCAACTGCAGCCACCTCTGGAGCCATCCTGGTCACATGAACAGAAAGGAAGAGGAAACATATCAGATATAACACTTGTGAAAACAAAATGTACACAATGCAGCAGATTGTGTCCTCTCACTGATGCTTTAGTACAGAGGTCTCTAACTCCATTTTTCGAGGGCCACTGTCCTGCTTCTTTTGCAACTCGCCCTGCCCTTGCAACTTCTGATTTGCTGAACATACCTGATCCAGATAATCAGCAGTGGGTAGGGCAGGGAGAGTTGGAAAACAAGCAGAACAAGCAGGACTGCATTTATTGACCCCTGCTTTAGTATATTGTGGGGCAATTTCAAATACAAAGTTGCTTACTTATTAATATTAATTATGTGAATAGTTAAGAGTGTCTTTCTAAAAATGTTGGCCACTGTAGTTTTTATCAAGCTCCCAACTATTTTATATATTTGGTGCACTATAATTTTTCCTGGCAGCAGGAACAATTGAGATAAAGTCAAAATGACTACAGTGTGTGCAGTCATAATAACGAAGGAACATGCCACCCAGTATAACAGTGTTGCTCACCGATGGCTTTCTGATCATTTTAGGACAACGATGGAGCCCTGTGGCTTTGGACAACCACATTGTACTCATTAGTAGAAAACATTGCTGTGGGTATTTTTTGTAGATTTGTTTTGTGGTGCTTGACAATAAGAAAATACTAAATGTTACCAAAGCTATTCTTTAGTTAAGCAAGTTACATCAGTTTAGAATGAAAAGTCCTTTCTTAATGAAATGGAATTTTCTCAGGGCAGCACCCTAGGACCACTTCAGTTTTTCCTTATATATAATACTGTACTACTGTATACTTTATATGTTTTGTGTGTATATATTGTTTTGTATATAATGCATAAATGTACAGTATCTTTTTTATTTTGTATTCACCTTTCTAAATAATATTTTAACTGTTTACTATCTCATCAAATTGTTTCTTAGTGATATATATCGCCATATACATCAGCTCTGAGTACCTCTAATACTGCTACTGTATGTCTGCATTAATTGTATACATCCTGTTAATTATTATTTAATTGGCTAAGAATTAAACAAGGAAAATGTACTATTAAATCAGAGGAGTTCTCTTGCAAAGTGTTTTTATTTTCGGTTGTCATGTTATGTGTCAAAAAACACTCATACAAATCATAATGACAGAGGTCACTCTGTAGCAATGCATACACGTTAAATCCCAATCTGCTTGGTATTATAAATGCAAGGAGAAATTCATCTCACCAGTAGGGCGTTCCTATAAAAGACTTCCTTTTGGCCACCGAAGCACTGATCTCTGCTGCCACTCCAAAATCAGCTAAACACAGAAGAGACAGACAGGGTCACAGTGGGGCTGACAGGGTCTGAAATCCAATATGAATGGCCCATTTAAGCCTACTTGAGTGTAAGTGGATAGGTATCGTAGATGTGCATGTATGTGTCCAATACAAATCACCACTGACCCAGTTTTACATCTCCTCGCTCTGTCAAAAGGATGTTGGCTCCCTGCAGAGAGAACAACCACACTTATGTACACATAAAAAGCTGCTTACAGTAAGAGTTTATTCACAGTTCTGAAGTAACATGATAATAAATTTGCTTTACCTTAATGTCTCTGTGCATTTTCCCTGTTTCATGTAGGTGATACAAACCCTGAAAAAACAGCTATAAGTCAGATGAACTTGGTTAAGTAGCCTTTTTTTTTATTGGAGTTTATTTTATGGTTACTGATCATTTAACAGTAGGACAGAATGGATGGATTAACCTTTTATGTGGCCTTTGGGCAAAAACATGTTTTGGGCCCATTTTAACCTCCCCTACCTATATAGGATATTGATAATGAATTAAATGGCCAAAAACAGTGGTGGAGTGTAACTATAAAAAGTACATTACTATTAAATGTAATTTTGTTGAAGTGGTATATTATTGAACACGGAAAATAAAACCTAAAATCACAACAATATATAAAATATATAGAGAAATATCCAAAGTAAAAAGAATGTTTGTATTTAAAGTTTGACTGCAAGATGATGAATCCAAAGGCAGTGAACTGTAGCTCAGTGATTACTCATTACTTTGAATGGTTTATTTAGATAATGTGCAAACGTGACCAAATGGGGATAAACCAAGAAGGTGCCTTAAACTAGACCAGTTAGTTTGGATTTGGATTAATAGAGTTCAATTCTGATCATCCAATAAAACATACTGAGCAGGTCACTCACCAGCAAAATAAAGACAGTCTTGCATGTGTGTTCTGCTCTTGTTTCTTATACTGCAGCAGCATGCTCGTCTACAGTATATTTAGTGGTCTGGCGATGTTAAATACTATTTAGCTCTTCGGTGGCTGGGAAATCACATGACTCATTGTGTCAGCAGAGTATCTTTAAAGTTTTCACAGTGCAACGGTAACAAGGTGCAGCCAAAAAGTCTTACCTGCAGGGTTTCTCTGCACACATATGCTATTTGTTTCTCCTTTAATGGGCCTGTCACTGTGGAGAAGAGTTTGGTTAATGGCTCAGAAACTCAAGAGCAGGATGAAAAAAGAGCCTGCAGGTACATGTCTAAAAAGAGTAGAACTGTGTACCTCAAAATGGTGATTACAACTTACAATCCATTGACAATCCTGTAACTAACTATGGCCTATACCTCACTAACTAGAATGCAATATCAGCAAGGTGATGTGTGTGTATGTGGTGTTTTTCTTTATAATAGTGTCATACATGATTTATTTTGGGGTACAGTGTGGGTCAATAAGGTTTTTAAGATGAAAACTGTAATTCAGTATCTATCCTTGAGTGGATGGATGTTAAAATAACAAAATGTCAATAAGCAAATGAGGAAAATAACCCAGTTTGCTGAGCTGTTTCCACATGATTCTGTGTTTTGCTAAGCTAGGCTAAACATGTTGATAATTCCCAGTTGCCAGTAGCTAAAAATCATTCCTCAGTGATAGGAAAATCTAAATAAAATAGTCCAAATTGGACATTTTTCATTTTGTTATATATCTGAAGCAGGTTGTTAATTAGTAAAAGAAAATATAAATGAACAGTATATAGCTCCTTTTTAATGAGCATCACTCTTACAGTATTTTGAGGTAAATGCAATAGTAATACTAGTGCAATAGCGATTGTTGGGCCACCTTCCACTGGTATCTTACACTGTGTATTTGTTTCTGCATTCATTTTTTCTAACTGGTACAAATATGTATGATGAAAACAGCTGGCTTACAAAATCCCATGTATCTGGTGTGAGTATAAGGATAGCAGTAGGAGTACACCAAGGCACCCAAGTCAGAATAACAGGAGGCGTTCCTGCTAATCCTTCTGTGCCAACATGGCATGAACGCCACATTCCTGCTGCCTAACTAACAAAATCCTGAAACTGGCTGCATAGATGCTAAACTGACATTGATCTTTTTTATCTTGCTCTGGGTGAGAAACAACACATATCCAGGGTTTCTTTAAACAGCAATCCAGCACATTATGAAATCAGTTGCAACTGGTATGAAAACTGATACTAAAATTTAATGTAATAAAGGACACATTCAGAAGTCAGAAAAAAAAATGCACTTGTACCATGGTAAATATCCTGAAGTGACCCTCCACCACAGTATTCCATGCAGATCCACAACTTGGTGTTTCTGTGGAGAGACACATACCTTTTATCTTGGTCTTTATCATGTGCTGTTATTACTCAGAAACTAAAGTACAGCATCATTCAGTTTCTGTGTCAACAACCTAACTAAACACTAGAATGAGTGGGAGAGGAATCCAACAGCAATCTAGGGAAAATTACACAATTTTCTAAGTCTACCAGAAATTGGATACATCTGAAATAGACAGTCTGAAAATACACAACACCTGTGGTAGCTGCCGAAGTAGGCCACAATGTTTTTGTGCTTGCACTCTCTCATCATTGTAATCTCCTGCTGGATCGATGAGATATCATCACCTGAACAGAAAGACATTTTAGTATGAGTGAGTAGTTTCTCATTTCATATAGTTAGATAGAAAAAATATAAAAGACCAGTAGTAGGACTGGTGTATGATATACTGTATTATTCATTTAACGTCAGGCCTATTGGTGTATCTATTACTGTATATATTCAGCTTTATTACACAGAGGAATGTGGTACTGCAGCTAATTAGTATTAAATTTAGTACCATTATTAATGTACTTTTCTGCTCACTGAAGTCTCATCCATTAGTGTAAGCTAACTGAAATATCTTAGGAAAATTTTAAACATTTTGTTACAGTATTATACTATAGATTTGAAAGGTGAAATACAAAACTAGGGAAGAACTTCCAGTGAACCGGATCTGTCTTTCCCACAATATAAATGTATATTATAGTAATTTATTAAAAAAAAGAACAGGCTCACATTTAAGTATGTCTTAACACAATATTCACATCCCCACTACACCAGAGCACTAAACCTACACACCTAAACTTCATCTTCTTTTAATTTCTGTGTGTTTATAGGCACTGTGTGTCATGGTGTGCTTGAGGACCACAGTTTGAACTGACAAAAGATGTGACCAAGGTTCTCTCACAGAAGTGATTGTATTGAGTGTATTAACCTACAACTGCTATTTTGCAAGAAATGAGTTGGAATGTTGTGTTGTGTCAATTTTGGATTGTTAACATACCAGGGTCCAGCTTGACAATCTTGATGGCTGCCAATTCAGATGTCCTGATGTTACGAGCCTGAAAGAGATGGAAAATAAATGAAAGTGTATGTAATAAATGCAACTATATGTTATGTACAGTTTTTTTAGTTTCCCACTTGATGTGACGTCCAGGTAGAAACATACAGTACTATATTTGTCACCAGAGGATGATATTGTATATGTGCATACATGCACAAAACTGTATACATAAGCGCTGGGTCATTGTGGGTGATACAGGTTGACATATACATATAGACAAAATAACTAAATGCTAAGGCAATTGCAAAACAATAGTTAAGTTAAAATAAGGGTTGAAGCCATTTCACTTTATTTCAGGGAATCCCCTATACACACAAATCCATCATATGTTTGACATTCAATAAAATAAATGATGCATTGATTAGTTTCTGTATATTTAACAGTCTTTAGGAAAACACATGTTATTGCAAGGTCTAAATACAGAACACATGTGACTGCAGTGTGAGATTATCTCTGTAAATATAACGTGCAGGTTGGTGAGGAAAAAACAGTACACATTCCCATTCCACTGCCTCACTCACAAGCACTGTCACTTTATCAGCATCCAGATTATATCAGATTCGTAATATGCTCTGGAGCCACCTAAAGCAAAGTGATAACATAGGTGTACTATTGGTACTCATCCTTGTAGCATATTATTTTATATTATGCACAATGAAGATTTAGGTTGCCTCTTTCGCAAGTCCAATTTAGCTCCATGGGTCACGGCCCGTTTAGTCACACAAAAGAGCAGACAGAAGTGCTCATGGAACGTGCGTCATATGCATACTCAAGCTGTGGAGAAGTATACTGTTGTGGTTTTGAAAGCCTGGGTGCTGTGCCTTCACACAGCTGATAGCAAACAGCTTCATACCCCAAAAAAAGCATATTTTATTTTGCACTGAAAAATGGTTTTGTGTTTCTTAATGCAATGCCCCCAGAGGACATAACAGGTAACATACTACATGAATGTGCACTTACTTGCAAACACATTCTCTCACAAATTTGCAGTTACTCAGGAATTCACTTCAACTCACCCACAAACCTAGAAGTATGTACTTACTCATGTACACACCCTTCCAAACACACCTTTAGAAACATGCACTTACGCATGAACATGCACCTGCCCATGTTCAGATGGGATGTGCCCACTGAAAAGAAACATGCAACAAATCTGCACATCTGAACTTGGAGAGAAGATCTGGCATTCTGATGTGAGCAAATCTCAGAAAAGGAATAAGATTACACAAATATTTCTGCCTGAGGTCGATTCTTAGTTGATCTATCACCTTCCAACATGTTTGAAAACTTCAAATTCTGGTTGGACCTCTGCCATCTGCCTGCTCCATCAAGATAACAAAACCAGGGCAGATACCCAACTACTCAGTATGCTGTCTTGATGATGAAGGATCTGTAATCAGTTTTTATAGGTGAGACAGCTGTCTCTCCTAGTCTTTGATTCCACAGCACGGTCAAATACTACTGTCACTAGGAGCTCTTTTGTATTGGCACTCCCAACAAGTGAGTCAAAGTCAAACAGACAAAGCATTTATCATTTATCACACAGACTTGGTGTGTGATAGAAGCTAACACATTATGCTTATATAACAATAATTGTCTGGAACCTATGAAGATCCACAACAGATTAATGGCAATCTGGCTTGTCCACTTTTGCTATGCATGACTCTGCAGTTGAAGGAGAATTCATTTGAAAATGGCTGCCATGACACTGAGATTCCTATCTGTCAATGAAATGTTTACAGTCATACTTTTCATCAAAAGGTGGTAATCAAATGACCTTTGGAAAGAATAATATTCACATGACGACCATGATATACCCTTACTACATTTGCTATCAATCATCAAAAAAGCTAGCTCTAGTTGCACACTGCTAACAGAAACAATGAAATCAGTTTAAGATTAACTGCACCAGCAGTGTTTGTGTAACCTAAAGTTGGATAGTGTCTGAGACAATGTTAGTAGTCATTTTAAAATGCATCCAGTACAGACTGCAGAGGTTTTAGTACTGAAGTCAAAATGAAACTACATGTAAACTCGTCCAGTAGCAATCCTAACCAGTTCATGTTCATAGCATGTTTTGAACTTATTCCTGGGAACATCGGTCCTGCCCATTTACTGACTGCACTGACAGATAATGTGCTTTTCCTTTTGGGCATCCACAACAAATGGGATAGCGACCAATGGGATAAGCTGGTTGCCTCAACACAACCTGTAGCTCAGCTGCATTCACTTCCTGTTTTCTTTCCTGTTCTACCACAGAGCTTCCTGTGACTACAGTGGCAGCAACGTCTCTGTCTGAGGTGGTTTTTACAAAGCCAAGCCTGAAATTACAGCTGCATGGTGTTCAGTACGAATGCGAGGGAGGAAGCGGGAACTTGATCAGGCATCAAAATGGCCTTCAGGTCAGCAACTACATACCGTACCACCTTTGTAATTTGCTCACAAGAAAAGCATTTCTTCAACCCATGTCCTATTGAATGCAGATGTAGAGTATGAGTCATGACTGGCCTTAGAAGTAGAAATGATATTTAACTGAACATAATAACTAAACACTGGGTGAAATGCAGCCTTGTAAGTGTTACCTTTCACTCTTAATATCTGACTTTGAAAAAAAATGAAGACAATAAAACATTATCTTTCATAAGCAACAATACTTCCATTCTGCAAAGTCAGAGATTTTGCTGCTATATTTATAATTTGCCTGTCACGACCAGTAACAATTACGTCAGATTTAAAAAAAACTCCATAGAACAGAAAGAACCTGTTCACATTACACATGAGAGTAAACTGCCATGTTAGCAGCTCCATTTGTTGCACTAGACACACAGATGCTTTGAGCTAAATGCTAACATTTACAAGCCACCATATTTAAGATGCTAACTATGCTAACAAACTAATGTTCAGCAGTTGTATTTGCCATCTTAGTTTAGCATGTCACCATCTTTTATATTAGGCAAGGTCTTCTGAGATGTAACAACCAACACATCACATGAGCTCAGTGGAGTTTTTCCTGGTACTTTACTAATGTAATGCTGTCTCAGGGAAACGAGACATTGAACTTTCTCTCTGTACATGTGGACAGTGTCGTGGCATTTGCTGAGGAAAGGAGTCCAGCCTATAAAAATTTCCAAACCACTCACAGGACCTTATAATTACACTGTGCATCTACGTGCCAATAAGCTGCTAGTCATAATTTGTAGTTGTTTATGAGATCAATTGCCTTTTGTGCTACTTTAAAACTGCAGCATTGAAAAGTACTTCTTATAAATCATACAAGCTGCCTAATCAATTATCACTTCAGCACCATGTACGTTATCACTGTCTCTTACTACATATATGTATGGGTCTGCAACAGAAACTGGTCTGTTTTATAGAAAAGAACTCATTCTGGTCAATATCACTTACTTCATACAGTTTTTGTGGCACCACTTACCAATTATATTATCATACAATTGTGGCAAATATGCCTCATTTTTGGTGATACTAAAAATTATAAGCATAAGAGGATTAAAAGTTAGACTTAGGCCAGTCTGATATATCAGCTGACATTAGGTTGTTTAAGGTTTGATGCCCTTTAATGAATTACATTGGGTAGTTTGTCCAGCAAAAAAAAATCCTACTTAGTAGGTAAAAAAAAAAAAAAATCAATCAAGGGATCTGTGTCAAAATTGTTTGATATGCTTATGTTTAAGAAAATTACTATAAGCAGATACATTACCTGCTGTTTTGAACTCCCTCAAGTTAATATTATTATCAGACTCAAAACAACAGTATCAGATGGGATACTTCAATATTTTTAATAAAGTAATGTTTGAACTATTCTGTGCAAATCTAGAGTTTTAGCCAAATTGGCCAGTCATAGTAAACACACTTGGTTGTACTAAGCTAATGTGACATGCACTGTGTGCCTGTGTTTATTTCTTGAAGTATAGACTTAAGCTAGAGAGGTTTAGTGTGTAGCACTTCAATGAATACTCTGTAGTCCATATCTTTTGTTTCAGCAGTTTGCTGAAATCTCCAAATACAAAAAGAAAATGTGTCAAAATACCATTTTAATTGCAATGCTGTCATTGGAAACTTCAACTATGCAAGCACAATCAGGAAAGTTAGAGATGCTAAAACTAAACTAAGCACAAGTGACTTGTTAGCAAGTTATTTTGACAGTACTTCACTATATGAGTTTAGAAATTCACCGCCAGATATTAGTACTACTGGTCTGCAACTCATCAGCTACTATCTGTCCCACCTCTTCACATCCAGCTCCTAGTCATTTCCTTTCTGCACAAAGACAGCCACTTTTCAGCCTCTATGCCAAGCTCCACCACAGCTAAAACTCCCAAATAAAGAATCGAAATATATGAGGCATTCCTTTGGGTGTCGACAGCAGAGGACTACATAGAGTAAATGTCTATCTTCAGTGCATCCTAAACTCATGATTAGCTGTTTCTGTCAGGTTTCATTTTATCAAAGCTAAAAGCAAAGAGCCTCAACTGCTACAAACATTCAACAATTACACAGGAACATATCAATTGTAAAAAGGGACAGAGATATGTGCTTTTTTCTGGAAAAGGGTCCCTGTTTACAGAAAAATTCGCAACTGCTTCAAATTCATTTTAGTGTAGGTCTGAATGCTGGAAAGAACCTCCAATTTTTAGGCTGTGTGCTTGTGCCCATATGTACATGTAATGAAGAATCATATTCACCAAAACGACACTTTCTCCAAAACTATATTTCACTACCAGTCAAAGCAAATGTCAGAATGCAATGTAGGTTTTTTGAAAGTTTCATTCACTTCCTTAAAACTGTGTTTCAAATGTAAATGAAAACTATGCAAGCTGGCCAACAAGTAGGTTAAACATTTTTAAATCATGGGTAACACTATTGAATTCTGTTCAATAGCACTAAACCACGATAAAATCATCTCAAGGCACTTTACCTAGAAACAAAACAAATCCCTTATGAGCAAGCACTTGGCCACAGTGGAGAGGAAAAACTGCTTTTAACAAAAGCTTTTGGAGCTGTGTGACTTAGTGGGGCAAACGTACAAGTCAAGTCCAAAAGGGAACATGGATCAGGATTAGTAAGAGATTCATATGTGAGCTCTGAGCTGAGATTCCTCTGAGTAGCAGCAATGGAATACGAGGATGGAGAGCCCACATAGTCACATGTCCAGAGGTTTCACCCTTGACTCTGCAGTTGCAGCTATACCAAACCCACTAACAGCAGCAGTGGGAGGTGATAATGTGCTATTGTCTGTTACTGTATGTAGTACTGTTCCCATTCACATCAGATGCTCAGGCTGCATTATGTCTAAATGTTTCAGAAAAACACCAGTGTCAAAGTCAGCTGAATATGGAAATGTCCTTTGGTTAAACTTGTAATGTGCAATTTGTGAGGGGCTAAGTAAGAATAAGCTACCAGTAAAACATTAAGGTAATGTGGACTTTTTTGTTGTGACACTAAATTCAGGGGCACACTGCACTGTTGCTAGTCAAAAATTGCACACCTGGATGGAGAGATAGAAAAGTATTAAAACCAAAGCAACAGAATGAGAGAAATTGTCTGCTTGATGTCTAAATTAACCAGAGTTCAACCACCAACAGCTGGGTCAGAGCAGTGTCAAGATCTACTGTTGCACTGATTTAACATTCAGATCAGGATATGAAATGCGCAGTTTGAAAGACCTGCCATAAACAAACCACTGAAAATAAACCGAAAACACATCACTTCCTTCGCCACACCAGAGTTCTCATGGGAAGGATCTAGTAGACAGAAAAAAGGCTGTAACACAGCTTAAGAAAATGCAAAAGAATCCACAGGTAGTCCTGAACAACATTATGTTTCAAGGCTGTATTTTTAGTCATTTGTTAAATTACAACAACCCTATCGAAGATCTTTTTAAGAAAATGTAACTGTGTTGAGATTAAATGTTCTATTACTGGACTGAGGACAAGCTGTTTAGATACACGTTTGGCAAGGCACACATATGTTGATACTGATTAAGTAAAATGTTCAGCCAACATATTTGTTTCACCCCAAAACTACTGGCTTTTGCAGTGGCTGTTAGCGAAAAAGCATATAAAGTGTGCTCCAGATGTGCAATGCATACAAACACATGCCACACCAGGTCAGTGAAACTGGAGATAGACTGTTGGTTTTAGACTTTTAAATAGATTTGTTGACAGTCAGGAAAATACAGGATATCACCAGGCTAAAATTATAATATATTTTGCTTTCATGGTACGTATTTTAAAAATAACCAGTTTAATGTGTGAAATCAACAAGTTACAATAGAATGGTGGTTGTGATGGTGGTGGTGGTGTTTGGTGCCCAAAACTATTCTTTTTGACCCAGGACCCTCAAATACTTTTCCTCAAACCCTGCTATGTGGGGTGTAAAAAAAGAAACAATACAAATTCCTGTGTTGCTTCTGCAGGATGCTCAAGGCAGCAGGGCGGGTTAACAGCACAGGATGTTTGCATCCTGATACCTAGGTCATCAAGCAAAAATAGACGACATGCAACAATACAGACACAGGTTAGATGATATGGTAAAATGATTGCCATTTCTACTTACATTGTCATATTTATCCCTGAACTACCTTGTCAGCTGTTTTAGTTGAGGCATTAGCCGAAAACAGTGTTTCCTGTGTGCTTATTTGATATAAGACAAGCTTACTTCAAGACAATTAAAGACAACTAGACTTATTATGATATATATAAATACTACAGTACAAAATGCCTGTAATAGGACATATTATCCATATTTCTCACCAGTATGAACACAACATTAATCTGTGGTACCACTGATGCAACAGGCTGGCAGTGATCTGAAAAATACCTGCCTGGTAATAAGGGATGCTGGGTTCTTTAAGGGCTGAAAGAGTTAAATGGCTTTTTTGTAATGGAGTGGAAAGTACACACACGAGCACGAGCACGCGCGCGCACACACACACACTATGTTTCCTAGAGACTCCTTAGCAGCACTGACGTGATTTTTGTTATAACACGGTCTGTTTCCTTTAAGGTTCAGATCAATCACAGGTATCACATAGGCAATAGTAGGAATTTCAGTTGAAATGAATCCTTTGTATCAGTCTCAGGTTAGAAGAACCTCTCCCATGCTGCACTGTGGGTGATGAATAACAGAACTTTCTCCAGAACGAGTTGCACCTTGTAAGAGGAAGTGAAATATAGAGACTCTAGGTTCACGAACGACCTGATGCAGTTTTTCCCTCATAGGAAGAAATGTTCTCGCTCACCTTGAAAACATCTCCATAGGTGCCGCACCCAATCCGTTGAATTAACTCGTAGTCCTCCAAAGGGTCCAGGAACGACACCCCTATCCTGTCCATGTTTGGAGACACCTCTGGGTGCTGCGGGCAGCCTGGCGGGCTCTCTATTCACACATCCCAGCTGCTGCCGTCGCGGGAGACAGATGAACACACTCGAACTCCCTGCTTAATGGGAACTAGCAGGATCTGACTAATTACTGGTGTATCGATCAACACATAAAACACAGGACTATTCACCGACGGGACTGACACAAACGCACGCACACACAACTCCACAGTCACGGACACACAAGCGCCCGTGTGCAAATCGTCCTGAGCAGCGCTGCTAGAGTCGCATCACGCATGAGCAGAGATGGGGCACACTGTAAAAGGTTCAAGACCGAGTCCTGGCCGTGCTATATGGCAGACAGTGCAAATGACATGAGATCTTTAGCCTGAAATAGAAAACTATCCAGTTTAAAGTACTTGGTTCATGATGGCAACCGTATTTCATAGCTGCGACTCACAATGTCAAATATTTGAATCCAAGATACTTAAGTAATAGAAACTAAATCTAGTCATTCAAATATTTCGAGCCAGTTGGTTATCATCTTAACTGACCACGCATTTTCATTTTTGTACTTTCTATGAATTCTTTCATAGGGTGCATACTGTTTTATTGACGTGTATATCCCATATTCTCTTGAACTTGGCTTTTGTGCCTTGTTTATTCGTTATTTTGTTTTGTGTGCATGCTGATTCACTCATGCATTTCCCTTCACTTTTGACTGCCTGCAGCACTGCTGACTGGTTTATCGCTGCAGTGTCCTATACTTCAACTCATCACTACAACACATAAATACGCTTTCAGTTTTAGACCGTGTTTCTCAGCCCACGTGATTTTTCCTTTCTTCAATAAAGGCACAGCCCTCTCACTGACTGTGCTTTGCCTGGCTCTGCTGCAGGCTTCTTCCTCTCCAGTCACCAGTGTTCATCTCAGCTCACCTGCAAACCTGTGCTCTGATACAGGATAATACTCAGTCAGTATTCATCACATTCTGCTTTCTTTATTACTTTGCAGATACAAAACACAAACAAAATCCACAAGTCATCAAGCAGATAAGATGCAGCAGGGCCACCTATTGTGGCTCCATTTCAACAGTGCATGGTCTTCTTGGTCTCTAATCATTGGAAACAGGCCTAGCTCAGCTACTTTCCCAACTAAAGGCCACCTACGTAAGAACAAAGGCAAAATAAGGCAACACAGAGCTAGCAAAAAGAAGCTGTTGATAGAGCAGAAGTGGACAATGTTACACAGTAACTATGCTAAATTAATCACTTCCAAGACTTCAGTCATGAACAAGTTCCTAATGGTACAATTGATATCTACACACATGTATGTTAAATCCTGCTCATCCTCATTACTTTGGCTTCAATCATTCATATATAAGTCAATGGGAAATTAATAGTCCAGTGTGCAATGGCTGCCAATTAAAACACAAACTAATGATGAATGAAGGTTACAATTTATCTAACGAAGCAGTTCACCAGAAATGATTTCTTAAATAAAAACAAAATGAAAATTTCACTCCTTCAGTTCAATCTTGACATGTGACATTAAAACTCAAGTGCAATTCAAAAATATTGCTAGGAACTATGAGGATGTCAACTGAAAAGGACCTCTGGCTGAAAAAACAGCTGAAGTGTTTCACAACCAAAAGTGAGGTTAGTTGGGCAATGTGCTGCTGTTCACAGTATGTCTTACGAAGTCTCTACAACTCCCCCACAACAGCCAAAATGTCTAGAGTGATTTTCGCTGTCGCTTCATGAAGGACATGGAGTAATCTCCAGCTGGTGTGCTCTTCTGTCTCTTCATCTGGACCTGCGACTGGGCAGTGAGCTGCAGCTTGATAGCACTGGAGTTCACCTTGGCTGCACACAGCAGCTCCTTCATCCCCTTCATCTTCTCACTCTGAAAGACAACGATGGGTCCAGATGGGGAAGGGGATGCCTGCTGTTGGGACGAGGGTGAGGATGCAGAGTCTGGGCTTGGAGACTTGGGTTTCCCCTCAGCATCTCCACCCCGCAGGCCCTGGGAGGAGCGGCGGCGCCCCCCTCCCTCCCCCACCCTCTTGGGCTGAGATGCTGCTGCTGGCTGGGTGGGTGGGGAGGTGGGAGCAGCAGAAGGTGGAGAGTTTGGCTCCTCGAGTTTGGACTCCCTCCTGGGGCCCCGCCTGCGGCCCTCCCGGGGATCATCACTAGACTGGTCATCATCATCCTGGGACTCTGGCTCTTTGGAGATAATTGACACCTTCTGACGCACCTTTGTAATCAGACCAAAAATCTATTTTAGCTCCAAAAGCACCATCAGGTCTAATTCCCACAAACAGGGTTTGTATTGGCTTCAGTGATTCTAATGTCCAATGACAGTGCTACTCTGGGTTTCTCACCTGTGCATCAAAGCGGCTCAGGGACTGGACTAGGTAGGTGGCCCAGCCCACATGAAGAACTGGTGTGGGACTGCCCTCCTCCCATTTGCAGATGCCATCATAGAAACGGAGCAAATTAGCAAAGCATTCTGGGTCCTGGAGAGCTGAGAAGGCTGCTACCTCTTTAGGGTGCTCCTGAAAAAGGGAATGGGTGAGAATGAGATGCAGAAAACTCACATGAGTGAATTGAAATTAGCTGAAAAGGTACAAACAAAATTCAATAGCCTGATATAAATATACTTAAAACTGATATCGCATAAATGCATATTTTCATGAAAAACAAAGCAAAAACTGTAGCTGCTTGTCAGAAACCTACAGATAAGCACTTCATATGCAAAATATGGCTGGGAATACTCACCTTGTCATCTCCTTCTCCTCCCTCTCCTCCATCTCCAGGACTCTCTGCAGCAGCAGCTGTCTCCTTTAGCAGAGTGGGGATAACGTCATTTGCAACGTCGAAAAACTCTTTGTAGATTTCCTCATCCTCACGGAAATAGTTATACCTGCAGGAGCAGGTGAGAAGACAAAGACTTTTCATAAGGAAGCCAGAAGATACATGTGAAAATACGATTTTAAAGCCCTAGTTTATTTTTGTTTACTGAGTGACTGGGTATTATGAAGAAAAGCTGAATCTAGGGAGCTGCAACATGCTGTGTTAGTGTTAGAACACATCACTGCAGTCCAGACATGACAAGAAATTAACTCTATATAATCTACAAAGAATCATTATTATGAATACACACAATTTCCCTCTTGTGGATGGCACAGAGAGAAAGGCTGTGAAAGTGAAGAACAATGGGGAAGCAGGAAAAGGAAGCTGATAGATGGGGCAGGAATGTGTGATGTGGTGGGTTAGTACTAGTATTTTTAGCTGCAGCTCATGAACAGTGTATTTAAAGGGGAGGAGAGAGTATGAGGATGCAGAGCTGGACACTTCATGGCCGAACCACCACACCCTGTCAGGCAAACTGGTGCCCACTTCTCTGTGGTGGATGCGTTAGAGGAAGACCATCAGTGAACAATCTCAACCACATCTTGTTGTCATATTATTTTAATAATTTTTGAGACAGTAAAGCTATGAAATATGTTTTGTCTTATTTAACATTTTTTGGTAAAGCCACAAGTGGGGATCGTTGTGTGTGTTCTACTGCCATCTTGTGTTAGTCTAGTGACAACTGAAGCCACTGGGTTGAATTAATGCTAATAACACTCATGATCACCTTCCGGGTTTTTTTATGCTTGTGGGGTAGTAAGAGTGTTCTAAAGACATAAACCACCTGAAAATGGAAAATATTCTGTGCTCTTCCTCCTAGTTCCAAATAAATGACCTCACCATTTTCATTTAAAGGGAACATAAATCAGCTAATGTGCTTATTGTGCTCCACTCCCAAAAATAAATTTAACTTTGAAAAACCAGGTAATCAATGATTTTAACCCAGTCAGTGTAGGTGTTAACTTGTCTTACTCAGCTGGTTCATGTCAAATAAACAACCTGCACCAAAGAAACCTGATTATTTTGTGTCTGGCTAAACTTTTGAGTACTGTGGTGCTACTGGACACATAGGGAAACTGAGAACACAGCTTCCCCATCTCACTGTGATGTGTGAACTCACTCCTGCATAACCTGAGCTGCCTCAGCCCAGGCCCTCAGAGCCTCCCGCACATCTCTGTGTCTGTAGTGGAAACCAGCCAGGTACATGTAGGGGTAGATATGCTCATTGTTGTAGTACTTCTGAGCAGAATATACAGCCTGAGAGAGAACACAAAACAGAGGAAACAGCACTTCTTACTGAATATTCTGGTCAGTGAAGAATGTACCACCTTCATAACTTTCACTGCACAGTCAAGTTAGAGGCAGAAAAGTACAATGACATTATGTTCTCTGTCTCTGAAGGGGAAAAACCCACAAACAATACTGCCATTTACTGGTCACTGACAAGAACAGCTGACAGTATCAGGATGGTAAGTGCACTCGGCAATCACTTTATAGGCATACCTGTACAGCGAAATGTAATCCATACATGACTCCTGCTGTAATATCAGTCTGTATAGTCCATAATGTGTCAGTTGTCAGAAATATATAAACTGTATATTGAATACTAAGGTCAGAGCACTTCATACATGACAAGGTCAGAATATTAGGAACAATACCAGATTACATTAAATTTTACTGGTGTACCTAAAGTGCTGTCTGGGTGTATATTCCTATATTCTATATGACTTTCCATGTGTGTACTACATTGAGATGATAATATTGCAGAATGTGACCACAATATTGATATATGTAAAAGGAACATTTCATGATTTTTAGAGCCAACAAAAACTCTTTTTGTCCTTTGAGTCTGACTGCTGTGTAAGGTGGTGATCCTCTCTCTAAACATACCTTAAGATGGATTTTCAGAGGGATCTCCTTGCCTGGAATTGGATCCTGATCCTCAAGGTCAGCTAGAGTGCCCATGGCCATGGGATACCTGGTACATAATGTAAGATAGGACAAGAGATGGACTTTGGAAAATTAAGTGTTTGCAGTGGGTAAGCAATGTGCAAAGATTAACACAAGAGTCCAAATATTTAATTCCTTCCTAAGTTGATCATCAAACTCTCACCTGTCCAGGTCACCTCGTTCATACAGCAGCCACAACAGTTTCTGTAAAACCAGAATAAAACAGCACCAGAATTATTATTTAACTGAAATGTACATTTCCAAAGCATTATGTCCATCAGTACAGTAGAATCATGTCACAGTAACATCACTTTTTGTTCTCTAAATACTTGGTTCTACTTTGCTGGGTTGTCACCTCTTTCATGGTACTGTTAAATGATTTACCTCTAGCACACATTTTTCACATTGAAATGCATATGAAGTGCATAACGCCTCTATTTTCTGTTATCCTTTTAGAGTTAAGGATCTACAAGTGGTGTTGAGTTGCATGGTATCTTAACAGTACTAAAAAAAATGCAAAGTACAAATGATAATACCATGAGTGAGTGAAATACTATGTATATTAAAGGAGGTGGTGAGTATGACATGACCTGCACGACATATGAAAAGAATAATGGCAATACTGGGGGAGAAAAGAACAAGTGGCATGTTACAAGTGGTAGTGGTCACCTGTTGTAGCTGCAGGAGTTCAGAGCTGTCAGTATGCAGGTCCAGTGAGGGGTTGATCGCACAAACCATGAAGGCCACCTCCATGTTTCTGTCACATTTCATGTAAGAGCCCTTCAGATACAGCCAGCTCTAAAGAACGCACAACATACACACAGGATCACAGGGAGTAAACAACCTATATTAGACATTATTATCACATTTCCTTCCCAAAACGAAAAACAGCCCAGCTAAAGAAGCAGTTTTTCACTTGGTGTAGACCATGTAATACATATACATTTACATTATTACCTTTACCGTTAAATTTGGCTGAGGACTTGTATGTTTCTCAGTATATACGATGGCATGTATCAGGTTATTGCAGTAGATGTGTACCTTTTAATTTACTATTTCGTATGAGTATTGTTTGGGAGTTTCTTTAAGTGGTGAGAGAGTGTCTGAGGAGGGTAGGCCTCACTTTCTCACTGACTCCTGCTGTGACTGTTTGTCCTCGTCGGTCCTCATTTCCCTTTCCATGCCATGTGACTTCTGCAGTCTCTTCGCCGTTTTTGCCAAAAATCACCCAAGCGTGGTCTTCAGACAGTGCCAGGTGGACATCCTTCAGACCTAGAACCTGGCAGGCTGCCACCACAGCAAATGCCACCCCAGAGCTGTCCAGTTTGGTACCTGTTTCAAATTTAGTTAAGAATTACTGATGCCTATTTATAACAGTAGCTTCAGGTAAATTAAGGGTTTTTTACATCATTTAACATTTTTAACATTTAAACATCTTAACAAAAAGTGCAATATCATACCAGTGATGAGGCTGAAGAGGGATTGGATATGTGCACGGTCCTTGAAGTATGAGCGACTGAGACTGTTCCAGATCACATCTGAGACTTTCTTCACAAGCTCCCTGCTGGACCCTGTAGTTGTCCTCCGGTACTGGGACAGGTCCACTGCACCACGGATCTGGGCTGTGAAGCGCTCATACAGTGCAGAGATCATGCCCAACTCCACTGTGGGGAAACAGGAGTTGGGACAGTCTGGCTCCAGGGGTTCAAACCGAACCCCTGGAACATTTATGGGAATGACTCGGTTCACAGCAAGGAAGTGCTCAACAAAACCCAGAACTAGAGAAAGAAGGGCTAGATCTGGCTCCGGCTTGCGAAGCTCAGCATCAAATAGCTGAACCACACCATCGATCCCTCGCAGAGGAAAGTGCCTCTTCTGGGCTGAATGCAGTCCCATGATGGCCACTGTCAGTCACAAGTCAGATGTGCTCCTCACCTGCAGTACAGAATGTTACAGAGCCATCAGCCTTCAGTATCAGACTATGAAACTGCACAAAGCATCCAAACTCAAAAAACAACAACAAAAAAGCTTATATCATTAGGCCTTACAAATAAGGAAAGCATGAGACCATATTTTTATGATTCTATTTTTTTCTGTACTTCCACTGCTACTTCTCTACCCTGTCTGTTGCTCTCATCTTCAGGCACTTTGGTTCCTAATGAAATGTAAACCTTAAAAACATTTCACAAATATATAATTTCATTTTTAAAGATGGCTTAACAGCTTCCTACAACAGCTGTCCGCTGTAGTCTGCAGCCGCTAATCAAACATTACTAGGAACAGGAAGAAAGCGCATGTTTGTTGGGGACTATTTTCGGTGGCAGATGAATACATGTTTTGTGCTCTAGTGCGTATGTTTTACAGGA
Source organism: Mastacembelus armatus (assembly GCF_900324485.2). Lineage (NCBI taxonomy): Eukaryota > Metazoa > Chordata > Actinopteri > Synbranchiformes > Mastacembelidae > Mastacembelus > Mastacembelus armatus. The sequence continues at coordinate 1,701,786 of NC_046650.1, read as the reverse complement.
AGACAGTGTGTGTGTGTGTGTGTGAGAGAGAGAGATAGAGTCAAAATAAATCACATTATGTGCATTCCACATTAATGAAAGAACTTGTCACCAAGTGCAACAGCATGGCTCACATGGGTCTTCAATAGTTATAGAGTTCTGTGGCCCTGATCAATAGATTATACCAGGCTTTAGATGCGCATGCTCATTAGAAGGTGCACTTCACTTGATGGTTTGGGACAGCACATGAAATTTGTTGACAAATAAATATTTTCATGTTTAACATTTTAATTTATGATTCCTACCTAAAATTACACATTAAAACATATGAACTTTCAATTTCTAAAACATGCAGAAAATGTATCTTTTACCATTTAAAATGAGATTAATCAAGTTTTGTATAGAAAGCAATTACTACACATGACCACAGCAAAATTTTATTATCCCTTTGTGTTGCATCGTTTTTTTCCTTGTATTTATTACAACATGTTAATAAAAGTAATATGTCTACAGATTTAAGTACGATATTAAATATCATTTTATTATGTAAACGCTTTCCCGCTCCCAATAAGTAACATTAACATTTGTCATATACTTTATCTAGCGTGGTATATTGTCCCTACTAAGGACACGTGTCGGCTTCAATAAACATTTCTTGGAGTATAATTTCAGCGGTAATAATTTACGGTAAACAAATAAAACAATATCCCAGACACTGCCTTGAGCAGCTGGACTCGTTGCATAATGTGGGTTACATCAGTGTCCCTACCATGGACTACATGGCGCTGTGGTGGGCGGGGCACTCCCACTGCTTCACACTTGCATTCAAATACAAAGCCGCAAAAAGGCTCTTTGAGCGGGGTGGCTCGAAACGCATCGAAACGGCTCCGCAACATCACAATTGCCTAGTACAGTCTTTCCATACATACCCTGTTAGGTTAGATGATTTTATTCGCTAGCCGAGTTGATAGACGTAAGCTAACTATACTAAGTTAAGTTAACGTTAGCCAATGTTACTCATTATATGAATCACGTTTCCTGAAAGAATACGCAGCTGTAAAATAGGTGAGACGCAGTATAAAAATACAGTGAACCAGAGTGAGCCCACACACTTGAGAGCAGCTGGCTGAATGACGACTGTTGTTAGAAGTAGCTAACAAGCTAACGAACTGCTAGTTAGCTAATACTCACCACGTCTGGGTGACGCTTGTGCCCCTATAACTCTCGCAAAGTACATCGCTATTATATAGCGCAACACTGACTCACTCTAAGCCCTTATAAGCGCAAATCTGACCAGTACGCCAGAAATTACATACCCGTTTTCTCACAGCCTCAGCCACATGTTTTTGTTTGTGTCACCCTTTTGCCGCGCAGCTCAGTCTGCCCGAAACTCACTTGCAGTGTTACCGTCTGCTCGTTTGCGCCACAAAGTAGATCTATTAACAGTACGTAGCTCGCACTCAAGCGGCAGTTTAACGTCAGTAAGCCCATCCCCACAGTTAAAGATCTATGGGAAATATAACAATCGTGCACACGCTTTCACCCCATGCTTGCTGGGAAATGTAGTTCACATTATGTTATTCGTAGACACCCCCAGTAGAGGGCAGCAATTTGTTGTTTAGGATTAAACACATAAACATCACATCTTTAAGAGGCCACAGTAACACCCACACAGTTTACAGTGGCATACAACTGAATTCACTGGACGCCCATCATTGTTAGGGCACATTTTATCACTGTGGATTCTATCTTTATTGTAGACAACTCAAACATATCTCCATTTATGTCATTTCAAACTATACTTAAATAATTATTTTGTACAACTATTTACCCCAAATTCATACAACGTAGCCTCTTTAATATATAGCAGCTATTGTCCGAAATAATAGGGAGCAGGCGAACTATAACAACGTGTTTACGTTCAGGAATATTCCTCTAGCTGCGTTCAATTACCCTCTATTTTTTAGGTTCGTATGAACTTCACAACAAGATAACTATTTCCATCAAATACAATTTGATCATACTGATATAATAGTTGCTGGAATATATTTTAAAATGAAAAAGAGCGCGGACATGGTTGTCACAGTATCTAATTATAATCATTTGATCGTTGTACAGTATTGTACTTTATCGCAGAAGAAAACTGTATTTGCCAGAGTGGAAGCCAATACCTTGAACGTCACACAGCATGACATGTTTCCCCTCCTCCATAGTCCGCCCTGTCGCCCTCCGTCTCTGCTTTTTCTCTCAGTGCTCGGACGTTGCGTTAAGGTGAGGCTCCGAGTCCCGCTTTGGGGAAATTTGAGGAAAGTCAGACGACATATACACCTTGAGAGGACAGTCTAAGTCAGTTTAAAGTGAGAAAACACACATTTCACCATCATTGTGCAGTCGTTTTGAAACTACAGTAAAATGGATCCAATGACTCAGTCCGCCCAGATATCGTCGTCGCAAGGGATTGTCGATGGGCAAAATTCTGCTGCCAAAGATTCAAAGCTCTCCGGTAAGTGATTAGTGTTAACTTGTTTGACTAAACATTACTTTTAACTCAACGCTTTACCATTATTTACAGCTAAATCATATGTTTTTTCGTTTTTATTTACAAGGAAACGACAGGCATTTTCATGGCACAGGTTATCAAGTCCATAACGCGATTATTCAACTTAAACTAGAACTGTAACGTAGCCCTAACCACAATGTAGAAACACCTGCTTTTCATTTTGTCTGTTGTTGGCCTGTGCGTGGTAGTTACAGCTTTTATGACAAACACCTGTGGTAGAGAACATGTCGGACACACGGCTAATGTTACCACCCGTGTCTCGGTAGCTTTGCTCAGCCCCCGGTACATGCCGTTGTGTAGTATATGGCGAAAAGGCCACATTTTCATGGATGTTTTGTGGCCTTGCTGAGAGACACGGGCAGTAGTCGGAGTGGTAGAGCATCAGGTAAGACATTTGCAGGATATTACAGCTGAACACTCGGCAAATCTGCATAGCACTGAATTATATTTCTTGTTCCCGAGCGATGTCATTATGTTATTATGATTAGTGGGGCTGATTATAATGATAATGATAATGATATGTCCTGCCTAGCACTACTGATGTGTATCCTAATGACTGTTAATGTAGTCTGACGTCAAGCTTTTTGATAAGAATAATTGGATCACAGTTTTTATAGTAATATTTGGGGTGACAAAGCATTATTGGTGCTAAATGCTGCGATGCTCCCTGCACTGCAGATACATTGTTACTGGGTAACTGCCACTGAAGAAAGGACCTCTTAAAGGCGCATTACCCTTTTTGTGTCGTCTTAATGATGGCAGCAGAACAAAACACAATTCCTGTAGAGCTTCACTTATCATATTCTTTTGTCTAATTTCTCACCACTTTCTCTGTCACAGTCTTTAGTTTTTCAAGTTACAGTCTAATTACATGAAAACAAAGGGACAGTATCGCTTCCCAGGGCCTTATTGACAGGTTGTGTGGCAGGGAGTGGCAGCTACACCATCAGTGAGTATGTTTGTTTGTGTGTTAAGATGTCTGATTTGAACGCGGGGACTCAATCAGCCACTACATGTGAGCCATTCAAAAGTCCTCGTAGGCATGTTGTGTTGATCAAAAGGGTTGTAGGGTTTAAAGAATTGTTGCACATGTGGCCATGAGTGTAAGCTGGTTGTGGCAGGGTGTGACTTCTCACTGAGTTGGTCTTGAACTCCTTGTCACTAAGGAAAGGGAGGCAAAAATTACATTAGAAATGTACTGGAGTGCAAATGTAAGCACATACTTTATTCCAGTCTTACAGTTATGTGAGGCACCATATGATTTAAAAACCTATGACAACAACCAAAATTTTATCTTTAACAATTACAGGTTAGGCTATTATTGAACAATGGTTAAATCTTATTACTAATTAACAGCCATGAACAGAATGGTAATGACATAAAACGTATGGTAGCTGTGAAAATAGTTTCAGCAGCCCTGACCAAACTCAGAATGATCACAGTTGATAGATAACAGACATTGCTTTCAGCAAACCTTGCTCATCACAGCAGTGCTGAGTCACCTCAGATTGTGGGCTTTGTCCCCACTCTGCTTCTACATCATGTGGAAACACTGTTTGTAGATGATTCCTAATTAGAAAATAGACATGTCTCTTAGTGCCCCTTTACCCCATGTTTTAATTGATGTTTTTATAAAAGTCATGCAACTACAGTATGTAAAAATAACACCCCTCTTTAAGAAAAACTCAGAGCAATGAGTTTGACATGACTGCTGTGCTGAATTAGTGGTTTGGAAATTTATGTTATACTGAGTTTTTTGCTTTGTGGCAGACATTTGTTCTTTGGTGCGTATTGCCCAACCCTTATTGTAGTCATGTTTTTCAAAAATAAACCTAGTATAGAATAATTTCAGTCTGACATAGCAGATGGTCTGCCTTTGCAGGTTCTTTCTATAGATGAGCCCATTTCACTTGGCTTGCACACTGAGTGTCAGTAGGCACACAGCAAGTGGGACAGTTCAAAATGAGAACTTTATTTTCCAGACTATATTGCATCAGATTTTTAGGGGAAGTTAGCCACCATGTTCTTGTGTATAATTTTGAACACTGTAAAGTGTTTTTAATATCACAAATCAACATCAGGTGTCAGATTGATCCCAGGTTCATTGTGCAGCTTCTTGTGTGGGACAGCAAGCCCATAAAGAACCCACTAGAGTTCATGAAGAACCAGGACTCCTGCAGCAGATGGTCTGACCCCCAAAGAGGCCAAGTGAGTCCGAGTGGGATCACATGAAGAGACAGAAACATTAGGACAGCCTGGATGTAAAGAAGAACTGCAGCAAATTTGCTGCAAAGTACCAGGAGAAACTGTGTGCAGGTCAAACCAAAGAAAACTGCTGGTGGTTTAAGGGCAACGGGGAGTGCTGCACATACTGATTAGATTTGGGTTTGGCTCCATTCACTGCATTCACTACCTTATAAATGAAAACACAATGTATGTGAAACATATTAAAAGCATCCCCTGTGAATTTTTAGTGCCTAAAACTTTTACGCATTACTTTATTAAAAATATTGTACCTGCCCCTGACTTTGGCTTCACATCTGCGGGGCTGGAAATTGACTCCTAACCACATCAGCTTCGACATCCACCACATTACTATTCAGCAAAACTGCTTAAATTGTCTCAGTATTATTTGGCAGATGGCAAAAAAAAAAAAAAATCTTCCAGCGGCCTCTTCATTTCATTGTTCTTCAGAGATTTCACGCTGTCACAGGATGCACATAGTGACACCGGTGAAAACAACAATACAACCTTTCTTTCCAGCGCTATAACAGATTATTGCAGCACTGAGATACATGAAGCCTTAGCTGTTTGATGACTGTAATTCTCTGTTTGGTGTTCAACAGCTGTCTCTGTGCTCATATATCTAACATGAGCACACTAACCTTTATATTGTTGGAGACCTCAAACCCTGCCTTTCATTATGGTATGTTAGCTTTCAGAGTGACTTTACTGTAAAATAATGGAAGAATTGCATACTTTTCTGCTGCTTTTGGTATTGATTTTGATTAGTTAATATAACTGTTAGCTATCGATTATTTTTGGAGTCGAGTATTCTACCAAATATTTCAGCGATTACTCAAGTAATTGGATAAAATAGACTTGTGCATTTTTTTTTAACAATAATATAGTGTAATGCATGACAGAACTGACAAACTGAAATTATGTTACTTTGTGTTGGCTCCGCTGGGTGAGCCAGTCTGGTTCACAACTGGATGCTTTCTGTTCAAATGTTGAAGCACTGACGAAGTGCTGTTGTGGTCCTCCAGCTCTGCTTTACAATGCACGCATTGCACCGTGTTGTCGTCTTTTTTAAGTTTGAAATGATCCCAAACTTTGGAAATTTTCTGCCTTTTACGGACGCTTTTTGCCATAGCACCAACTTTTAATCCCTAGGCAGAGCAGGTCCTATAACACAAGTGATAGTAATTAAACAAATCCTCGAGGCAAAGAATTTTCTTCAAGGATTTTTTGTAATTGAATTCCTCGATTTCCTCGAGGATTCGTTGCATCCCTATCAGTTACTATAGTAAGAAGTAGCGATTGCAATTGGGTATATAGGTAAAGACAAAAAACAAAAACTTGCGAGGTTTTCAAAATCCCATTTGGATGCTGAATGCAAGATGAAAGGGATTCCCACAATCCACAGACGGTGCAAAACTATGCAGCCTGCATCAGCTAGCCACTGCGGCAATGTCAGGTCCACCCGTGTGAAATGCACACCTGGAGCTGAACTGTGCACAGCTACATTCAGCAGTAGAAAGGTGCAGGCTTGGCTCAAAGCATGGACAGTGGTATGGAGTATAGAAGGTATCGAGGGGCCCCACAAATTTTCTTCTTAATCTTGTGATCTGACTGGTAAAAAATGAGGTTACCTGCTTACATGATTTTGGTGCCCTTCTCATTACATTCTCATTAATAGTGTTTAATCAAAATGATTTTTTTGCACTGATCATGATAGGCACTTAATATGAATTGAAACACAAAATCAAGGCTTCAAAAGTTCATTGATCCTCCCCCTCTCTCTGATTGTGTCGCCAAGATGACCTTCCTCCCTCCTCTCCCATATTGCTTAGGTCACAGAGGCAATCAGATAGCCCTCGGGGTGAATAGTACAGGGTAGCTTGAGCACCATGGTAGAAGTGGCAGCCAGGACATTCAACACAATCTGCAGCACTCCACTTTGACACCAGCCTAAAAAAAACAGAGGCCAAAGTGCCAAACCTGAGTTCTGACTCGTATTTGACAAATGACAGGTTAACACACACAGGTTTAACTGTACTCTCTGACTGTATTAATGCAATGTATGGACCTGTCCATGTCGTGTATTTTGCATGCTCAAGTTTCTTTTGAATGGAGACTATGAGAATGGAGCTAGCATGCTCAGAGTAGAGAACGATGCTTGTGGCAACACCTCCATGGTTTCATTTGTCTATACTGCAATGAGGTAAAACAAATCTTTTCAGATTGCAGCAAGTGCACCAGACATCATGTGACAAGAACCAACCAACCAGCTTCACCCTTTCTGTAACAACATCCGGTTCAAAGCTTATCCCAGATGGCATAGTTGATAATTCTAGTACAGAGGTATCCAGAGCTTTATGGGGTTTTTTTTTTTTAATGTTTTTTTTTTTATTTTGAGACCAACAGGAGAAACAGTGCCTGGATACACATAAGAGCAAAGCTTCTGATAAATGGGGAACAAGATGATATGGTATGCTTTGCCACTAACGCTTACGAGTTAGCTGTTTGGTGCTGGAAATCCAGTTTGATTTGTCCTTCAACTCACTTGTCATCATGTATTACACAGCTCATGGTTGCTTAGGAATGGCAGACACCATGGAATGGCAAGTTCTTGATCGCTTGCTGGAAAGGACGAGACATGGCACGGCTGGCATTTTCCACGCATTTCCAGACACAACGTGTCTAAGTACTTTCCCAAAACGATTTGGGAAGACGATTCCCGCAATCAGACTTTAAAGCTACATTAATCAGCATTTTATGTATTAATGAAGCCCAGTGCAATCAATCATTTTCTAGTAAAAAGCCAGTAAGTGTAATAATGAAATAAATTTGATCAAAAATCATAGTTAGAAAAGTAATATTTTCAGCTGCTTTGCACATGGTCTCTCATCCACTGCTAGTGTGTTTTAGCCGTAGCCCCTTCTTCGGTGCAATAGGAAATTGTTCTTTTAGGCATTTATGTTAACATTTTTCAGTATTTTTTTCTGGCTGAGACACTCCCACATTAGCTCCTCCTCCATCTACCTAGATATGTGCTGTATGTGCAGAATTTTTTCAAAATTTGTGTTTGAGACTCTAAAATGCATTGTTCACATTGATGTACATAAACGTGTTTTATGTAATCTCACATTCATGTATGGCTTTGCATCTTAATTCTGCCCCCACAATAATACAAAAGTAAGGTTTAGGGCTTGTGTAGTAAAAAGTAAAGGTGTGGCTTGTTAAAGTAACAACCATATGAATCTGAGAGAAGGAATGTTGCACCACAAGGGCACACCAACCCCAGCCTGCTCAGCCTGTACACCTTTCAGTTGAGCTGAGCTGAAGGTGGATGCCACACCTACCAGAGTTAGTCAGGAACTTGCACATTTCCAGTCTTCATCAGTGACTCAAGTTGCCATTCCCAACCCTTTAGATGACCAAGAAGAACAAGGTGTGAACTCAGCATCTTTATCCTGATGTAGTTCACCATGATGTTTTTGAGTGGAAGCTGTAATGTCCCCAAAAAGTTAATGTACTTGGCCAGCAGTGGAGTTCAGTTCCTAAGTGTTGGACAGACTGTTCTTCATTCTTCTGGCTGTGTGCTTCAGTACATTGAATGTGAAATGAAATAATACATACTACTAAAGAGCCCCCATGAGCGCCAACACAATGCTATGTGATCTTACCTCCCTTAAAATAAGCTTTCTGATCTATCAAACTGGGAAAGCTGTTTTCATGGAAGTGGTTTTGTGTCCAGCAACACTGGCATGTGGAAACAAGGAAAAGATAAACACAGACTGCTAGAAGAACATTTAATTGTCTAAAGATTGTCTAAAATATCATTGTATGTTGTAGCATTAAGGTTTCCCTTGACTGGAACTAAGGGGTCTTCACGAAACCATGAAGAAACAGCAGTTCACAGTTCACACAGGACTGTTGTGCAAAACTACCCACATACCTTTTGTTGTAGTGTAAAGGAAACATCTATCCTGCTAGATTTTATTGTAACAACTTAATGATGGAAACATCTATCCTGCTAGATTTTATTGTAACAACTTGATGATGGGAGAAGCATTATAGAAGTGGTGGTGTTGTCAGTAGAAGCTGTAGTTATTTAGTAGGAAGTACTTCTGCTTGCTCATAGCAACAATTAAAGTAAAATAAGAAGTGCTTTTGTCTTTCTGAGCTATTTGGTCTTGGCTGCATAGCAAATATAAGTTCATGTGTTTAAGTTAGTGTACATCTACTAAAGTTAACAATGTCAGCATATGCATTCAGCATTTGAGTAATCTTTAATGTTTTCCTGTCTTTGTTTGAAGTTCATATATAGCATGAAGAGTTGTTAAGGCTGGATAAGTTAACTTTTGGTTTGAATGCCTTTATTTAAATAGGTTCAGTGAATAGTAGTTCTTTTTCTTCTAGGATGATCATCATTCTGTCCTTTTTATTTTTTCAGATTCCTTTCTTTCCTCTTCGCCTGTATCTCTCATTCAGTCTCCTCAAGGCAAGTGTGTGGTTCTCTTACGCTGCTCGCCTGCTCGCTCTCCTTGTCCTGTACCCTCACGCTAGCCTGCTGCTGTACTGCTCTACTTCACCCCTCTTTTGCTAGTGCCCCTCTCCTGCTGATCATGGTCCAATAACAATAAAACAATCCTGCAAAGAAACTAGCAACACAATCAACTCTAGCCCCACCCCTGCCTTGACAGGGGTCTAACCTCCCCACCCCCAAATAATTATGCTCTCCCGTCTATTTTAAACCATTGTATGTATCTATGCATAGCCATAGTCTGTTCAGCAGGTATTTAACCAATAGAGTTTATACATGTACATTTAGAGTATAAAAAGTATCTCAATTGCCTTGAAAGTGATAATATCTAATTGGCATAAATCACCAGCCCAAATGAAAACCAGTCTGAGTCAGAACTCACTGCTTCTTCTTTGCCAATCTAACCAGACACCAAGAAACAGAGTTGTAAAACTTAGCTTCTGCAGCTGCTAGTAGTCTGATCCATTTCATTCTGTAACGCCTACTAGCAAGCATTATTTAGGTCAGCAGCACTCACTGTAGGTTCAAGATAATCCCAAGATTGCCACCTTATTTTAAGAAAGTAGAGAAGTTCAAGTTGACATTGTGCTCACAAGAGCAGAAACCTAAAAATGGATCAGGTTGGTGTCCCATGGGACTGGTCCTACCTTCCTGCTGCCCTAGTATCCAAGCCACCCTGCACCTCAGTAGCAGTTGGGCGCTAGAGGATGAGTGGCACTGGAGATATCATCCACTGCCCTGTGGCCTGGGCCTGCGATAGCCTGTGGCTGCTCACTCACCCTCCACCCCACTATCTGCTTATGGCTTTATGCATGTGTCACATCCTGGCTTAAGCATTAAAAAGTAGGTTTTCTTTAAGCAGTTTTGCTTCTTTAAAATTCTTTTTGAGCTTTGATTTTTATCAGGGTTAGAAGTCTAACTGCAGACACTCTGTTTTTATTATATTTTCTGAAACAACAAATTAAATTGCAGGCCACGAACAGCCGGCATGCAGTGAAAGCTGCAATACTGACATTTACATATATGCTGAAAAGTTACCCCTCACCCCCCACCCCCCATTCAGCTGCCAAAGCTAATCAGATCATCTGTCGTTGACTGCTGGTAATGATAAAATGACTAAATGAAAACACAGATTATTATACAGCTCTAATAAGTTGAGATTTTTATATATATATATATATATATATATATATATAAACATAAACATAAACATACTGACCTTAAGGCCACCCTCATAGCAGAAGAGGTTTCTGCTAGTTCTGGTAAATCAGAAAAAAATTTGATGACCAGGCCAAATAACGTACCTACACAGCTTCAGTTACTGCAGAAAGCATGTTACATAAATTGGACATGGAAGGACACTGAGGCCTAATTTGGCAGATGGTAGATGTCTAGTGGCCGTTTCTTAAGCAAAGTTGTTGACCACTATATCTGAACAATCTTCATCAAACCATTAGTGAATTATAGTCCTGTTGAAAGCAGTCTATGCTCTAATCAAGTAGTATTAAATCTCTACCATCTGTGGATGTATTCTCAGAGCACTGTTTTGGAATTTGTTTACAAGTACTGAGCCAAAGGACTATAACGCTGCTGGCGAGATGGAAAGTCCATTCATGTGGCCTAGTTTGAACAAGGCTTTGTATTGTGGCATGGGGAGGTGGCAGTGCAATCCAAGACAAAGTGGACCAGTCAGGCACCAGGGGGCTAAACAATTGCAGGGTGGGGTCTGACAATGCCGCTAACACTGCAGATATTCCTTGAAGTAAGAAAAATCTAGACCGTGCAATAACTAGGCAAAATTAGTCCATTTCTGATGAAAGATTAATAGGACAAGGTTGGCATGCAAGTGTGGAGCTGAACAGCTATGCTCCGTTGCTAATGTAGCTTACTATTTTCTGTCGTGATTGTTGGATGTTGGGTGCTGAGAATCACACAGGAGTTCGATGCTGAAAGGGATCATGTGATTGTTGGAATAGTTGATTACTTTGTGGCCTCCAGGATGGCAAGGGGTAACATGGCCATCATAGTGACTTTGAAAGCCTCCTTAGCTGAATGGCTGTGGAGATGATGTTGTTTAAATGGCTTTTTCACAGAGTGAAGGCAGCAGTATTATCTAACTTTTGATATTTCTTCACTTTTGAGGTATCATAACATTGTTTTTCACAATGTTAAAATGGGCAGTTCTAATTATGTAGTAACTGACCACAAGAATGAATACACTTCAACACTACAACACTTGAGTTGCAATAAAGTGAAGACTTCTTTAATTTTATGTTAAGCTCTGAAATGTTGCAATGCTCTGAACTCACCAGATTTCTGAAGCAGTGCAAAAATTTGAGTTGAAATACTTTAAAATCTTAAACTGGGAACGTAAATTCTATGCAGTGTGTGTTATATAAGACTCAGTAAAATGAAAAGGTATGGGTTTCAAAGATTTCTAACCTTTGGCTTTCTTTTAATCACATCTATATGTAAGCACAAATAAGTTACATAATCTTTTTTTCTCAGAAAATTGAAAAAAGGTCAGGGCGAGGGCATATTATGTGAAACTAAGAGGACAGTAGCTCTGTAGTTAACTTGACTCACCTTAAACTCAATCACACACTAACACCCTATTTATTTTGTCTACAAAGGAAAATTGTTAAATCAAAAACCTTTTCAAATGGAATAATGACTACATTAATGAAGTATTTTTTATTAAAAAGAAAAAGCTTTTAAATATGCAACTGTATAACAAGTAGTGCATTTGCTATACAAATTGCAACATGTCATCATAACCATGCAGGGTGATTTACAAGTGCTATCTATAAGAAAGGTTATATTTCTTTTGCTGCTTCATTTGATCATTTAGATAAAGTTGCCAAACTGAGTGTTGGTTGATGGCAGCATTGTGGAGTAGCTTAGAACAGCATGTAAGAAGTGAAGGTCTCATTCATTATATGAATCTGCCTTACATTTCCATGATGCAATGCATGAATGCTTGGGCTGCAACATTAAGGCCTTGCTGAATAATGTTAGAGGTGCATGGGAGTTTATTGTCTGACTTAAATGACATCCCCTTTTTCCTCTTCGCTATTGTTCTTCGTGCATATCGATGCAGACAAAAGAGTCATCCTGGACTCTGACAAGCCCTGTGAAGGTGTAGCGACATCACTTCGCTTTCCTTGCCAACCAGGTTCATACACACCTGGTCATTACGGGAGTGAAGCTGGGCCACCAGATGGACAACCTGATTCACCAATAAAGACATCCCCTGTTGCAGAACGAATAAAGGCACTGGAGGCTCTTGCTGCTAAAAAGAAGGAATCTGATTTTAGAAGCGATGGAGGTTTCTCTCACTTCAGAGAGAGGCATTCTGATAAATCCCATGCTGAGACCCAAAAATCTCCTACTGAGAAAAATCCACCAACTGTACAGACGAAAGGAGGTTCTGCTGACAAGGAGTCACCAGAATCCCCCTTTGAGGTTCTTGGGGATTTAAAACAAGTGAATGAATTTGAAGAAACAGAAGAGTGGATGAAGGCTCATTTACCTCCTGTGCCAGACTTTGATGGTGTAGATTTACTTAAAGGCACCCTGACTTTGGACAGTGTTATATCAAAGGAAGAGAAAGAGATGGACATAGTTACACCTGATGCTCTTTCTGCCTTTGCTGTTGTCCCTGATGCTTTTATGGATTCTCTTGATGATGCTCCAAAACTGAAGGATGAGGTCAGTGATATACAGAAGGAGGAGTCAGAGTTTGACCTTAGTTTTTTGCCAACAGCCTACATGTGGGATCAGCAGGAAAAATCAAGTGTCCAAGCTGGAGCAACTCGCCATTCAGAATTTCAGGCTTCACCTGCACCTCCTGCAGGCTTTGGCTCTCCCACATCTCCTGGGTCCCCACCAATTAACATGGATGATAAAAAGAATGTTTCAGATGAGAAGACCCTTTGGCATGGTGATCTAGAGCCCCCAGAGGCAAGTGAAGCAGAGAGTTCAGGAGAGTCAGACGATACTGTCATTGAAGATGGTGTCATTGTTCCTGCTTCTGTTCCCCTTCCATCTTCTGATCAAGTAGTTTCAAATAATCCTACCACAGCTACAGCAACTCCCAATCCTCCCAATGAGGACAAGGAGATTCCTCCACCAAAGTCTGAGAGGAGGCTAATGCAGGTTCCAACAATCAATGTTATTGAGACAGATGAGCCAAATTACAGTGATGAAGAAATGGAAATCGATCTTGAAGCAGAGGAAGATGACGATTATGAGGTTGTAAAAGATTTAGCCAGAGAGGCAACAAAAACCCCAGAACCAGAGCCAAATGACAAGAAAAACGAGATACCCAAGACACGCCCCTTAGAAACTGAATTCATGGAAGGCTACTCTCCCCCGTCCTCTCCTGTGGACTCTGATGCTGAATACGCTCCCACACACGAAATACTCAAATCTCTCCCAGAAACAGTCCATCAGGAAACTGAAGCCCTCCATCAGGAAACTGAAGCCCTACTTACTGTTTCAAATGACTCAGAGTCTGATTTGTCCCAAATGCAATCTGAAACGTCACAGACCTCTTTCATACCAACCACTTCTTATCCTTTCACAGTCACAAATGAAGTAGTGGGCTTACAAGACAATGATGACGAATGGTCAGAAGAAGCAAAAGATATCTTGGTCAAACCCCACACACAGTCCAAATTGGATAAAAAAGGCAACACAGCTGTACAAGAGGCTTGTATGGAGACAGCATCCTTTTCTAAAACCAGCATTATGCAAGATGACTTATATGATACACAGTCATTTGATTATGATTATGATGTAGCCTCTCCTTTGGATGATGTCGATAAAGGGCTAAACAACACTAAGGAGCAGTTTCTTTCTGATTCTTCTGAAATCCACATGGAAACACTCGATGACAGCACTGCACAAAATAATATTCCAGAAGACATTCAAAATCTGGACAGCTTTACTTCACTGGATTATGACAAAACCTTCCCCACGCCAGTTGGTCAGTCATCTCTTAGAGAATATTCTCAAGACTCATATTCCTCTTTCCAATGTGAGACACAAAACAACATTAATGATCAAGATTTCACTAAGGAAATGTGCACAGATGTTTCAGATAACATGGCAAATGAAAACTCCCTCAAAGTGCAGAAAAGTGATGTGAAGATCCAGCAGGATACTGAAGAAGGAGACCATGTGCCAAACTCAACAAGCAAAAGCAACAGCCATGACGATTCAGTTTGTGAGCCTTCAGATAGCTTTGTGGATTTTATGCGTGAGTGTCTGAAATCAAGGCAAGATGAAGAGCCCGACAATGTTCCCCAAAGTGTTTCCTCCAAGACAAAGTTCTGTGAAACTGGTTTACCTCCCTCACAGTCCCCACCAAGCATGGTGATGGATCTTGAACAGGAGCAGCTTACTATCAGTGCTCTCAAAGAGCTGGGCAGCAGTCAAGAGGAGGATGAAGAGGTCTCTCCCTACTCAAAGGTTTCTGACTGGGACAACACTACCCGCAATACTACGACTATAGATCAGTCTACATTTTCCTCAGTTCCTAACCCTCCATATTCCCAAACCAATCGTACAATCGACAGCATGTATTCCAAAGAGGTGGAAGCCATTGACGAATGGGTGGCTGAAGCCTGTCATCTTGCTGAGCATGTGTTGACAGCAATACTAACTCACTTATCAGGTAACACATCTTTCTTTTGGGCAGTAGGCCATTAACCCTCATGCAGTCACCTCAACAGGACCCCTTTTCTTACTTGGACATTGTAACTGCCCACTCCTTTTCCTTTTTTACATATTGCGTACATGTAATTTTTCTGGCAGGATGAAAACCAACTACCTTTTTCAGATAGGCCACTTTCCAGCCATCTCCTTCTTTTGTTCTAATATGGCCTTTAATCATAGTCACTACTTTTTTGTCACCAGTTAGCAAGGAGTTATAGTAAGAAAGTATAAAAGCCCTGGAATCCTTCAAATGACTTATATTTACAACATATAAATTGAAAACTGTTTTGTACTTGTTCTTAAAGGTCAGACTCTATCAATACAGATGAGTATTGCATTTTTTAATACAGTACACTATAATAACTCTTGAATTTGTTTTATCATTAAGAAGCTCTTTGGTGTTCATTCTACAATTTTCAGTAATTGCACAGATCTCATTACTTACATGCATGTCATGAAGATTACCAAAGAAGAGGGGAGAGAATTTTTTTGCTTGATGCACTAAAAAGTGACAAAAACTGCTCCTTGTATAGAGATCCCTCTCAAAGTCCAGGAAGACCACCTTTGAGGTGGCATGTGATGCTAAATGGCTTTTCAAAGTTACACAAATAGTGTAGAGGATAGTGTGTCAGGTATGTTTTCACAGATGGCTCTACCAACACACAAAAATCTCTCTTGAAAGTCAGAGTCTGATCTGACAGTATCAGAGAGATTGAAAGAAACCTTCAGGTGGTTAAAAAGACTTGTGGTGTTACTGTGAAGCAAATCTCACACATAATGTGGTTTTCATCAGCGTCAGATTCCTCAAATCCAAACTTCCAGATAACAGAATTGATTCTCCCTTTTTTGCTGACTAAATGCTGCTGCCGCTCCCTTTAGGCCACCTTCACTTGCACTGCTTTTTAAATATCACAAGATATCACACACGACTTGCTTCGCTGACCGTATAGATTGAGTTTAGGCTTTGGAAGAGGCCAACGTGTACGTCATTCAGAACACAAGACAAAAATAAGGAAAACAGAATGTGGCAAAATAATAATTTTTTTCTTAATTACATTGTTTTTGTGATTGATTGGTGCTGAAATCAAAATTTGATTAATTGCACAGCCCTAAAGTGTAGTGTGCTCTATGGATACTAAGGCTGCACATGGTCCAGTGATTACCACGTCATTTGATCTTATGACCCTCTCCTGCCCTCTGTCCTTTAAAGCTCGGCAGTGGTCCATTGATAGAGAGGGTGAGTGTTTAACTATGGTGGCCAGGTGTTGGCTTGCAAGAACCTTGGAAGTCACACGGTACAGTCAATCCCCAGTGTCAGATGTCTACCTTCGTGCGACTTTCCACAGCACATTTAGCGACAAGGTGTGGTATAAAGAACAAACTCATGCAAAATCTGCCTTAAGCATAAAATGCTATGCTGGGAAATGACTATTCTGTCACATCTTTGCCTCCCTTGTCTAATCCTCTCCTCCTTTCTTTATCTAGACGCTCACCTTTCCTTTTTTGAGTTTCCTCTAAGAACCATCAGTCTGACAGCTGCTTTAAGCCAGTCTGATTGCATCTATCACATCTTAATGTGATAATTATTGTGTTCATCAAATGTTGACCAGAGCAAGGCCCAAAAACCGCACCATATTATATTTCAGGATTTACAACAGCCAGTCCTCTTCCCTCCTCTTCTCAGCAAACATGATCTGCGGTCCACATGCACATGCAGATGGCAACCCCAGCACGTTCTGTTGTACATCTACATGTAACAAATGGTTCAGTCTAAAGTTGGCACACCAGAAAGCTGAGTAATTGTTTGGTAGCAACAACATACTCAGAGAAAGTGTGGAGAAGCAGGAATAAAGAAACTCAGTCTGTTTTAGCTTCATTTTAAAACAGATATTTTTATTGTGAAGCTTGTTAGTAGTGCACATAACAAATTATTTCCAAAATGTGATATGACTTGGTGATGAAAAGGAAGCTTGGTTTTGTTTTGATCTGTTCTGTAGATGGGCTTGTGTTGTTGAGCACTCCCCCTCCAGCCACCAGCTTGTGCTATTTTTGTTTCTCTGCAGCACTCCTCCAAAACTCAATAGAGTATTGGCCAGGGTGCACATGGTTAGGTGAGTTTGTCTCAGTGGCTGTGCCTGTTGTCATACTGATATGCTTGATATTTGCTGCACTACCATACAAGCTTTCCCCAAAAAAGCCAGATTTTCAAAATATTGACTACAGCCATCTCACTGGAATCCACACATTGGTGGCCACAATCAGTTTTTTGCTTCTTTTTTTTTTTTTTTAAAAACGAGTTACAAACGAACTAGTTTTACTGCCAGACTGCAAGATTAGTTTAATTCTAGCAGTATGTTGGTGTTTAGATTTGTGTTAATCTTTTCCAAGATTGGAGAGGAGGAGGAAAGGCACAAGAATAATTGTACAGAGCCTGTGTCAGATCTGTATGGATTAATGAACATAAACACTTATTGCATGGTGGCAGCCTCTTATTCAGTAAAACAGTAAGACACTGCAAAATAGCTTGAAACTTCTCCCAGGTTGTTCTACGTATGTCTCACTGTTACACTGTATTACCAAATAAATAAAATAATGTCAACATGGCTAATGTGGGGAACTTGAAGCACAGCACATATACAACACATGCATCCAGCATTGTGAAGATGATATTAACAGATGTCTGACTTGCTCCTATAAATCAAAACCCCCACTGTAGCTACCTACAGTGGGACTTAAAATTGTCCTTTGCATTAACTATGAATCTAGCTTCAAATGGCACATAGTTGTCCACTAGTGCAGTTCAGGTGCTTAAATCTGTAGTCCACTGCAGCCTACTTCCCCCCAGCCTGTGGTTGAGTGTAGCTTTAAGAGCAGCACATAGCACAGGAAAAACAGGCCACTGCGCCTCAGCCACCACTGGGACTTGAGCAGAGGAGAGCCAGGGCGAGAAACCTAGAGGCAGAAAAGGAGATAATGAACAACCGTGGTCAGGCTCCAGCTGCCTCTTTGTGGATACTGGCAGCAAAGCATGCTGGGAGAATGCAAACACCCCTGCAGTGCAGGGCAAGGAAACCCCACTTATTGTTGCTGTTGGATGAAAACATTCTATCTCCACTGTGTAGATGAATGTTGTAAAATGCATTATTAAATGTCAGCTCACTGAGTTGATAAATGTGGGCTGTCAGTTTCGATTCATCTATATATTTAGCCTTATAGTGTTTCTAGGATATTGATGTAATATAGGGTTTCTAAGCAGTTGAGTAGTGTCTTCCTGTATTTACTACAGGGCAGCACTAAACAATGACAAAAATCAGAGTCTCTATTTTGAGTGATAAGGATATGCCATATGCATTGTGGAGTGTCAAAGGGTGAGTCAAGGTGGATTATTGTTCAAACAAATGTAGAGTACAGGCCTTATCACACCAGAGAGTGGAGAAACAAAATGAATTTGCTCATCCTGACAAAATAAGTGATATTGAAAGCCAGTCAACAATAGTACTCCAAGGAACCTAAGCAAATGGTCATTTCAGACATTTGGTTCAAATATTTGTAAACCTTTTGTGCAGTAGTTTGTTCTCCTACACGACAAGGCTATATGGGCATGGGTGGTGCAACACTGCTGATAGGGCATGCATTTTTTTTTTCTCTCTCTCTGGGGCACTTTGCCACAACAGAGGTCATTTGTGTTGACACCGTGGAATTTCCCCATGACTAAAACCAAGAAATCTTTGTCCACCTCATTGCCTCCAAGATGACGAAAAACTGATGTCTTAATTGTCTGCAAGAAGATTCATTGATTGTGATTCCACTGAAGTGAATCAGTTTCACACTTATGGGGACTTCTACTATATAAATCATTGAATTTTAGAATGATAACTTCGTTAAATGTTGGAGTTAGGCGAGTAGTGGTTAGGATAAGTCAGTGTAAAGACCCAACAGGGCTTGAAAACAAAGAACTGAAATTTAATGCAATTCAGTACAAATCTTTTGTACTGAGTTGCATTAACTACTGAAAAACTACTCATACATTTATGAAGCTTATTGATGCTTATATCATTTTTGTTAACACTTTGAATAGTAATTCTCTGCTATTCAAATATGAGGCCAATTTTAAGGCTGTAGATTTGATATTCTGTCCTTCCAGTTACAATCTGTACACGAGACAGTGTGTGACACAGTACTCTTCTCACTGAATTATAGCTCAGTGCTCAGGAACATGGACCCATCTATAGGAATTTCCATTCCTCCTGCATTCAGTATAGCAGAGTTGGTCAGAGTAGGGCAGTAATGGCTCATTTGGCCAAAAATGTGCTGAAAGTTTCTTAAGACAGCAGAGGTCTTTTAAATTTGTATTTTTTATTTTTTTTATTTTTTGTATAATCTAAAACTCTTTTATGATGTGTGAAGGTCCCACATAACATTTGTTCCTGCTTATCTAGTCAGAGCACTGAGGCCTGATCTCTTGCTGAGGCATCAGCCCATGTGGGTTCTCCACTGCCTTTTACACAGGGCTTTTATAAATACCCTCTTTTTCTCCACGCACAGGGAAGGAGTGTCAGCATGAGAGTGGCAGCTCCTTCCAGCATTACATAATCACGGTGTATAGGAAGCTGTCATGCACGACTGCTCACAGGACATGTATACAAACATGAAACAGGCATGCACAGCCTCTCTGTTATTCCAGGCTACAGATGCCAGAGGAGATTTATGGCACAGTTACACATTTTACTGGTGATGCTGATTAGGGGATGTTTTTCTGCGCCTAACTGATATTTTTGTTTTGAAGGCAAAAAGTAGCACTGTAAAATCATGGGTATACTGCTGTACCTTTTTTTTTAAAGTGGAAAATTGTAGTTTGAGCACAAAATGACATCAGAATGTAACCCCCTCCCCTCCACCTCTTTGCAGTTAAAGATCTGATCCACTGGCGAGACCCCAAGAAGTCGGGCTTGGTGTTCGGCCTGTCCATGCTGCTGCTGCTGTCTCTGGCAGCTTTCAGCGTGATCAGCGTGGTCTCCTACCTGCTGCTGGCACTCCTCTGTGTCACAATCACCTTCCGCATCTACAAGTCTGTGGTCCAGGCTGTACAGAAGTCTAACGATGGACATCCCTTCAAGTAAGACCAAAAGTGTGAATTTGAATTTTACTTGTTTGATAATGGCAACCAAAAGAAGTCTTCTTTTTTTTTTTTTTTTAAAGAGAGAATAAGACTTGTAATGTTTATATGTCAATGACAGGAAGTGACAAAATTAAGGTGTTTAAATGCATTAATTTCCCCACATTTTTAAATAGTTTTTGCTTTCTGAATGAGAACATGTGACAAAGGAAACATATTAAACGTGTTTGTGGCATCATGTGTTGGAGCATAAAGTATGAAGAAGTGATGGCTGCTGGAATTTGAACTGAAGAGACTTATTATGGAGGTTGGCTAGGAGTGCTGCTGTTTGGGAACGCAGATTTTACTATCATTTTTTCAAATGGTGGAAAGGGTCTGTTTCTTCTTCAAAATTGCAACTGATATCCCTGTGGTGGTTTTAACAAACTTTTAGAAATCAACAGCAAAACATTGGTATGACCTCAGCTCTCAGATTTTTGTTGTAGGAATTCTTTGTTAGAGTTGCTAGTTCTCTCTTTGGGGCCCTCTCTCTTAATTCATTCCAGTACATAGAGAAGATCTCAAAAATAATGTCAGTTTTCAAACAAAGGCCATTTCAGCCTGAAGACCCAGCCCCATTTTCGTCTCACCTTCCCTTCCTCCCTCCCTGCAGGGCCCTGATAGATAAGGATGTCAGCATCCCCCCAGAGACTTTCCGCAAGCACGTGGACGCCAGTCTGACCTACATCAACCGAGCCCTGAAGCAGATGAGCCGCCTCTTTCTGGTCGAGGACCTCGTGGACTCCCTAAAGGTGAGCAGCCGCAGCCTTGACTCACTGCCCAGTTTCACCCTGAGTGGTGCTCATTTTGTGTGCTTTTAATGGGAAACTATTCCCTCTCTGTCCCACAAAGATTCCTCTCCTGGGTGCAGTCTTTTTATAACTGACTGGTATGATAGTAATGCAGTATGAGGAGGGAGTTGGTCCTTTTCTAGTCAGAGTGGTTAAATCAAACATCAGTAGTTCTGATTATATTGGATCACAACAACTAAATGTCAGATTTTACAGATCACACTGTCATGAAACACATACACGTCCTCATATCAGGGAACAATGCCTGGTGTGTGGCAGAAACGGGGATACAAAACACTGCAGGAGAATAATTTAGATAATGAATCAATAACCCTAGCAGCACCGCCTCTTTTATTGTCTGTCCCACAAAGCCGTACTGCACATAAAAATGAGGACAGCCCCACTGTGGCTAGATGTAAATGTCCCAGTCTGTAAAATACACTTGTACCAATGCCTCACAATGTTCTTAAAATCCAGGTCTTGAAAAGGCCCCACACAGGCTAGTGAAAACTGCCAAGGTTTAAAGTGGGCGGAGTTTTGGAGTATTGACACTGTCATATGTCTATCTAAACCATCTACTAAGAGGAATAGTGAAAGGCTTAAGTTGTCCCTCCCTAACAGACCTAACAGGAGAGTCAGGCTTATGCACATTGCATTGGGCATAGGTGAAAACACCAATATGGGTGGGTCAGGGGCATGCAAAGCACTGAGCATAAAGGTGTGGCTTGTCACTAAAATATGGTGTTCTCAGGTTAACTGTAATAAACCAGATTAAGGTGTTGGAAGAATTGCTCGACCTTCTCTGAGTGGCCCTGTGTGCTTATTTGTTTGCTACTGTCCCCAGCTGGCTGTGGTCATGTGGCTGTTGACCTACGTAGGAGCCGTCTTCAATGGAATCACCATTCTCATCCTGGGTAAGCACCATGGGACCTGAGATACAAGTTTCAGAAAAAGTGCATGTTTCTGTTTTGCACACTGAAATGCACACATTTCAAATAATTGGCATATCTGAATTTAAAGAAAACTGGAATTGAAAAAGCTCTCATTGTCAACTAGTTGCTCTGAGCAATACTGTATCATGAGGTGATTCTAATATTTTATTTTCCATATGTTTTTTTAAAAAAAAAAAAAAAAAAAAGGACCTAAAAATATGAACACTTTCAATCTCATGTACACATTGACTGGAGCAAAATGGACACTAAGACTGATTTGCAGGACTGCCCTCTGTAGCAAAATGAGAGCACTGCACAGCTAAATCCAAATTGAATAAATGTAGACTTAGGAAATAAACTGAGCTGCATTTGTTAACATTGACAGCCCCACAGTTGGGCCAGCTTATATGTGAAATATATGTTGACATTTTTCATTATGGTTCTGAGAATTTCATGGTGACTTTTGAATCCATGTTGAGTTAATAAGCATACTACACTTTACAAACATTGTTTCATGCCTTACATGGAATTGTGCATTAACTGTGTTCTGTGTTTCTCAGCTGACATCCTGCTCTTTGCTGTGCCTCCAATCTACGAGAAAAACAAGGTGAGAGTGCAGCCGGATGACTTTAGAGTAAACATTTGAGGTTTTCTGTGCCCCCCCTTGTTGCTGTCCAGTGTGTATCTGTGGAGAACATGAAGTCACTGTGCTATTAGGTCATAAAAATGGCCATCAGTATTTCAACTACATAACCAGCATCAAGCAAAGATAAGTTCCTGATAAGTCTTTTTCTGTGAAACAGAAATGGTAACAAAGGACAGTGTGTTCCAATACACACCGAAAATGTGGTTAATTTTTTTCCAAGATGATGAACACATCATGGTCTACATGGCTCACAATAGCAGCTTTGCTACTTTTTTGGGTTTCATGTTCGTTTTTTGCAGCTGGCACTTATCCTTTTCATCTTTTTTTCCTTTCAGACTCAGATTGATCAGTACATCGACTTGGCACGTACTCAAGTCAACACCACAATTGCCAAGTAAGAGACTCTAATCATCAGTGAGGAGGTGGTCTACAACATTATCTTAGAACCTGCAGCTTTTATGCATTCATTCACTTCATAGATGTTTTGTTTTTCTCCCCCAGGTTGCAAGAGAAACTTCCTGGAGCTGTGAAGCGCAGCAAAACTGAATGATTGACCCCAACCATCACAAACCTCCATCTCACCATCGTCCTCATCTCCATCACCTTCTCCTACACCTCTCCAGTTAGCCCCCACCCCAGTCTAACTCTTCCTCTACAGTCTGTCTAGCATCACCACCCTACTACACTGAACCTTGCTAGGTAGAAAATTTTTGAGCTACTCAATATTCAATGTAAAACTACTGCGCAGCTTAACTTGCAAGCATTAGAAAAGAACTGTGCCTGTGCAAACAGGAAGTGTGTCACTAGTGAGGAAGTGATGTGACACTGGGGGACCCCACCTGTCCATGGGTGTACCACAAGAGAATAGAGGCAGGGTCGAGTGAACTAGACTGAATCTATGACCTGGTTTTTGTCGCACAGAAAGTTGGAAAGGTGGATGGATGGCTCTTTATGTCACAAATAAGCAAATATCTGTAACTACACTTTTTCCTGATGGTAAATAGCATTTCCAGCTTAAATTATCTAAAGAAAAACCAAAATATATTTTAAAAAAAAAGAAAAAAGCCAACCTTTTGGGTGTTATTGTGGATAGTCTTATCCTGCTCACTTGCTTTATAGCCATTGTATGGATAACATTCATTTTTTGAAGGTGGCAATGGGTTTGCTGTTATTGATTGGCCTGTTACAGTTTGTTTCTATTGACCTTACTGGCACTTCTGTATGTAAGTTTTTGCAATGCACTGAACTTTTTTTTTTTTTTAAATCCATGAGCAGGTTGAAATAAAAGGATTGGAACACTGAGCCAGCTGTGATAATTTGGTCTAGTTCACCCTGTTTTGAGCCGCATTTTTGGAACCGTTTTTTTTTGTCTGTATATAAACGTGAAGAAAACTACAGGCTCTCTGCTGTATGGAACACATTAGCCTCGCTTTTTATATCAATGGAATGTTCCATCACTTACAGCAGCCATAACTGCCTTTTTTGTTACACCTGTTCAAGCCACAAAGTATTGAGATCTCATTTTCACTTGTAAATTTGGGTTATTCTTATCAGTACTTAGTACCATTATTGATATTAATTGTAGGATGGCTGCTTTGACTCCCTACTTGCTTGACAGCCTCATTGTAAGTTATGTTAAGTGTCACTGAGCTTCATGATTTTAAACTAGAGGTCTTTCAGAAACCTCATGAGAAATAAATTCCTGATTGTTTGAGAGCTGAATAATACACACGCTGATTTGACTTTACCGTGGAGTCAATAGCATGCTAAGACCCATTTTGTTATAATTTGACAGAGTGACAGAACACAAGATGCTGTTATTTTCTTTCCAGAGCTGGGACACAGCTCCCACATTAAGGTTTAAGGCAATCAATTCCCATGGAAAATATAAATGTGAAAGCAGGAGATGCAGAAATTGATAGCAAAAATTAATTCCATTCGACCCCATTTAAAAATAACATCACTGAATTGCATTGAATTGCATCTTTTTTACATGTCAGTGTATTCATTAATTATTAACACTGTAGAATAACTTCTGGCATGTTTTAGACTGTACAAAGCCTCAGCAGTCACCGGAGAGGCAGTTCAGAGATTTGGAGTTTGGATAACAAAATTTAAGGTTGCTATTTGAAATAGAAAGTGTAGCTGGAGAGTGTGAAAGCTCTTTTCATAGTGGTTATTTGATTAGTTCACTTTGTTCTTTGACTGCTATGAAGCACATGTCATAATGTAAGCTGGAAACAGATTCTCACCCTTAATGTAGGCTGTAACATATTCTTGACCCTGACTTTTGTTAATGTTTATTGTGATTGTTTCAGTGATGTTCCTGAACTCAGTAAAACCATAGACATGTTAGCACTGCTGTGTCTCCATATTGTTTTAAGGGATGATGTTATAGAACATTAAATGGAAAGTATGTTCTGTCCATTTCATTGTATCCCAGTATAAGTTTGCATGGAGTAAATGTCCCCTGAATACTGAATTTGTTTTGGCCAACAGAGGCAGTTCATCTTTTCACTGCCTTTCAATGCAGTAACAAGTTAAACTTCTACTCAGTGCGCTGAATGTTTTCTCTGGTAGAACATTCCTCCCAATGCATGCTCTCTGCTCTGTGTCATCTCATTGATTGACTTTGTTGACTCTTCATGCCCAGTGTCCCATTCAGATGCCAGCTGTTAAAGCCAAAATATGCAACGTTTCTGTGGTTGATGCTACGGTACCTATCAAACCCTCCTTCAGCTGAGCAAATTGCAATTCCAACTGTGAGGGTGAACGGTGAATCTGGCTCATTGCAGAGACTGATTATGTTGTGATGCATCCTGTTTATTTATTTGAATGTGAAGAAGTTGCATATTATAGCTTTACAAGGCTACATCTTGCTACCGGAATGCATTAGATATTTGGTTTAATGAATTTTTTATTTATTTAATGAGTCAGTCTGCAGGTCAACCAAAATGCAGAAAGCATACTGTCTGGGGTAGTCGTTCAGACTTAACAGGGTCACAGATGTTTTATTTGCCCAGGTTTTCAGAGATTTGCACAGTGGAGGTGAATTGTCCATTTGTGGTTCTACAGCATTTTTTTGGCAATTCTGGCAATAGTATTTGCAGGAAAACGTCACAGTGAGCTACACAAACGACACTGTACTGTATATCGTACTGTAGGTAGAAATCTGAGACGTTGAATTTGATCTGAAAATTGGGGTAAATAAGATCCGTTAAAAATGCAAGTTGATCTCTAAGTTGTGAAGGAATTAAACTGAAGTAGACACCACCAGAGTTAAGTTTTGTATTTGTGTTCAACTGACCCTTTGTTTAACCAGCTACCTTCTGTCAGTGTCACCTCATCCCAGAAGTGTTGTGCTATAAAGCTAATCAGCTTGTAAAATGCACTGCACCTTTAAGTGAAACCTCAGTTCAGGAAAGGCCATGTTACCCATGTTAGTGATGACACTGTTAGTGATAATAGACTCAAACTCATAGTTTGCTTATTTCTTTAGATTTTAATATATAATATAAATAAAACAGATTTCCACATGCTCCCTCTCAGCATGTTGCTTTCCTCCCTTCCCTGTTTGTAACCCTGTGCATTGTTGGCTGTGGGAGTGTGGGAGGGTGTCTTTACTTGTCCTGGGCAAGTCTTGTTTTTGCTTTTGGCTCTTTACTGGTATCTAGAGGTTGTTCACTAAAATCAGTTCTGTTTTGTAATAGCTATGACTTTGGTTCCAATTTTTGAAGCTTTGGGAAAGATGAAAACTGAAAAAAAGTATGTATGTGGTCTCCGTACTGATGTCAAAGTGAAATTAATAAAAACATGTAAAAGGGCAGTGTTTTAGTGGATCTTTTCACTTCTCTTTAGGTAGAGGGCATTGAGGACCTTGGGAAAAATATATTTATGTATTTTCTCAGCATCCCTGCAGTGTAGGAGAATGGAGGATTAAAAAATACATCCAGATGAAATTTCTAAAATAAGATTTGACTTGGATTATAGTTTCTAATTTTAGACCAAGCTGGCATACTAAAATCGTGTTAATAGTCACCTGTCCCATTTAAAGCCTACATCATATTGCATAACAGAATCAAAGCCTCATATATGAAAATACTGGTCTGACAAAGTTAGCTGCTGTGTTTTGGTAGCACTAATATAAACCTGGATGTTCTAGAAATATGGATTTGTCTGAGCAACAAGATCCTAGGTCAGAATTCCCAAAAGCACATCTTACTAACATTTAGATGGATCATGAATTCCAAATATGAAGTTATTTTTGGAGTTCCACGCTAGCTGAATGAGAAAAAAGTCATTTTCTGTTATGTAAGTTTGGATTAGTTAAGAGACATTTAAAGAAAAGGGTCCAGTTGTTTCAGAATATACTCCTGAGTAGCTGATGTGCACATTAGCTATAGATACCCTTTTCCTGCAGAGGAAACCATGCAGTGGAAGCAAAACTGGCTCAAATGACATTGTAATGTCATATATACAATTTATACATTGCATATGTAGCAACATTGCCTACATTTTGGTCTTTAAATAACAAATTCACATCATGATGTCAGTCTGATGGTCAGAAATAATTAGTTTAAAATGGTATAATTTATAAATAATTTGCATACCCATCCATCTACTATCTACCACTTGCTCTGGAACATCCAGGGCTTCAGTGGGCTGGAGTCAATCCCTGACACTGGCTGAGAGGCAGGGCACGCCCTGGACAGATTACCAGTCTATCACAGGGCGTAATTTGCATGTTTTCATCTAGACACCGATACGCAACAGTGTGTGGACCAAGGTGCCCACATACTTTGAATAGCATCATAAAAGTGTGTCAGAAAGCAGACAGCCTCATGGTGTTGAGCATTTATTCAAAGACGACTGAGAAGAGAATGCATATGTCACATGTTGGCCATGTACAGATGAAAGGTGAGTGCATGTGACAGTGAAGAAAGATGAAAAGCTGATCTTTCACATACACGGTATAAACAGTATAAACACACATATACACACACACACAAGCATATGTCTCATATCTCATTTCACTGTGAAATACTTCATTTTGAATAATTAAGTGCTATGTCAGAATTGCTCAGAGTGATGTGGGGACCTGCTCTGAGCCAAAGTGGACCAGTGACACTGTGTCTGTTTTCCTTCATTGCTACAGTAGTTGTGTATCAAGTAGCCAATTCTGAACATTATCATTCATCAAAAATGTAGAATTTATGTCAGTCACATTTATGCACAGAGTAATGGGGCCAGTGTTAGGAAAAAGGGAGAAATGTTTATAATATTAAGAAATATATTATAAAAAGTAATAATTTTGAATATTGACAAATTTTAGTAAAAACATACCATTGTGTTTTAAGAATAAAGCCATACTCTATACTTAAAAGTATCATATGTTGTGAGAAGAATGGGTAGGTTAAATTAGTTCAACAAATATTTCATAGTAAATTTGACTTTAAGAGAAAGTTACTTTATACTTTATCTCAGAATATGCTCCCATTCTGACTTTATTCTCCAAATCTCAGTTTGATTTCTGCTAACAGTGGCCTCATATTCATGTGTGTGGTGTCACCTGTACAACCTAAAGCAGACACATATATCCAGGATCAAATGGTACCAGCTCGGATGTTCCTAAAAGTTAAATGGTGAAATAGTTGTTGATGTAGAATCCCTGAGTTACATTTTCCATGTGACAAAGTGACATTTCATGGCAGATGTTTCTTTGCAGACAACAGTAAGTTTTTCTTCTTTTGTTGCATAAAGAGTGAAGGAAAAACTCAAGCAGTACCAAAGCTGGAGCAAACATTACAAAGTGAATGCAAAGGTCAAAAGGGCCATTTCCAGCTTTTAAGGAATAAGATTGTTGTGAATGAAGTAGAAAAGTGGACAAAATTACAAACACATTTTTGTATAAACTAGGGTGCATAAAAGTGCTTGTACAAAGGGAAAATAATTCTAGTTCTTCTTTTTTGTGTGCAGCTTTTAGCTAAGATGAGCTGTGGAGGATGGAGAAGAAGCAGGTCGGCGTAGCAACAATGCAGATTGACAGAGATAACATATCTCATTATAATGGATGAGAGAGGACGTCCTTTCTCTCCACTGTAAACAAGGAATTAAATACACTAAAGTAATCTGAACTCAGTGACTGCACGCTGGCATTCATTGTCTTCAGCAAAAACATGGAACACAGTCTCATTCTGTTGGCTGTACAGAAGGAAAGCTGGGGTTAAGTACATTTTTGGGGACAAAGTGCTGTGTTGTCTTCAGACACATCATCATAAAAATAATTCAGCCTGGCTTCGCCGGCAAAGACTATGTTTCTAACTTCCTGAGAGCATGAGACTCTGACCCCAACCAGAAACAAGCCCCAGGTCCATTCTTCCTGGACCTGAAACACAGGTAGACAGGAAATATAACCACAAATAGTTCATTAAATTCCAATGTCCAGGCACTCATTAGGTGTGTGAGGAATAAAAGGGTGGATGGAGTTGTAGCTTCTAGAGCCCTAGTTTCAGTATTACTCCCCAGTTATACCAGAAAGTGGCTCAGCAAAATTCACTTGTGTGTTGTAGAAGCATAAAGTGTCCTCTTGAGAAGCTAGTTGGTCAGCTACTGTCACTACCACGTTGCTAGTTGACATGCCCAATGGCCAGGAACATGCTAGTGTTCACAGTCCCAAGGTGGAAGTGGGATTTCTGGAATTTCTGGAATGGTGTTAATCAAATTTTTTTGTGTGGTAGCAAAGTAATTTATTAACTTTTTTCTTTTTCTGAAAGTCTAATGAAAGAAATCATTTTAAGTGAATACAAATGACTAGCGGACCTTTACCAGAGGACCTCCTGAGACTTATAATAACTGCAATGGCATCTGTAATCTAAAGCCCATTCAACTGAGCATCTAATCTGTAAAGCGACATTACTGACCACTGTTTCAGCATGCACTACTGATCTTAGCCAGCAAACTATACTGTTTTCTTGTTAGTGGAAAATATCAAGCTGCATCAGCTACAGGGTCAAGAATGTTTTGAGTTATGTTTTAATGGTACCGCCAGCTGCTTGGTAAAAGGAAATGCTGAGTTTATGCATCCAAGTAAATGTTCATGCACAGATGTGAGTAGTTTTCTAAATCCCATGACATCCTCAGGTAATACTGGTCCTGTGCAAATAAGGCTTTAGTTTCAAATGAGGCTTGACTGTCATTTTTTAGGTTATGCTAATTTTGGTTGTGTCATTTCCATTGTGGCTTTGTGGTTGTTACCTGCTACCTTACATACACCAGTACTCCATTGGAATTCCCAATGGAGTACTGGAATTCCAGTGTTTATCTCCTTGGGTCTTACCCTCCCATTATGGCACTGGCCTTTGTAAAAAGTTTAGTCAGCAATTGATTGTAGAGATTAGAGAAATCTGGAAGGTCCAATGTAGTAAGGTGAGCATCTCTCTCAATAGGAGAGTAGGACCATGTTTGATAAATACCTTAAAGTGGAGGGCTGTTTCTGAGCAGGGGCCATGGGAGGAACAACAGATGGAAGCCCTTTCTAAGTGCCAAACTGTGCCAAACTGGGATCCAGCTCAGTGTGTACATGATCCTGGGAGGAGAAGCAGTCATCAGAGTGGATGAAGTGCCGGGCAGTCTGGTTATAACTCAGCAAGGCCTGCTGCTTCTCTTCCGGGTTGTAGTCCAGAGAGTGGGGGTGGACCTGCTGGATGTGTCTCTTGATGGTGCTGACCTTCAGTGTGGCCAGAGTGGCTCCGCACACCATGCAGATCAGCCCGTGTCTCCTGCAGTCATAGTCCATCAGGTACTCCATCCGCCAGCGCACCTGGTAGTTCCTCCTCTGATCCTTCCCAGGGTAATGGCCATGACGAGAAGGCGTAGCACTGCTGTCCCGCACTTTACCCTTCCCTCCGCTCACACCCTCCTCCTTCTTCATAATTTTACTTGGTGTTCTGACATCAGGGGAGACTTCCACATTTATCTCTCCTGAAGTAGCTTCACTAGGGCTGATTTCTGCTAAAACAAACAGATGAGAGGGAACGTGCCATTGTAGTTAAACTAAAGTACTTTACTTTCATAATGTTATCTATTCCACTCACTTCTACTTTACTGGTTTTACCTTGCTGTTAAGCTACTGTCAATGTAATTGTGTTCCTACAAATATTTCATATTAAAAGCCTGTAAGGAAAGAACATACAAGGTCACTTACTGAAGAATTTACAGTTTTACATTAGGGCAATAAAAGTGACTAAATTCATCTCACCATCTTGAATTTGCATGCCTTCACTAGAATAATCTTTGGTCCAGGCAGCAGCCATGGCTTCCCTTTCTTGTCGGCTCAGGGTTGTGGTCTCCGGGTGACATTCCTGGATGTGGCGCCGGAAGCTGCTGACCTTGGTTTCATACAGGACCTGAGAACACACCATGCAGAACATGCCCTGGCCCTGAGGCCCATAGGCCACCAGGTAATCGAGGCGGAGGCGCCATGGGTCCCCCCCACGCAGCCGCCTCTTCCTGGGCTGGCGGAGGGGCTGTGGCCCCTGTTGTGGGGGTCCAATGCCCCCATCCATGCCAATAAGACAAGTGTCCTGAGTTAAAGTGCCATCATCTTCTGGGTACAAATCAGTGTTGATCTGAACGGCCTCCACGTCCTGAGGAAAGATGTCCACCCTGCCTTCTTTGGTGTTGGACTCTGATTTGTTTTCTGACTCTTCTGTTATCGTGCAGAAAAATACATAATAGATTATAATATTACTATATTTATATATAAGATTACTTTCTATTTGTCTACTTTAACAATAAGTGTTTGATGCACAATTTCGGATAAAATTGAATTTTGTTTTCCTAATGACAGCCATGCATCATGTTGGTGAGTGTGTATAGTGCTATGCCGTGTCTTCTCACCATGAGCCTGAGCCCAGGCCTGCAGGATGCAGTGTTTCTCCTCGGAGCTGTAGACCAAGGAGTTGGGGTGGATGTCCAGCACGTGGCTCTTAATGTGGTCCAAATGAAGTGAGGGCAGTTCTCCCCCACACACCATGCACAGCAGCCGACCAGCCTCTGCTTCATATTCCATCAGAAACTCCTGGCGGAACCAGGCATGCAGCGAATCATTCAGGTAGCGCTCCAGGGTTCGAGCTGACGGTCCAGGGAGGTCCTGCTCCTCCTCCTGGAGATGGGGGGCTTCACCCTCCTCTGAGTGGGGAGACACCCTGAGGGGTTGCTCTGGCTGCTCCTGGGGTGTCTCAGTGTCCAGCGATTGCGCTGAGAGTCAAGAAAGAAGGGACAGCTAGTATTTAGAAAATATAAAAGGGACAATATAAATACCGTTTTTGGGTACTACCATCCGGGGGGACTCAAGTTTGGTATTTCTAGATTTTACTCACAGGTTACAGGAGGAGAGAAATCTGATCACTGACCTGGGGCATCTATAAACATAATAAGAGTAAAAACATATATGTATATAATGCGTGCAAGTAACATGTTCTCTGATTACCCGAGTAACCTGTAGCAAGATGGATATGTCTCTCTGCTTAATACCGAGCTAGCCTAGCTTAGCATAATGACTGAAAGCAGGGGTAAACAACTAGTCTGGCTCTGTCCAAAATTAAAAATGCACCTACCAATACTTAGAAAACTGACTGATGAATGTGTATCTCAGCACCAATGGTTGTTTAACCAAAATTAATAACAGAAAACACATTGGAAATATTATATTATTTGCTTTCCTTGCCTTACATGGCAAATATCTGAAAGTGCTATGTATTTTACAGAGAGTAAATTTGAAGTAGTTGCATTCTGATCCAGTCCTTCCCTCTCCCTTCCCCTGCACAGTGAATCATTACCTCATCTTCTCCCCCACCCACACCATGCTAAAACACAAACTCATACTGTCACCAAGTGTGAGAGCTAGAAAACTCCTAGCCAGGCAAGTCTAAGTAGAATCCAACCCACCAATAGTGTGTTGGCCTGAGTCTAGCTGGTCCTCTTCTCCCTGAGGTGAAGGGCCAGCAGCAGAGCAGTATGACCTATGACCTCCTCCCAGGCTCAAGTGGCTCTCCCAACCGGAGCGTATCACCTCCTTGTCAGCGGAGCTCCATAACAGGGAGTCTGGATGCTTCTGCCTGATGTGCCTCTTAATGGTGCTGAGCTTCAGGGTGGCCAACGAGCTGCCACACACCATGCAGATCATACCGTGCCGCTGAGGGTCAAAGTCCATCAGGTACTCACTGCGCCAGTACTCGTGGTAGTAGCGGCGGTGGTCACGGCCTGGGATTCGGCTGAGGCCCGGACGAGAGGCCCTCTGAACCTTGGGCTTCCGTTCCGAGGGCCCGGGGGCTGGGGACAGAAGCAGGGGGTGGTCAGGGCCCTCTGTAATGCTCCAGTAGCTGGTGCCTGGAGATCTGACAGGTGTGATCGTGCCAGTGTCCTCCTCACCATGGCCATTAATAGGACCATCCTCTGATTACAGGAAAAAACAGAACACAGACATAATATTTTGTCTCTTCAGATATGTTTAGGACAACTAAAAACAAGAAAATATCTCATTAGGCATGGCCAGTCCTTTTTTTTCTCTTTTCTCACCATTTTCAATATTTGGACTTATTGCTATATTTTTCTTTTTCAGTCTAAAAACCTGCAAACCTGTTTAGATCTATTGGAATCATTATCCTAGATGTGAGCTAACCAGCGGCTGTAAATGAACAGTACTTCTTAGAATAACTTTCCATACACCAACATTTTTAAAATGTATGGAGTTTTTATTTTGTAACAGCAACTAAGGAACTATCTTTCTGACGCCCGATCTACTTAATGAGGTCAGCACTGAAGCAGATGCATGGATAAGAGCGTGTACCCCAAATGCTGATATATGGGAGTGGTAGAAACAGCAGTACAGAAATGCATATATGGGTGAGTTAATTCAGAAGAGCATTTGTGTTTGTTTGGTGTATTGGTATATATTGGTGGTGGTCAATATACCCACCTCGGTACCTAGCCTTTTCACACCTCTTTATCAAATTGTTGTTAATGATTAATATGCATTTTATCCAGTAGCCCATAATCTTGTTTATTGAATGTGAGAGGCAGGCTTTGCCGTCGCTGTCCACCAGGGGGCGGCCGTGTGTGTCAGCCCGCCTGCCTGCGTGCTGTTGAGCCTTTGTTTATAGGAGCCACAGAGACAGAGGGGCCATGCTGCTCATGGCATTGTCCCTGACACGGATTAACTGGCTGCCTGACAATGGCCGTGCCTCTGACAGCCACGCAGATCCACTGTGCGGTGCGAAGCATCAACAATAATCACGTTTTTTCTGTACCTCTTAACTCACTCTCCTCTTGCGTCGCTTCCTCCTCTCCGCTTATTATTAATGAGAGCAGCTCAGCCTGCTCGGCACACCGGAGCTCCGCGGGCTGGCGTTCCCCCGTGCCTTGTGCGTCCATCACTGGCCTGGCTGCTGTGGTTAATAGTGGCTGCTGTTCCTCCTTCCGTCACTGTATCGTAGCGCTGAAGCGGGACATGTCACACTCAAACAGCATGTTCCAGCAGGAACATGTTCCAGCAGTACCATGTTCGGGGCGCTCGGCACGGTTCGACACGCATCGGGCAGCCGCTCTATAACGAACCCATCGCTGAGGAGCCCGGCTCTGCGGTGTCCCCCCAACGCGCCCCGCACGGGAGCCAACTTAACTTTTCCTATAATCACACAATCATGTATTCCTCCGGCGAACCGAGCGGTGTGCAGGCGCCTCAGCACAGGCCTACACTCATGTATTTTAAGGTCCTTGCTTGTCTTCAGGGTGGGGAGCCAGAGTAGGGGCCCCTGGGGCTCCTTAAGGGGCTCCTGGGTAAATTTAAAGAGACAGTAGCAGTGTCGACAGTGCACACCCGCCCTGGGGGGCGGGTTGGGGGGATAAACAGAGCAGGAGGCGCTAGTACTCATAATCTGCTAATACTACCCTGTGCTTCTCACCAAATTTTGCGATGGCAGAGGCGGTTTGGTGTAGCAGCGCCAGGTGCACTAATCAGGGCCCCATCAGCTCCAGGTCACTGTGTTTTGTGCTGGCTATTTTCATAAAATTCGTGTTTACTCCTTTTTATAACCGCATTCTGGGAATATACCACATAATAAACGTCATTATAGACTGATATGCATATTACAAGCTTGATTAATCAATTACTAATTGTTTGGTGAAGAGTTTAGGTTCGAGCCCTGACGAAGGGCCAAACCCAGAAACTGAAGCCAAAGAACACAGCAACTGTTAATCTAATTTTACGCTCTGTTGTGTAGTATTATTGTAATTTAATTATAGGTCATAATAAAATATTATTTTGTTGCATCTGCTTTATTCAGGACAATGTTTTAATCACTTCAGAATGGCCTCACCTCTAAACCTGTTTGATTTAAATTTTTACCGAAATTAAAATGATTAGATATTTTTATTGGCTGTTGGACTGTCTCTTGTCATCCCTTTGAAGTAAATGTCAGATACTTCCAGCCTGCTATACTGCTGCTGTTACACAACTACTACTAATAATACATTTTCATCAATCTGGTCAATGAAGATTAAACCACATGAACGCTGAAGCATCTGCACAGAAGCCCCACGTCAATTGAGGTCATGTGTAGAAAAAGCCAATAAATCAATGGACCTCTTTGTCCAGCTGTTCCAAATTGGAAAAGACTAGAGGCCTGTGCTGTTGTACGTTTTGTGAAACCTGTGTGCATTGTCAGTGGGTTTTCTTATCTTCTTTCTGTTATTTAGTTTGTCTCTAATATTCAGCCCGGGCTGTGGGTTAGGCTGTGAAGCATCTTAGAAACAGGCCTACGTGGGGAAGGGTTGTGGTGTGCAGAAGAGGAGGGGGCTGTCTGTGTCCACACCACACGCAGAGCATCCAGGTCTCACATCCTGGTACTTTTCAGCGTTGTCAAGGCAGCGTCAGAGCACGGCGGGCTGGAGGACAGTATCCGCAGCGTCCTGGCGAAATACCTGTCCAAAACACAATAACGTTCACAAAACTGTCCCGGAAAGTTAGGGGTAACTATAAAGGTAACGGATATGCATGTTTTTCTTCCACATGTTTTCCGAGGTTCGGCTTTACGACGTTTGCGTGCGTGTTTTTAGGCAGGCAGCAGTATGAGACAGGAGCCCAGTCCGTGTGGACAAGAGGAGGAAGAGCCTGTCCATTGTGCCGCTGATAGACGCGGCGCTTTAGGCACGATTTTATGCTGTGTAGCGGCAGTGTTTGACGGAGTTTCTGGGTGTTGTTAACTGTGCATCAACTGAGTCGCCCCGCTGTATTTGTGAGCAAATGGACACAAAATAAAGAATAAAAATGGCTCTCGACGTATGTAATTTGTGATTGAAAGGGGACAGGTTTAAAGGGACAGTGTCACTGCGCTTCCTTCCTGGTTCCTGTAACTTTACAAACACGACCTATCTGTGTTACTAAAGCTGCCGTGGAATAAACATATTTCATATTTGTGTTTTAGCTGCAGAATTGACAGATTTAAGCTATAAGAGGGACTGTGTCTCACGTGGAAGTCGTATAAGTGTTGTGATCGTGCATGGGGCGTGTTAGTCCCTATGCATTGTCTTTTGATTTGCTCTTAACACGCGTCAGTGGAAATGAGAAGATTTGCTCTAGTTATTACAAAGAGGATATTTGTTAGTATGCTAACAGAGGGAAAAGTTACAGTCTAACATATGAAAGGTCTCGGATGGCATGTTGGCTGCCTACAGTCTGTATGAATTCACTGCAGATGAATATTTCACATAATAAAACACACGCCCTGAAATTTGAATTGGTCACATCCGAGATGTGATGTACACATCACATACAGGCATCATCTGATGTTTATATATGATATAGAGTGATGCTGAATTGTAAATATCTGAAATGTGTGGCTTTATAATGTGTTACCTGTAAAACGCTGTTTTCTCACACTGACACTGTAACTAATTTACTATTGGCCTGATATTACATGTTAAATTGATGTTTTGATATAAGATGTCATAGATTTTACACATTAAATAAAGAAAAGTGCCTTAACATGTAACCTGTATTTCACATCTAAAAAAACAATCCTAAAAATTAATCTATTTGAAAATCTCATTTAGGATCAGTATTCATAAGTTGATAATGTGTCTCTAGTACTATTACATTTTCTGACTTTAAAGTAGAGCAATATCTGTTCAGTGCAATGAAGTACAAAGTGCATTCTGCCTTTACAAAGCATGTCTTGTCAGTAAACAACTGCTCCACTTTGACCTCAGAAGCGGTAGTAAATGTTTATTTGGAAACTGCTCTTCATTTCAAAGACAAAAATTAAATCTGTTACAATGTGTTTGATAGCTGGTTGTCTGAGTTAACTCATGATACCAGGCTCATTACAATATAGGCTACAACTCACGATTGTTTTGTCTTCCTCAGGACCCTTGCATAACCATGTGATGTCTGAGTTTTGGCAGCTGCTCAGCAGAGCAAAAATATCTCCTGCAGCACCCGATGGAAGGGCATTATGTGAGTTGGTGGATGTGAAGATTCTGAACTCAGGAGATGAACTGAATCAGTGTGACAAGGGAAGACAGTACTGTTAGATGAAAACCGGTGGACTGTCCCAGCTGGCAATAGCATGCCAACTGCAAAAGGTAAAGGTGGTTCAGCATCCCACCGCTACCGGCCTGCCTCAGAGTATGATGATGCAACTCTCGCCCAGAAGAGAGAATACTGGAGAACTAAGAAACGAGAGCAAAGGGCCCGTCTCTCAGAGCAGAGAGCAAAACCAAGACAAGGAAGTCTGAATGCCCCCCCAGTGGTAAATTCCAGTTTATCTGGCTCATTTGCCGTTCCCTTGTTCCAGAGTAATGATGAATCACACAGAACAGCCAATGTGTCTGCATCACAGAGTGGAAATACAGTAGGGGACAGTTCACTTGATGTCTCTGAACGCCACAAGGAGAAATGGTTCCAGACAATGAAACTCAACAAGGTCTTGCCAGCATCATGTACCACCTCAGCCAAAACTGCTGGGGGAAACACAGTCACAGTGAAATGCCTAAAACAGAGTGGTGCTGTGAACAGAGCGGTTACCTCACCCACACGTAGTGGAAACCAGCTAGCTAGCAACACCAGTTCCTCAGTGCCTCCAGTCAGAGTGACCGGAATTACCAATGGCAGCTCCACTAAAACAACATCTCAGCCATGTGTGTCTATGCAGGGCATATCAGTCCCCAAAATGCAACATAAGGCACACGTTCCATTAAGCACTCAGCCCAAACGCTTACCCACTAATGTGACTACAGGTATAATTCTTGTAGCTTCTCCATGTGGCTCCATTTCTGTTAAAACAGAGGGCAAATCAGCAAACAATACACCTCTAATTGAAAAAAAGAATGCTCTGGTCACCAAACAGAGGGCTCAAGGTGTTAGTAACTCTCAACTTTCCCTCATGTCCGAAGAGGAAAAAGCAGCCAAGCGCAGAGAACACTGGCGGATCAAAAAGCGAGAACAGAGAGCAAGGCTGGCAGCGCAGTTAGATAAAGCAAAGCGCACAGTGATGACTGTTCAGATGCAAACTGCCCAAAAAATAGGACTGTTGGGGGACACAAATCTTCAGCATCTTCCATCGCATTCGTTTTTTAGAGGAGCAGAACAGAAGCAGTGTCCTACTCAGGTTAAAACTTCATTTACATCTACCAAAAGAGAAAATGATAAACTGCAAAGTGGGGCAGCAGGTTTAGCTTCAATTAACCAGGAAGCTCTTCAGATAAAGGTACAAAATCGACATGGAAATACATTTCAGACACAGACAACACAGGCAGCCATCACATCTGATAATATTTGTGGGAAAAAACCTGGGGCACCACAGCGAAAGTTTCCAAGTTTTGTACATCTTTCTAACATTACCCGAGGGATTGCACGATGTAAAACACCTAGACAGAGATTCATTGAAGCCCAGAAAAACTTAATGAATCAAAGAAACATAAGATGTAAATCCCTGTTGCTTGCTTCGGTCTTTGGTACTAGACATATCCCCAGAATCAACGCCAGTGATACACCTGAGGAGGTAATAGCCAAACGTCGAGAGTACTGGCGGATTAAAAAGCGTGAACAACGAGCTAAACTGTCAATGGAGGTGAAGGCTCGGCTAAAAGAAAAGGACTCTCTGATGCGAAGAGTGAAACGTTACCAGAAAATCCTAGAGGATATGAGAAAGGCCAGAGCACTGACACAATCCCCAGGAAACACCCTTAATCACGCCTCTGAGGCCATTGGAGGGTTCATCAAAGAGGATGGGACGGTGACCATTAACATTCCCCAGGGTGTAACAGATCACACCACAGCAGCACAAAAAAGTAAAGAAGAACGGCATGTAGGTTCCACTACTATCCCCATCATACAACCTCAACATCACCCTAACAGAAAAAAGAGATGTATTAGGATAAACCAGCCTTTGCCTCCACTGCATCCAGCTCAGGTAAAAGTCTCTTTTCCTCTTGCTGGACAGTCAGCTAACAAGCCTCCAAGACTACTGTCAATCAGACCAAGGGCTCAAAATGAAAGCACAACTGCTCCTAATTCACAAACTATCCAAACAATCCAAACTATAGGTCAGCTCACTCTCACTCATCCTCAAACTGCCATTTCTGGAGGATCAGTAGCAGGTTCCAATCTCGGTGGCTGTGTCATGAAAATGGCTGTCTCAAGTACTGCATCGTCACTGTCAGCATTTTCTCTGGATGCAGAGTTGACAGAGGAGGAGAGGATGGCAAAGAAGAGGGAGTACTGGAGAATCAAGAAACGTGAGCAGCGAGCGGCTCGTGCAGCACGACTAAAGCAGGGTGTCTTACAAGCAAGGGCTAATGTGGCCTTACAAAGGAGGAAGGTCCAGAAGCAAGTCGCATTAGGTACTGTAGCACTGAGCAGACGTCTTACTAACCATGCAGGAAATACACAACCTCCCCCCAACAACAGTGTGCCTGTTATGCTACATGCAAAGGAGATAAAACAAGAGAGTGAGTATATGCCAGCAGTTGACCTAAATTCTAAACCAGAACAAGCCATCTGTCACAATATCAAGCCCCCAGCTTCCCCACCATCACCTCCAGAGCCCCAGCCAGAGTCTGATCCATCCCTGAATACTGATAGCCAAGCTACCACTCTGCTAGCCGTTGCGTCTATGAAGAAACTCCTGGAGGAATCACTTAGCACAGTGACAGAGACTAACATTAAAATAGAGACAAAAGAGGAGCCTTTGGAGGAACAGATAAAGCCCAATTCACCTCAGCTGTTTTTAAGAAAGGATGAGTTGGCTCCTGTTGCTGCTGACCTAATGTTGCACATAAAAAGTTGGCAGACAGATGATGATTCTTTGGCACCAGCAGGTTCACCAAGCCCTCATTTCAAAGACTCACCACAAATTACTGAGATACATTCACCTCTTCATAGTGACGTAGCCCTGAATTCTACCTGTGACCATTCCTCCCAAACCACTTCAAACTTCATAGTAAACCCCTCTGTGGAAGCCTCTGACAACCCATCTTCACCTTTCAGAACTCTGAGTCTTTGTGCTAAAAAAGCAGGCCATCAAAACTGCTCTTCTCCAGAACCACCAAAGCTACATCATCTACCCCTGGATCAAGTGCTCCCACAACAACAAGACTGTGAAAAACTGTGTCAGACACAAGAACAATGCCACAGCAACTTGCCACCAACACAAAGACATTGCAGTGTGGTGACAGAGCAGAGCGGCTTGACTAGTCTGCAGAGGAAAAGGGAGTACTGGAAGCTGATGAAGAGGCAGCAGAGGGCCAGGTCAAAGGCCAGGCACAAAGAGACACAGGGAGAATGGAGGAGTCTGCTTTCCTCAAGAAACATCCAGGTGAAGTGATACATGCGAATAATGTTCATTATGTGCCAGCCATAACATCAAGGTGGTGAAACATTGTGTTGCCAGAGTAACATATAGCCAATATTGTAACAGTTTCGTAATATTGAAAATGCTTTATACAGCAGTTGCATTGAATTGACTGGGTTTTGTACAGGGTCAGTGTCAGAAGCATAAATGAGGGTTATACAGAGCAGAAGGTCTGCCTCTTTAACAGTCATTCGCAGTTTTTAAAAAAGGGAACAGGGTGATGCCCATTTTTCTTCTCAGTCACCTAGCAAC
Source organism: Mastacembelus armatus (assembly GCF_900324485.2). Classification (NCBI taxonomy): domain Eukaryota; kingdom Metazoa; phylum Chordata; class Actinopteri; order Synbranchiformes; family Mastacembelidae; genus Mastacembelus; species Mastacembelus armatus. The sequence goes on along the minus strand of NC_046650.1, from coordinate 1,661,066 downwards.
AGTGTTGTTAACCCTTAGACCAACACTAAGCACATTGTGTATTATGCATGCGACCTTACAAGTTGTATTTGATGACAGAAAAATCATTAGCTCCCAAAATAATGGCCACCCAACTAAGACTATATATAGCTTTAGCTTTCCAAAATGTGTGCATCAGTGGTTTTACTGGAACAGGGACATCCATTTCGGCTAGCTGGATTATTGTTTTTTTTTTTTTTTTTTTTTGGTGTGCACCAAAAATTGTCTGGACATCTGATTTATATACAGTGGGTACGGAAAGTATTCAGACCCCTTTAAATTTTTCACTCTTTGTGTCATTGCAGCCATTTGCCAAAATCAAAAAAGTTCATTTTATTTCTCATTAATGTACACTCAGCACCCCATCTTGACAGAAAAAAACAGAAATGTAGAAATTTTTGCAAATTTATTAAAAAAGAAAAACTGAAATATCACATGGTCATAAGTATTCAGACCCTGTGCTCAGTATTGAGTAGAAGCACCCTTTTGAGCTAGTACAGCCATGAGTCTTCTTGGGAATGATGCAACAAGTTTTTCACACCTGGATTTGGGGATCCTCTGCCATTCTTCCTTGCAGATCCTCTCCAGTTCTGTCAGGTTGGATGGTGAACGTTGGTGGACAGCCATTTTCAGGTCTCTCCAGAGATGCTCAATTGGGTTTAGGTCAGGGCTCTGGCTGGACCAGTCAAGAACGGTCACAGAGTTGTTCCGAAGCCACTCCTTTGTTATTTTAGCTGTGTGCTTAGGGTCATTGTCCTGTTGAAAGGTGAACCTTCGGCCCAGTCTGAGGTCCTGAGCACTCTGGAAGAGGTTTTCTTCCAGGATATCTCTGTACTTGGCCGCATTCATCTTTCCTTCAATTGCAACCAGTCGTCCTGTCCCTGCAGCTAAAAAACACCCCCACAACATGATGCTCCCACCACCATGTTTCACTGTAGGGATTGTATTGGGCAGGTGATGAGCAGTGCCTGGTTTTCTCCACACATACCACTTAGAATTAACGCCAAAAAGTTCAATCTTGGTCTCATCAGACCAGAGAATCTTATTTCTCATAGTCTGGGAGTCCTTCATGTGTTTTTTGGCCAACTCTATGTGGGCTTTCATGTGTCTTGCACTGAGGAGAGGCTTCCATCGGGCCACTCTGCCATAAAGCCCCGACTGGTGGAGGGCTGCAGTGATAGTTGACTTTGTGGAACTTTCTCCCATCTCCCTACTGCATCTCTGGAGCTCAGCCACAGTGATCTTTGGGTTCTTCTTTACCTCTCTCACCAAGGCTCTTCTCCCACGATTGCTCAGTTTGGCTGGACGGCCAGGTCTAGGAAGAGTTCTGGTAGTCCCAAACTTTTTCCATTTGAGGATTATGGAGGCCACTGTGCTCTTAGGAACCTTGAGTGCTGCAGAAATTCTTTTGTAACCTTGGCCAGATCTGTGCCTTGCCACAGTTCTGTCTCTGAGCTCCTTGGGCAGTTCCTTCGACCTCATGATTCTCATTTGCTCTGACATGCACTGTGAGCTGTAAGGTCTTATATAGACAGGTGTGTGCCTTTCCTAATCAAGTCCAATCAGTTTAATTAAACACAGCTGGACTCCAATGAAGGAGCAGAACCATCTCAAGGAGGATCAGAAGAAATGGACAGCATGTGAGTTAAATATGAGTGTCACTGCAAAGGGTCTGAATACTTATGACCATGTGATATTTCAGGTTTTCTTTTTTAATAAATTTGCAAGAATTTCTACATTTCTGTTTTTTTCTGTCAAGATGGGGTGCTGAGTGTACATTAATGAGAAATAAAATGAACTTTTTTGATTTTGGCAAATGGCTGCAATGACACAAAGAGTGAAAAATTTAAAGGGGTCTGAATACTTTCCGTACCCACTGTATCTAAAGTACAAACTTAAGACCCAAAAAAGTTAACTAGAGATGGTCCTATGGTCTTTTGCACTGGATTATGTGTGTTTCAGTGTTGCTGGAGATACCTGAGCTTATGCCATGAGAATGGGGCAGCTAAAACCTGAATTGCTATGCTTCAAATGTCTTTCAAATGTCTGGCACTTCAGCAACAAGAACAGAGGGAAGTGTCTGAAAGTCGCCCACCTAAAACTAGCATATGCATGTTTTAGAAAGATTATTGCCTCCTCTCTGAATATATATGTATATACAGTACTGTGCAGAAGTTTTAGATGTTTTAGATTATTATTACACAACACCATCAGGCGTCAGATTGATCCCAGGTTCATTGTGCAGCCCATTGTGTAGGACAACAAGCCCACAAAGAACCCACTAGAGTTCATGAAGAACCAGCAGATGGTCTGACCTCCAAAGAGCCCAGATTCAATTCGATCTTTACAAAAAACAAAAAACCCCAACAAATCCCTTGTGAGCAGGCACTTGGCAACAGTGGAGAGGAAAAACTCCCTTTTTAATGGAAGAAAAAACCTCCAGCAGAACCGGGTTCAGTTTGGGCGGCCATCTGGTTGGTGTGAGTGGATAGAGGAGAGAGAAAAGAACAGCAACAATAAACAACAAATAGACACTGCAGGTTGGTGGGACCAGTAACTGCACACCAGCGATATACAGCTCCAGGACCAGGGACACCTGCAGAAGGTACAGACAGAGAGGGAGAGAGCACAAACTAGGGGAGAGAGCACAAAGTTAGTGACATTCAAGATGTGGGCAGTGTGGAATCCAACTGGGATCACATGAAGAGACAGAAACATTAGGACAGCCTGGATGTAAAGAAGAACTGCAGCAAATTTGCTGCAAAGTACCAGGAGAAACTGTGTGCAGGTCAAACCAAAGAAAACTGCTGGTGGTTTAAGGGCAACGGGGAGTGCTGCACATACTGATTAGATTTAGGCTTAGTTTCATTCACCGCATTCACTACTTTATAAATGAAAACTCAATGTATGTAATATATATTAAAAGCATCGCCTTTGTATTTTTAGTGCCTAAAGTTTTTGCAGAGTATTGTATATATAGATTTTTTAGTTTCTTTCTTCATTTTCTATTGTTGTCTTGCAGGCTCCACATTCTGTTACTGTCAGCACTGGTAAAAGTGTAAATCCTCTAGAAAACCTATCCCTCCAAGCCAAGTCATCAGTTGTTTCTCTGAATGCGGTGACCAGCATCCCTACAACATGTAATGTGCAGTCGCTCGACAATTTCCAGGTCAAATTGCCCATCACCAGTGTTTACAGTTCACCTAGAAGTGAGCAGAGCAACACTGGGCCTTTACAGATAGTGTCTGACTATCATAGAACTACTGAGGGTCAGCACCAAGCCATGCCAGCTTTGCGAAAATGGATGTCTAGAAGCACAGACGTCGATCTATCCACATCGCTCCCTGCTCTGAAACCCCCAGACAACCCACTGTCCAGCATTAACCTGCAACCCATTGAACCCCCTGTTGAGGCTCCAAATTCTGCTCTCAATCCAATAAAAATCCCTTGTGCCTCACTTCAGAGCCCTACACATATCATACAATCTCCCCTCAAGTTAGCACCTGTAAGCACCATGGTTCCACCAAAGCCAATCCCTGGGGAGCCTGAGGAGGACTTTCAGAGGAGAAAACGGGAATACTGGAGGATAAAAAAGAAGGAGCAGAGAGCTAGGAAGGCCATTTGTGACAAGGCAATCACTCCAACAAGAACTTCCAACATCTTGAGACCCATTCTACCTGCACATGACCTGGAGACACAGGTAGGAACTGCACAGCTGTACAATAAAAAATGTTTTATGGCTTAGTCTAATTATGTTTATTCTCAATGATAACTCAATTAAACCCCTTAACATTATTACAAAAACTGGAACATGAAGGTATCATAGTGGGTTAAAAGTCAGGTTCTCTATGAGAGAAGAGAGAACAGTAGAGAACCTCAGAACCAGGGCAATAAAGAAGAATTGGCATTTGTTTTGCTTGTTTCATCTGTAGTATGAACATATTCTGAGGTACTTGCCTAATTTGTTTCTCCCTGTCTAATCCCTGTAGGATTGTGGTCAGTGGGTGAACTCCGCTGAGGAGTCCCAACATCTAATAAGGTGAGTCTTGCTTCCCTTTAGTATTGTTGTTATAGGCTTTAAGTGCTGTAAAAATGAATGTAATTGTCATTTACTTTCATAGCACTTCAGTGGAGACCGACCTTGGATCATTTCCATATCCAAATTATACAGCACCACTAGAAGGTCTAGTATTAACTCTATCACTCTGAACCAAAAACAATGTACACTAAAATGCAGAATCAGCACAAAACATACTCTGCTTTTACTGTCTCTGCAGATGAGTCAGAGCTTCTATTCCCTGACTATGGACATAATGGTGGTGAGGATGGTCAAGTCACAGATGCTATGTGGAGGAACCACTACCTCATGGACTATGATCCACTCAACCAGCTGCTGGTGTGCATGGTTTGTGGGGAGCTGCAGTATTCTCACAGCCTGGAGGGGGTGAGGGCCCACATTGACGAGGCCCACCCTCACACCCTGAGCCTCGAACCAGGGGAGCGGCAGCAAATATTGGAGGCGTGGGATGAGCAGGTGTCCCAGCGGGAACGCTTCTTTACCAGCCAACTGCAGCAGCACAGTGGTTCCCTGGCAGGTGCAGTATGAACTTAGAGAACACATACAGATAGATGGCAGTGTAGCTGTTGGCGGCTAATGCAGCAGATTTTAGTAAATATTGCTTAACATTCACCCTTGTTGTAGTTCTGGTATGGTGTAGATTTCACAGCCATACTCAGTGTCTCACAATTCTTCCTACTGGAATCAAATGCAAGACATTCACAATTTTTTGGCATTTTCCAAATTTGTCTTGGCTTGTTTTGCAGAAGCACACAGAAACTAATCAACGGAGAACTGCAGGACTCACCTGAAGATCACAAACCAGGAGGGAAAAACAATTCCTTGTCTTTTATTATTTATTGAGCTTTTGTACCATTTTGTTTATCTTCATAGAAAGGTACCTTGGTAGAGAATGCTGTACAGGCAACAGTCACTCTAAAAAGCAGCTTTACCTCATTTCCTACTAGTATTGTAACATGTTTTTTTTTATTTCATCAGAATAGACATTTTTTTATATTGAAGTTGCCACAGCTGAGATTTTGTGACAATATTTGAATTATTTAAAGAAGTTCAACATCCTGGGAAACACTGTGCTAAGCTAAATGCATCAAGGACCTCTTTGTAATGAATACACTAATGAAACGTTTTCTAAATTAATATTTACTTTATTTCTGGAAATATTCAATTATTTCTTTAAATTTGGCCTCTGCAACTATAAACAGTCAGTGTTTCCCTCATACTTTACTCTGGTAAAAGACTGTGAAACAAAATTGGCAATCATAAAAGAACAAAACCCTTCTTTTAAAAATAAAGAATCCACTGTGGCCATAAGAAATAATAGCCATTTTGCTTCATATTCCAAGATTCTCTGACTTTAAAGATGTCAATGGGCATAGGAGACAGGTCTTGTGCCCTCATTTACAGCTGTTGCATATGTTTCACTTGGAGCTTGAAACATGTGTATGCCATTTCCCACAGAAACGTTGGGATTTATAAAAACACCATGTGGATCCTAAGCACAATTTTGTAAATGAGGTCCCTGTTGAGGTACAATATGTTTACTTCTCATGTTGCAGGGTTTGCACTCTTAAATCCAGAACTGTCAAAGAACAAAGTCAGGTATATGTGGTTAGAATGATAAAATCACTAAAATATTTTTTTCAGTGACATGCTAAAACCTGACCTCAGCACCTCAGCACAATAACTGTTGGAATGCAGACTCTGAAGGAAAAACTTCAATTACCTTACTTTTTAGCAGCCACTTGTATCTTCAGTGTATTTTTTAATTTGATTTCAAGTTCAATTTTTCAGATATATTTGTGATGTCTGATATCTGGTGTGGGGTGAACAGTGGTTTAGTGGTTAGCACTGTTGCCTCACAGCAAGAAGGTTCCTGGTTCAAAACCCATCAGGGACCTTTCTGTGCAGAGTTTTGCATGTTTCTCCACAGTCCAAAAACATGTATGTCAGGTTGATTGGTGACTCTAAATTGCCCATAGGAGTGAGTGTGAGTGTGTGAGGTTGTTTGTCTCTATGTGGCCCTGTGATGGACTGGTGACCTGTCCAGGGTGTACCCCTGCCTTTCACCCAAAGAGAGCTGGGATAGGCTCCAGCAGATCCCTGGGACCCTAAATAGGAATAAGTGGGTATAGATAATGGATGGATGGATAATATCTGATTTGAATGATTAAATCTGACATTTACAACAGCTCTTCTTAACTCACTTTGATGCTGCACTAGTTATTACAGTTATGACATTCTGCAAACTCACTAGACATATGTAAGATGACAGAAATACTTCTGAAAATACAAGATGCTGCTGGATAACAGGTAAAAAGTATAATTATAATTTTTTCCCGTAGGATCTGTGTAAACTATGCTGAGGTCTCGGAGTGTATCATAAGCAGAGGAGGTCATAAATTCAATCGGTCATTACAAAATAGTATCTAAGTTTTGTTGATATTAGCCACCATAAGTGACTGGTCATACCAGACCAAGCAATACTATAAAGTTACTTTTCATTCAGAAAGTATTCAGACCCCTTTCACTTTTTTCAAATTTGTTGTTGCAGCCTGAAACCACAATTGTTTAATAAATTTTTTTCACTAAACTAACCCTAACCCTAACCCACATAATGACAAAGTGAAAATTTTTTTTTAGGAATGTCTGTAAATCTATTATAAAGAAAAAACTATCACATTTACATAAATATTCAAACCCTTTGCAACAACGTGAGAATTAGCTCAGACGCATGTCAGAGCAACAGCCAAGGAACTGTCTGCAGAGCTCAGACACAGGATTGTTGATAGGCACAGAGCTGGTGAAGGCTACAAAAAAAATTTCTGCTGCATTGAAGGTTCCCTGTCGAACATCTCTGGAAAGACCTGAAATTGGTTGTCGACCAACAGTCCCCATCCAGCCTAACTGAGCTTGAAAGGATTAAGAATTTATCTATCTAATCTAATCTATTTATCTGTAAAGGACAATGGCAAAAAATCCCCACATCCAGGTGTGAAAAACTTGTTGCATCATACCCAAAAAAACTCAAAGCTGTAATTCCTGCCAGTTTTTCCTTTTTAATTTACAAACATTCCTAAAATTTTGTTTTCACTTTGTCATTATGTGGTACTGAGAGTAGATTAATGAGAAAATGAATTTAAATAATTGTAGTATCAGGCTGCAACATAACAAAATTGAAAGTAAAAGGGGTTTGAATACTTTCTGAATGCACTGTACATAGTCTTAATATCAGACACTAGGGGGTTTAGCATCCTCTGCGGAAACCGCACTGACTCAGTGATTTTGTAAGGAAACTCTGTGCTATTTAGAACAGCTATAAAATGGAGAACTAATGCACATCAAACATTGTTGAACAAATCAACAATAAAGTGAAGGATGTGTTGGCAGAATCATATCAGTTATATATAATAGCTATACATATTTACTATGAATAATACCTTTGCTTTTAAAACCCCAAGAAAGAATATTGTCAATACACAGGTCCAGCACAAGAACTAAACACTATTTTCTAGAAGCTGATAGCTGGCAGTGGTTTTTATCAAGTTTTTCCACATTTCAGGCAGGTTTACATTCAGGCGTGAGTGTTCTAGGCTCGTGTTAGAATACTGCATTATTATAGGGGCATCTAGAACTGTTCCACTTGCATGTGATACCAGAGCATCTAGCTCAAACCCTAAACTTACATATATTCTTTAACAGCTTTTTGTACAAGGTGACTTTTTTATGGAAACCTCTACTCTGTCAGCTTTGTCATGTGACATCAAATCTTCTGCACTGTAAATACACAGAATACTAGTGGTTATGAGACACATTTCTTTTGATTGTATGGTTTCCCAGTTGTTGAGCAACATTATTTAATCTCCTTATATGAATAATGCATTATTACCATCCATAGATAGTTCCATTAGATGTATCTCATTTATGAGTATTGAGGCTTTCCTGCATGAGTAGTAACTGGATGAAAAGTTGTATATCAAAGATGCACTCTAAATGCATTCTCATACATTTTTTGTATGACTTTTAAGAGTAGACTGCTGAAATAATTTTCTGTTAGAGTACAGATCTGTGGATTTCATTTTGGAAAAACTGCCTGCACAGCTAAAACAGTGTAAGTAGCTGGAAGTGTCCAAGCTGATTTACCTTTTGAGAATGTAATTCTGACTTGTTTACCTGTTCAAAGGGAATGTTTAAATGCCTTTTCAGTGATAAACCTTTTCTACCTTTGAAACTTGTTCACATAAACAATGTTTTCTTTTTTAAATGTTTTTTTTTTAGAGAAAGCAATACCATAATTAAGATAATTCATTATTTTACTAGAAAGAAATGAACATGATATTTGTGTTAATTATGTCACAAACCCAGCAAATAGAGAAGCATGCACTTGTGTTAATTTGATTTATTTGACTCTTTAACTTCACCATTATTAAGTGTTCTCCTCAGGTTTTACTGAGTTGGTGTGTGCTAATTCCATGAACCACTACCTCACACTGCTTCAGCCCCTAGCCAGCATGTATAAACACTTGGAAATCACCTATATACAGTATGTTGTCATTTTATAGTCACTTTGACAACTTTTCACTGTTTCATGCTCTGGCCCCTTGTCAGTTCCTCTTCCATTCTATTCTCGGGTTGTTCTTCGGGCTGCGACTCCTCTCTCTGGTTCTCATTCCTGCAGGCACAACCTGGCTCCATGTCATCTGATGCCTGCAGCTCCCGGACAGGTGTGTCCAGACGAAACAGTGTAGGGACCTGACCTAGGATGGGGTTGCTCTGCTGGAGGCCAGAGATCCAGTGGTTGAGGGTGGCCTGGTCTCCCTGACTTGTCATGCACATGGCGAAAACTGGGCCTTCATCCACTGGAGAAACAAGACACACACAAGCTCTATTATGCACTGAAAATTTTGGTTTCTGATCTACAAGTGCTTCAAGGTGGCTGTACATATCCTACAGTCTTCCACATCAAAGTTCTCCTCATCTCCAAGGTCAAGGTCCAAATCCAGGTCTAGCTGCAGAGGATAATACAAACACCTCTCTGGATCAAAGGGCTCCTCTACCTGTGGGGGGGACATAGGAAGAAACAGCTAGGGTGGAAGCAAGCAGTACTGTGGGGGGTGGGGTGATTTAAATCAAAGACTAAAACTAGTTAGTAACTAAAAACTGGCTAGCACAAAGTGTTCCTACCTTCTCATTAGGTGGTGCTGGTTCAGCTCTGAGGATGTAGTAGTACACACATGTCTTTCTCAGCCACAGAGGGAAAGGGCCCTCTACAAACACTGGCCTCCTTGGGTTATGCTTGGCCAGTAGCTCCATCTGGCTGGGGCTCTGGATGCCTGGTGATTTACACAGGAAGGAAAGGAAATGGGAATTGCCCCAGTAGAATAATTTTTTATTATTGTTGGAAACCTGATGGATTTCTGCAAAACTACAGCAATTTACAAAATTCTACTCTTAATCCAAGACTTCTTATCCCCCAAACAGAGGAAATCTTGTACACCACCGTAACATGTCAAACTCGAGACAAGGTGTTTCCATACCTACTATATGTGGAAGTGTTATCTCTTCTCCATTCGCTGTAATGTCTACATGGGGCAGCTGGAGAGAAAAGCAAATATGCAGACTTCATTTTTGGCAAAGACAGATTTCTAAATTTGTGATGAACTAATAAAATAAAAGCTCATCCTTAACAACAACAACGTGGAGCACATATTAACTTCCCAAAAGTTCTCCTTGCTGTTTTTGAACTGTGGAGAGTTGAAGCGTAAATAACACTGTAAATAACCTAATTAAAAAAATGACACGTTGTCCTAGTAGATCAAATCACTAAAAATACAACCCTCAAACTTTAACATAAGCACAAAGGTTAGTTTGAAACATTTGTATTAGAAGAGAAAATCCTGAAGAGTAAGCAAAATAAGAACCACCCTGACATTACCCTTCTTTTCTAAACCTGGGAACTATGTCCAGCTTGCAGGCTATTCCAGATTTACCTTTTCTTGCCACTGACTATAAGTGTACTTTGAAGCTTTAGAACAGAGCTTGGTTAGTGGTTACGCCCTGTTTCCAGTCCTTATGCTAAAATAGATTAATCACATCCTGACTCTACCTCCATACTTAACACAAACATCCAAGTAATGTCCACAGTTGTACCTGGTAGACAGTAACTTTAGCATCCAGGTCATTAGCGATTCGAGTCAGGCTGAAGCGAGCCAGGTCCACTGGATCTTTCGGAAGCTGCTGGGGAACGGGGTAGGGGTTTAAATGCTTGAACTTAGGGAACCAGTACATGATGCGTTGGTACTTCCTTATTGGGTGGCTCTTCTCTCCAAAAATCTGGACCAGCAGGACTTTAGTCTCAATGTTAGGCATAATACCTAAAACACAATCAATAGGACTTGAGACTAACAAAAACTGCTATATTCATATATATATATATATATATATATATATATATATATATATATATATATATATATATATTCTCTGAATTCCAAAGCATGTAAGAAACTGCCCAAGTGGACTGAAACTTACAACAAACACTCACCATAGTTCTCCATCTGCTCCAGTACCTGCACCCCACACTCCTGCTGTCGTGGATAGTGGTTGAACATGCGCTGGATAAAGTTCCTGGGTACAAACACTTCCTTGGGAAAAACATCCAGAAGCTTATTGTAGATGTTGAGGTCTCTCTCTACACCAAACTCCGGCATCTTCTTCAGGGCAGCATAGATAAACTCCACGTGACCCCGCCGCCTTATGTCTCTTTTGATAAATACATCCACCACCATGTTAAACATGGCTTTGGTTTTGGCCTCTTTGGCCACCTGCTCAAACAGGTCTTCATGGGTCGTCAGAGACCTGTCCCTCTTCTTGTCCTTGTCATCAACAAACTCTGCAGGTACAGGCCGGCTCTTTGCAAATGCTGGGCTGCAGTGGAAATGCCTCAGCACCTATAAATGAAAATATTTTTGGTTTATACTAAACACAAAGCTTGATTTTCCTACACAAGATTTTCTCCCAAATGCTTAAGGGGATTTAGACAAATTAAAGGGGATAAAAAAGACGCTGAAAACATTCTGGATTTATTCTGTTATCCAGTTAAAAAAAAAGGCTGTTCTGACGAGCCTGTGGGTTTTTGAGAGTGACACTAGTATGAGTAATTGAGAGTAGTTTACCTGGCTGTGGGTGTTGCTGCAGAAGGCTGACTGGAGCACAGCACACCTGGCTAGCTGAAGCAGGCAGCGGGCACAATTCATGTTTCACACATCACACTGACCTTCAGAGGACAGACCTGCAGACAGAAAATCAACCAGACACGGGGACTTCTCCGGTCAGTACCACTGTTCAATCCGGCACTTTGATTCTGACAGGGATCTTTTACTCCATGGCGTTTTGTCGTGAAAAGTGACTGGCTATAAATGAAGATCCGGTCAAATCAACTCAAACACGTGTGAATTTGCTAGAGAGAAGAGTGTAACAAATATTTACCAAGAGGTAAAAGAACTGACTCATTAGCTCCAATTTGTGCTGACGACCATACGAAGAGTCTCCTTCAGAAACCACTCACGGTACACGCCTCCATGTTGGAAAGCCGGTACAGCATCCTGGTTCTACATATACTAACTTCCCCCCAGCAACAGAAACATTAGCGATCATTGTTGTTCCACAAGTCTGTGCACTGTAGATTTTACGTTAAATAGGTATCGACATGATTTCTAAATTCCCCTAAGCCTTAAACTGAGCATAGACACTTTTTAGGGGGCTCAAGCACACCTACATTTCCATCTCATTACAAAAGATGATTATAGTAAAGTCAAAATAATGTTACCTGACTGCATTGGTCCCAATAATGAAAATATAATATGGATTCATTTGCACCTATTATTGGATTATAGTAAAGTCAAAATAATGTTACCTGACTGCATTGGTCCCAATAATGAAAATATAATATGGATTCATTTCCACCTATTATTGGATTATAGTAAAGTCAAAATAATGTTACCTGACTGCATTGGTCCCAATAATAAAAATATAATATGGATTCATTTCCACCTATTATTGGATTATAGTAAAGTCAAAATAATGTTACCTGACTGCATTGGTCCCAATAATGAAAATATAATATGGATTCATTTCCACCTATTATTGGATTATAGTAAAGTCAAAATAATGTTACCTGACTGCATTGGTCCCAATAATGAAAATATAATATGGATTCATTTGCACCTATTATTGGATTATAGTAAAGTCAAAATAATGTTACCTGACTGCATTGGTCCCAATAATGAAAATATAATATGGATTCATTTGCACCTATTATTGGATTATAGTAAAGTCAAAATAATGTTACCTGACTGCATTGGTCCCAATAATAAAAATATAATATGGATTCATTTCCACCTATTATTGGATTATAGTAAAGTCAAAATAATGTTACCTGACTGCATTGGTCCCAATAATAAAAATATAATATGGATTCATTTCCACCTATTATTGGATTATAGTAAAGTCAAAATAATGTTACCTGACTGCATTGGTCCCAATAATGAAAATATAATATGGATTCATTTCCACCTATTATTGGATTATAGTAAAGTCAAAATAATGTTACCTGACTGCATTGGTCCCAATAATGAAAATATAATATGGATTCATTTGCACCTATTATTGGATTATAGTAAAGTCAAAATAATGTTACCTGACTGCATTGGTCCCAATAATAAAAATATAATATGGATTCATTTCCACCTATTATTGGATTATAGTAAAGTCAAAATAATGTTACCTGACTGCATTGGTCCCAATAATGAAAATATAATATGGATTCATTTGCACCTTTTATTGGATTATAGTAAAGTCAAAATAATGTTACCTGACTGCATTGGTCCCAATAATGAAAATATAATATGGATTCATTTCCACCTATTATTGGATTATAGTAAAGTCAAAATAATGTTACCTGACTGCATTGGTCCCAATAATGAAAATATAATATGGATTCATTTCCACCTATTATTGGATTATAGTAAAGTCAAAATAATGTTACCTGACTGCATTGGTCCCAATAATGAAAATATAATATGGATTCATTTCCACATATTATTGGATTATAGTAAAGTCAAAATAATGTTACCTGACTGCATTGGTCCCAATAATGAAAATATAATATGGATTCATTTCCACCTATTATTGGATTATAGTAAAGTCAAAATAATGTTACCTGACTGCATTGGTCCCAATAATAAAAATATAATATGGATTCATTTCCACCTATTATTGGATTATAGTAAAGTCAAAATAATGTTACCTGACTGCATTGGTCCCAATAATGAAAATATAATATGGATTCATTTGCACCTATTATTGGATTATAGTAAAGTCAAAATAATGTTACCTGACTGCATTGGTCCCAATAATAAAAATATAATATGGATTCATTTCCACCTATTATTGGATTATAGTAAAGTCAAAATAATGTTACCTGACTGCATTGGTCCCAATAATGAAAATATAATATGGATTCATTTGCACCTATTATTGGATTATAGTAAAGTCAAAATAATGTTACCTGACTGCATTGGTCCCAATAATGAAAATATAATATGGATTCATTTCCACCTATTATTGGATTATAGTAAAGTCAAAATAATGTTACCTGACTGCATTGGTCCCAATAATGAAAATATAATATGGATTCATTTCCACCTATTATTGGATTATAGTAAAGTCAAAATAATGTTACCTGACTGCATTGGTCCCAATAATGAAAATATAATATGGATTCATTTCCACCTATTATTGGATTATAGTAAAGTCAAAATAATGTTACCTGACTGCATTGGTCCCAATAATGAAAATATAATATGGATTCATTTCCACATATTATTGGATTATAGTAAAGTCAAAATAATGTTACCTGACTGCATTGGTCCCAATAATGAAAATATAATATGGATTCATTTCCACCTATTATTGGATTATAGTAAAGTCAAAATAATGTTACCTGACTGCATTGGTCCCAATAATGAAAATATAATATGGATTCATTTCCACATATTATTGGATTATAGTAAAGTCAAAATAATGTTACCTGACTGCATTGGTCCCAATAATAAAAATATAATATGGATTCATTTCCACATATTATTGGATTATAGTAAAGTCAAAATAATGTTACCTGACTGCATTGGTCCCAATAATGAAAATATAATATGGATTCATTTCCACATATTATTGGATTATAGTAAAGTCAAAATAATGTTACCTGACTGCATTGGTCCCAATAATAAAAATATAATATGGATTCATTTGCACCTATTATTGGATTATAGTAAAGTCAAAATAATGTTACCTGACTGCATTGGTCCCAATAATGAAAATATAATATGGATTCATTTCCACATATTATTGGATTATAGTAAAGTCAAAATAATGTTACCTGACTGCATTGGTCCCAATAATGAAAATATAATATGGATTCATTTCCACATATTATTGGATTATAGTAAAGTCAAAATAATGTTACCTGACTGCATTGGTCCCAATAATGAAAATATAATATGGATTCATTTCCACCTATTACTGGATTATAGTAAAGTCAAAATAACGTTACCTGACTGCATTGGTCCCAATAATAAAAATATAATATGGATTCATTTCCACCTATTACTGGATTATAGTAAAGTCAAAATAACGTTACCTGACTGCATTGGTCCCAATAATGAAAATATAATATGGATTCATTTCCAGATATTATTGGATTATAGTAAAGTCAAAATAATGTTACCTGACTACATTGGTCCCAATAATGAAAATATAATATGGATTCATTTCCACCTATTACTGGATTATAGTAAAGTCAAAATAATGTTACCTGACTACATTGGTCCCAATAATGAAAATATAATATGGATTCATTTCCACATATTATTGGATTATAGTAAAGTCAAAATAATGTTACCTGACTGCATTGGTCCCAATAATGAAAATATAATATGGATTCATTTCCACCTATTATTGGATTATAGTAAAGTGAAAAGTGTTCTTTTCTCTCTGCTCTATCCACTCACCCCAACCGGTCGAGGCAGATGGCTGCCCAAACTGAGCCTGGTTCTGCTGGAGGTTATTTCTTCCATTAAAAAGGGAGTTTTTCCTCTCCACTGTCACCAAGTGCTTGCTCATAAGGGATTTGTTGGGGTTTTTGTTTTTGTAAAATGCCTTGAGATGATTGTATTATGCTACAAAACAAACTGAATTAAATTAAATTGAATTAGTGGTGGTGCCTTTTTGTTCTAGTTTTTCTGTTATGTGGTCAGACAATCAGTCATCCAACAAAACATTTTCAGTTCTCAGGCCAATAGACACAGTAATTTGGTGGGATAAAGGATAAACCCTATAGTTTATTCAGATGCTTCAATTCACATCTCATATTATAGATATAGATACAGATATAGATATATCGTAGATCTTGGACAGGATGATTCTTTGTCTGCTGAGACTTGAGGTCCAACACACAATAGAGCCTACTGTTTCATTACAAAGAACACATTGATGTGGAGGATACTGCCCATGCTTCACCGTGTTTTGTCTCATTTGGAAGAACCTGCAAGTTATGTGAGGATTATGTTCTTTGATTTTTCAAGTGCATTCAATACCATCCAACCAATCATCCAAGGAGATCGTTGAGGATTTTCGAAGGTCTAAGCCCCTTCCTTATCCAGTCAACATCTGTTCTGCAGACACTGACCTGGGAAAAAGTTTGGACTGGTCACTTACCACAGATGTTCTATATAAAAAAGGGCAGAGATGACTTTTCCTCCTAAGGTCCAGGCCGTCTGGGAATTCACTGTTCCCCCTTCACAACATCCTGATGGAGCAGAGAAGCGACTCACCTCAGTGCATTGCAGGACATGAACTAAACTGACTACTCGTCATCTCATCATATCTATATATATATCTATCTATCTATCTATATATATATATATACATACACACATATACATATATATACAGTGGTGTGAAAAAGTGTTGGTCCCCTTCCTGATTTATTATTTTCTTGCATGTTTGTCACACTTTGTTTCAGATCATCAAACAAATTGAAATATTAGTCAAAGATAACACAAGTAAACACATCATGCAGTTTTTAAATGAAGGGTTTTATTATTAAGGGAAAACAAAATCCCAAACTACATGGCCCTGTGTGAAAAAGTGTTTGCCCCCTCTGATAAAACATAACTTAACTGTGGTTTATCAAACCTGAGTTCAATTCCTCTAGCCACACCCAGGCCTGATTACTGCCACACCTGTTTGCAATCAAGAAATCACTTAAATAGGACCTGCCTGAGAAAATGAAGTAGACCAAGAGATCCAAGGAAATTTAAAAACAAATGAGAAAGAAAGTAATTGAGATCTATCAGTCTGGAAAAGGTTATAAAGCCATTTCTAAAGCTTTGGGACTGCAGTGAACCACAGTGAGAGCCATTATCTACCAATGGCGAAAAACATGGAATAGTGGAGAACCTCCCCAGGAGTGGCCGGCTGACCAAAATTATATATTATATTATATTATTTATATTACATATATATATCTCTATATATATATAGAGATATATATATTTCACCCAAAGAGAGCTGGGATTGGCTCTAGCAGATCCCTGTGACCCTAAAGAGGAATCTATATTCTTGTACATGTGGAATTCTTCATATTTGTGACTTTGGTGAAGATTTCTGAGTCCACTTAGGACTGCCTACAGGCACCCTACCAAATGAAATACTTCTTCTAAGTTATATCTTAAAAAATCAACATGTAAACAAAAAGGAAGATGAAAAGAGGAATTTTCCTTATTTTTTAGTGGGAGACCTTCCCAAGCATTAGCTTCCGGTTCACCTCAATATCCTATATATTATTATATACTTTAGTAAATACATCTTAATTCAGAATTAACATAAAGTTGCCTGGGCATTTACATAGAATCAGAAAGAGAGAATAAGGAAAAATAAATATGCAAAAACAAAATACTTTTGCGAAGGATGGTCTTTTGTTTCCTCTTTCATGTTTGTTCTAGTCAGCTCCAGTCAGACTAGACCGTCTTCAAGATGGTGGACTGGAACAACTTTCGGATCAAGCAAGGCACAGGGAGCACGTGCACGGCAAAAGGCCTGCCACGTGGTGGCGACAAACGCCTTCCTAATGCAATCTAATTAATGTGACAGGCGCTGAAGTGGAGCTTGGCTGCACATGGCATTGTCTTGGTACACTACAGCTTTTCACATTTATAACCCGTCTCTGCATTAGAGTTGCCATCTGTCCCTTATGTCGTTTTGAACTTGCATCGTGTTGTAGTTTTCAAACTCTGCCTCAATATATCTAGTCTATCACTATAGAGGGGAAAGTAAGAAATCTGCAAATACTGTTGAGAAAGACATCACCTCACTTCCGGAGGATGGTCTCATGAGGTTCAGCCAGCGATTGGGCTGTTTGTTTTGATATTTCATCGTATGTTATACCCGCAATTGTAGTAAATACTATTCTATTTCCGCGTAATATAGGGAATAATTTTACTGCTTAATAAACAATAGTGCTTTATTTACTGGGGGAAAGCGACGCTTCCGGTGGTTGTGTTGTTAAAGCTGGCAGTTTGACACAAGTTTCAGTCCAGCTGTGTTTATTTGGGCCAAGCCGAAGCGGCAGCTGCAGCAGCAGCAGAAGCAGAAGAAGCAGAAGCAGAAGCAGAAGAAGTCGTAGAAGAAGCAGATGAAGTCGTAGAAGAAGAAGAAGAAGAAGTCGTCCAAGTCGTCCTAGTCGTCCTAGTCGTCCTCAGTGTGTGACTCTTCTGTCAGCATGGAAAACACACTTCGGTGCAGGCGTTACCTTTAGACAAGCTTGCTGCCACGGAAAGAAGCTCGGATTATGAATTCCTCTACAAACAGTCTGGGTGAGTACACGAACCATAATCGTGTTTTGAGTTCATGTTTAGTGATTGCTGATTGTTATGGCAGCACTAAGAGTCTTACTGCTCAAGTCGACATGTCAAATTACGGTAAAGAGGTGGAAGTAACGGCGGTTTGGTGTTTCACCAAGTGTAGACGCTGTGAATTACCGTGCAAACATGATAAAGTCATAAAGCGGCTGTAATTTACTGTCAATAATAAGTAAAGCTTGCAGTTATTTCGCAGTGTCTGCTGCTGAGTCCCTCCGTATGTTTCGGGGGAAGAGTGGTGCTGATAGTGGGAAGAAGAGCTCCTGTTCTCGTTTGAATTGTGAGGAGCTTTATATTCTTGTTATATTCCAGTTAAAAGAGTGGTTCCCGAGGAGCCTGTCTCACGGTTTATTCATGCCACCGTCAACGTTAAGCAACGCCCTGTCAGTAGCAGTTTTTCACATAGTGATGAGGCATTTAGGAAGCTGATCTAAATGAGCCGCTTCATGTCCTCACGGCCTGCTCAACTTTTTTTGCTGCTGGTTTCGCAGTGGGCACGGTTGTTTGGCCTTGTATCGAGCTGTCTTTGGCAGATCTGAGGTGTGACTAACTTTCTCTGTTTCTTCATTTGTTTCGATCTCTGCGACTAACGTGAACTCTCAGCACTGTTTATTATGAAACATCCGGGTTTGTTCAAATGACCCTTTCTGTGCATGTTTTATTTTTTATTTTTTTGTTAATAGGTACATTAGGTGCCTCATTGACGGGGCTGTCAGCACATCAGACAGCTCTGCTCTTTGGTTAATATTCTGAACAAGCACATGGAGCAATATTTTGTACAAATTGTTGTCTTTCCAGAGACTGGCCCAGGTCACGCACAAACAACAGGCTCCTATGTTTAATTAAAACGTGAATTTTTATGCCGACTTTTCCCATGCAAGCTGCTCCACCCCTGCTGCTCCCACTGTGCTGTTTTAAAAGGAGTTATAACACTGTTGCACAATGCTGCCTGTGTTGCATATCTGTACGCCCACCTTTAGTGCTGATGATGTTCACTTATCTTGTAAAATGGTGGTAAATCTTTGACTTGAATGTACTGTTACTTTGTTATACATGTGCTCCTGCCAAGGTCTCACTCTCAGCTGAATGGACTGCACCATATCATAATGTGAATATGATGTACAGTTTTGAAGGAGTCTGTCTACAAATGTAGGGGAAAAGGTCAAGGTCTTAAAACATGCATATCTTATGGTATTAGCCTGCTTTACAACAAAAGCAGTTAGGACACAACTCTTTAACGAATTACTGTTTGTTTGAAATCGAGCAAATAACTGGTGGAGTAATTGTAGCACCATTTTTAGGGCTCTGGAAATATACTAAGGGCATGCAATAACATGCAGCATTCAAATCTGTTATGCATTTTATGTACATAAATATGTACGACAGCTTAGTTTACAGCTGAGGAGTACAGCAATAAGAGCTGAAAGTGTTAGAAGTAAATGATAAAATGAGTTTGTGGAGCAGCATCTGACAAAAGGTAAAGTACAGATTAAAGCCTATGTTGTTTTTGAATCTCCTATTTAGACTAAGGATTTCTTCATATGTGCCCATGTCGATACATCTAAACCAGTCTTTTTAATTGCCTAGTTCCCTGCAGTTATTGCAGACAAACAGGAAATTGAAGTACGCCACTTTCTGAGATTTTTCCCAGAAAAGAAACAGAGGAACCAGACACTGAAGCTGTGTCCGACTTCTAGATTAGATAAGTATTTATGCATTTATTGTACTAATTTGTACACTATATGGTTTTGAGTGAGTAGTGCTTTCACACCGAAATCATGACAAAATGAAGTACTCTTCAAAACATCAGCATACAGAATAAAGTCTCTCTATTGAAAGACATGGTAGTGATGGATGTGATGCTCACAGCTGACACACATTAAAACAAATTGTGGTGCTGGCAGAGCCCTATATGCCTTTAGAATTATGAGCACTGCAAAATCTCACATCATTCATTAATAGTCGTGATAAAAATGTAACCACCACAGTTTGCATTTTCTACACTGTTTGCAGGTGACTGGGGTAGTATGAAAAGAAGTGGATCGTACTTATGGATGTGTTGTAGGAACTGGATACTAGACTCAAAATGGGGCCCAGTCACTCAAATGAAAATTGCTCTCACCTTCTGCATGTTTGTTTTGTTAGTAGAATAAAGTACTTATTAACAGTTTGCCACATTTGCAACGAACGATCAACTGATTGAATTGGGATGCACCCAGTGTTAGCAAAACTGAAGTAGCAATAATGAACAAATGTACTACACACACAAAAAAAGCTGTAATTAGCTGCAATTATTCTTTATTTTTTATCGTTACGGTTTGAAAAACGGAGACAATGCCAAAATTACTGTAATGTGGATTTGGGACACAGTGCAACTTGTGCAGCGATCAACAGGAAGTTGCATCAGCAGACAGCAGCTATTTCAGTGTTTTTCCCTGAATGTTGTAATGCTGTTTTTTTTTTTTTTTCTTCTGAAGAGCATGTAATGTTTTTGGTGGAGGCAGACATTCACTTTCTTTCTGTTTTTCAGAGCTAAGTGCCAAAGGCTGCCATTGAACATGTAGTCAGATTTATAGTTTTGTTTGATCAGATAGATTTTGGTTTATTGGTTTAAACCAAACTTTCGTCAGTTGTAGAGTGTTTTTTTTTTTTTTTTTTTTGGGCAAAGTTCTGGAAGCATTTCACAGGTTGGAGTCTTCATCTCTGGTCTTTAAAGGTATCAACAATAGTTTCAGCAGAAGTGTCAGAATTTGAAATACTCCTTGCATTCTCCACTGCCATGACATATAAATCAGAGAGAACAAAAACAACCCAAAGTCAATAAGCTCTGGTTATTAAATCAATGAATCTTGTCCTTCACTCAGTGAGGTCATGGTGCTGCAGAGATTTATGTTCCACCCACAGAGTCCATCACTATTTTGTTGTCTTTTTGCAGAGCTAGTATGGTCTTAATCATTGTTTTAGCAAGATATGACAAATCTGTGTCTGTAGACCTGCTGCCAGCACTGTGTGTTTGTACACGTACCATCTCCTCTGGCTTTTTAGTAGGTCTCTTTAGGTACTTTTATCT
The DNA here is from genome assembly GCF_900324485.2 of Mastacembelus armatus. Classification (NCBI taxonomy): domain Eukaryota; kingdom Metazoa; phylum Chordata; class Actinopteri; order Synbranchiformes; family Mastacembelidae; genus Mastacembelus; species Mastacembelus armatus. The sequence goes on along the minus strand of NC_046650.1, from coordinate 1,639,924 downwards.
CCTAAGGCAGTTGTGCATTTATTTGAATCCTCAGAAATGTTCTGCTGTTAAACTCTGTTACAGGTGCACTAGAATGGATCATAAGTCATTCTTACAATGGCAAGAAAATCAGGAGGGCTCATAGGTTGTTTGCCTTTCCAGCTCAAACAGTTTTTTTGCTGCTGTGTTTTTAGATGGTAAACTGAAACTTTTTTAAAAATTACACTGTTTGTCAGAAAAGATAAGCAATTTAAAGATGTCTCCTTAGGATTTAGAAGATGATGATGAATCAAAGAAATTGTCAGATTAATTGTAATTGTTGACAGTTGTAATGCTAAGTGTTGCAGAGGAGTGCTGATGTCCTGAGTTGAGATAAAAGTGGAGCAGGGGACAACTGCACAGCCACACAGCCAGACAGCAGGATGACTAAAACATCTGGGTTTGTAAGGAGAAAGATTTGGATTTACAGCAACTCAGCTGCTTGGGCAGTTTTACAAAAGCATTTTATTTGACTTTAACAGGGAGGTTGGTTGGAGCCTAATCAATGTGCTTGTGTTAGACTAAACTCAATAATTTGGACTGTGGGTTGTTTCTATTTTGTTCCGGTGCCAGCAGCTGCTGGCTGTGTTTATTAGGTATGCAAATGCCCCAACCATATCCTCCCATGCCAAAACACAGACACACTTCAAGTTGAATTTTACATTTTGTATGTAGAAAAGCAGACTACTGGTGGAACCAGGAGCTGGTCTGTAGCCAAGACTGTCTGGTGTTTGGTGCTGGGTGCCCTTTACACCATGAAACACTGTAATGTTGCACATCTCCCCCATACAAGTTGTGCAGTCACTCTCATGCAGCAGTGGAAGAGAAACAGTTTCTGTGTGATGATGTCGCTCTCTGTTTCACTTCTCCAATGGGACCTCAGACTCGAATGCAGGGGTGTACCGGATGTTGAGCGGTAGCTAGGTGTCAAAGTCAAAGAAGAGAACCAAAAGCAGTGAGAGGTGTGTTTTGTGACAATTGGTGCTTGTAGGTGGTTGAGGTCATTATGCAGAGGTAGAGAGAATGAGTGGGTGAACGCCGGGAAACTGTGGCATGTCATGTCAACTACCTGCTGCAGGAGTAACATTTTCACTTTGAAGTCTGATACAGATATTTTAGCACACTTTACAAGGCAGTGTAGAAAATAACCCAGATTACAAACAAAAATAAAATGGGAACCCATTTTAGTCTTATTATATGTGCTGCTTTCTTTCTGCTTCTGGTTGTAATCAAGCTGGATGAAAAGGGAAGTTTTGTGTAAACTCAACCAGTTGGACAAGAAAAACAAGAAAGCCATGCACTGAGATTCAACAAAAGAATCTGATCACTCCATTACTGTGTGGCTGTGCAGCTGTCAGCCAGCCCAAACTCCTACAAGACCTGGAGTGACCCTGGGCTTTACAGAAGAGTAAAAAGGAATGTGTGTTCGTAGCTTTGGAATCAAATCAGAGCTAAGTTTTATAGGATCATTGGATACTTTTGGTTTTTCATCTGAATGCTATCAAACTCTCTGAGGCCTGACATTGATTTCCAGCAAAATATGTTTTTGATGAATCGATCAGGTTCATTTTTGTCAAAAAAACTATAAGGAATTCAAACTTACAGGGGTTCAGTGATCACCCCTGTGTTTGTAGTATTTTTTGTGCTTGCTTTTTCTGCTCCCATGTTCAGCAACTTCTGGCAGATATTGCACTTGGCCTTCCCTGATGTTGGCTGAGTGAAATACTGCCATACTGGGTTAAATTTCTTTTCAGCCATCAGACTATAATTGTACAAAAATATATATATATATAATAATACAAGATTTGTCATTTTAAACTCATTTTTCTATAATTACATTATTCCATGCACATCACAATCCTAATATATGGGAAAAAAACAGGATTGATTTATTGCATGATCCTTATGTTTGTTGACAGACCCTGCTATAATTCAAAGGACCATAGTCGAAGAATATGCATAAACAAATCATATGTGCAACAAGTCATTTGCATGTGAAAGTAGAAACGCGACAAAACGGCTAAAACGTGCACATTAACTTTCCTCATTAAAAGTGTATTTTGTGGTGATAGCATCGTGCCCGTTTTGCGTGTGTCGGACGCACAGACACATTTATTGAGGAACGTTATCCTGCGTGTTTTAGCAAGAATATTCGTCTGAATTTCACATGCGTTTCTACTTTCACATTTGTTGCACACATGACGGTCAACATCAATTCTAATACACTACAATGTAATTACGCATTGGAAATGAATGGTTTTCCCCTGCCATCAATAGCTGAAGCCGTGTGTATGCGACTATAATCATTTAGCCGCTGGGCTTGTTAGCATGTTTTGGTACCTGTGCATAGAGCCTAAACTACAGCTCGCTAACAATACAGACCAGACCGTGCTCTCCAAAAGTAGCTTCATATTCAAACAATGAAATGTATAAGGCTAAATTAAAAACGAAAGATAAGTACTTTCTTACCGATTTTGGACGCTTTTCAGCTCACTAAACAACCTGCTTGTCGCAACACGTCTCCAACACATGCTCCACAACAACACTTAACTGGTCGCAGATATTGTGCAGTGAAATCGGCCCATGCCGATTAATTAAAATGTGCAAAAGATCGGCCGATTAATCAACTCTGCTGATAGATCGGTCGACCTCTATTTCAGATAATTTTAAAGTTCATCTATATAAAGAAATTCACACCTACTTACTGTAGCATAGTTTGTGAGATAATATTTCCACTCCTACAATACTTATATGTAAAATAATAATCTAAAAACGTTTCTGATCTTAACTATTAATACCTGAAAGTGCAATAATCAGGTCCATGTTAGTTCTAATTTCATGTGTTAGCTTGTATGAGACTCAATTTATTTTTGGAACTGAATTTTCTGATTTTCTCTTATGTCACTGTAAATATTCATCTGTTTTTTTTTGGTTTTTTTTTACCATGGCTCTCTCAGACCATCATTGGATATTTGTAATGGTTCTTATTGCACATTGTCAATTTCAGGGATGTCTTAAACACATTGTCCTACTCCTGAAGTAGCCTCTTCGCACATATTTATAGCAATATAGCTACATGTACACTTTACTTGACAGACAAGCTTGTAGATGGGTTTAATAACTGGTTGGCTACACTTTTAAATGCAGTAAATTAAAAAAAAAAAAAAAATCTCTAAAAAGAGGAGTATGTCATTGAAACATTGTGGCACAATTACATTATAGAGATTATAAAAAGCTGATTTGGTGACAGCCTTGAAATTCTATAAAAAAACAGGTGTTTTTCTCTCTCAGTGACACTAATACAAGTTTTTATATCCAGCAGAGTAGACCATTGTAATCCTGTCCTATCTGACCTGATTTGGTGTGCTCCAAATGTGGTGTGCTTTGGGAACTGTGCTCCCTGGGTGTTGTCCAGGGACAGACAAAGAGAACACATTACATCTATACAATGTATGTATTTATGCATCATTTCCCCTCAGTTCTTCTCCCTGCTCTTTTCATAGTAATTTTCAATTACCCTCTTAACACAATAGTTCTATGATTTGAAGTCTGAGTATTGAGCAGAATTCCAGCTGCAGCTGCTGTGATTTTGATGTGGATCAAATTCCTGCTTAACCTGAGCTGTTACCAAACTACTCTGACTCATCCACAGTCTTGGCTTGTAACTGTAAAAATGAAAACAAGAAAACCAGACACTCAAAGTAAAGTGGGAAAGCAATCATGCATGCAGATGTGTGTGTAGATGCTAGTATCCTCCACTATATGAAATGGGAACTTCTGGTGTCTGTTAATGTGTGCTTGTGCTGTGGTTAGATGTTGACAACATTTTGCACACACACTGTATTATTCCTTTAATAAAAATAGGATGTTAGTCTGTCATTTATTAATTTGATATTAGCGGTTGAATTGATCAATACAAATCTGAGCTTTTTTCTGGAGTGCGTTCAAAATCAATTTTTAGGAGATACCCTGAGCATGTAAGAGTATTTAGTATCAATTGTAGCATGGCCCTAGGTTTGGACCTAGCATGATTATTTATAGTACTAATCATATTTTATGAAAATGGCCTTGGATCTGCCATAAGTGATCCATTCATGCTTGTTTTGTGAGCGACACAACCTCTTATTTACTCTGTTGCATAGTTGTCATTTGGTCTGGTTTCTGCATACCACAGAACCTTTTCTGTTTTTGGTCCTTTGTGATCTTTGGGCCTCACATAATTTCAGTTTAGAAGAAAAAAGAAAGGAAATGTAGAATTTGAAGTTCTTTTTCACCAAAGGATTGCCAGATTTAAAAGTTCCTCTAATGAATTGTGATCTGTTTTTCACAGCAGAAAGGACACCTCAGAAAAATTGCACAGATTAGTCTGCTGACATATTAAAAAGGGCAACAGCTGCCTTGTGTCTCAATTGTACATGTGAGTAATGTCGTTTGCAAAAATGGACAGCAGAACTTGGACTTTGTTGTTGAGAAATAAGTCACAAGGGTATGGCTGAAGGTAATCCATGTTTTATCTATGACTATCATACAGTAACAGGATCAATATGAGCATGTCCAAAGTGAGAGATGTGCTGTGCAGTGATAACTTATAAATTCTAAATTATTTGTGATGATTAATTATCCATAACACATACAGGTACAGGCAGGGGCAGACTGAAGCATAAATTCAGGCAAGGAATTTGACTCCATCCCAGGTCACTCTTTAAATAAAAATCAATAGGCTGCTAATTTTGTATGTTAACCCCGTTTGCTGATAAAACAGGTACTAGACTAGTTTTACATTTGGTCACTGTGTTCCTCAGGGAGGAAAAGGATATAGACTTCAGCTACAGATGTATGGCACTAACCAACAACAGGTTTATCTGAATACTGAATTTTTAGAGTAGGTACAGTCTGTCCACTTTCCCCACAGCCTGGGACATAACGTAGAACTAGCAAGTCCATAGTCTAGGCTTACTGTTTTTTTTGTTTTTTTTTCTACTTTAAATGTGTGTGTGTGTTTCCCATAAACAAATACCTCTCACGGTGTGATAACATCTTAATTGTATCTTCAATTACAAATACGGGTACACTCCATGTACACTGGCAGGGTATGGGGAGCAATGTTTTGATGTGCTTATTATTATTATTATTCTTCTTATTATTATTATTATCACTACTAGATACTCCATGAACACTGTCAGATGACTGATAATCAACAGAACTAGAATAGATGGAGTTTAATCAGATATTAAAAATATTAAATGCTAAAGCCTTAGGCTTAATAAATCAATGAGTGCACAGATTTATGGGCATGGAAACAGAGCCCAATCCTGTGGGTCTCTTTGTTTGGTGGTAGATGTTACTAGTCTGAAAGACTTAGACTAGCAGCGCACAGCAACACAAACAGCCAGAGTCAAATTTACTCGCTGTGACAGAACATGCATTTAAAAAAAAAAAAACACGTTTACTCTTTACATTACCCCAGCTACTATGTATAAAAGCAGAGAATAACAGACTGCCTTTATATGGTCCATGTATAAAACTAGCTAACCAAGTTCGAAATCCCACTGCCAAAAAGAGATCCTATGCAGAAACTCTTTTATAGCAGCAGTGGGTGTGGTACCATCAAACTGCCAGTCATGGCTTTACCATAAATACTATTTGGACTCTGAATAGACACAGTTTGTCAGATAAACTGCACAGAACCAAAACTCAGATACTGCATTTAACATTTCTGAAGCACTCCATATTAACGTTGTGCCCCACTAATGTACTTGAGGGCCTGCTGTAGTTCTGTAGTTTTATGTGTACAGGAGTTGCAGATGAATCAAGCTGTTTGGCAGTGGATAATAGGTTTTCTCCCTCAGGATAAATTTACTAATAAATAGTCAAACTTCCTGTTTAGTGTCCCTTCCTGTATAGAATTGATATTTGATGGTGTGATGTGGTGTCCACATATTTCCAGCTGCTACAACACAGAGCCTTACAGTAGAAAGTGATCCAGTAATGTAAAAATTAGTCTTTCTCTCTCTGTGTCTTTTTCTTTCTCTTCACATGGACATGGCCAGAAGAATGGACAGAGAGGGTCCCTATTAGACTAAGAAGGTGGTAAATAGGGGGCTTTAGGTGGCCAAAGAACCAAAAAAAAAAAAAAAAAGCCTATTGTCTGATAATCTTACTGTACGGCATTATTTAAGATTAATATTTAATTTTTAATTAATTTTACTTTAATTTATTGCTCTAAATTTTTTGACACATTTTTGTTAATTTGCCAGTTAAAGATTTCTAAACCAAATTTTTAAAGATCCCGTACGTAAATATCAAACCCACTGGAAAGAGATTAATTACATTTCATTTGGGTGGTTACTGAGAAGCAGTTTTTTGTTATGGCTCCAAGCTTGTTAGGTAAGCCTCATTATTTCTATTGTTATTTGGAATTTGATACTAATACATTTATTTAGAACTAAACAAATACCTGTGTCATGGGTGTCCAATTATACTCTTTGGTTACTAGACATTCATTCACCTATCAGGTGGGAGCTATTGAAAATCCATCTGCTAAAAAAGACTATGAGATGTTAATGTGGGAGAGCAGTGGAGAGGGAAGTTGAACGAGTGGTGAGAGGTTGAGTGAACTCTGCCTCCTCATTGCTGCGGTTTGCTGCTGAGCGGGATCTGCGTAAGCCAATCTTTACAAAAGGAATATATTTTTGTGTGTGTTGGTTTTTTTTTTTTTGTTTTTTTTTGTGTGTGTTTATTTGCCTCTCGATTTTTGGCTCATCTCAGATGCTGGGTCAGGGTTTGGCATCTTACCGGTGGGGACAGACGTGGATGGTTTCCTTCGCTGACGGGTCTAGGTTGGACCTGCCAGGGTCATAGTCGAGTATATCTGTACTGGCGTTAAGCACAGCATTTTTCTTGACGAAAAAACCGTCTAGGCCTACTTTGCTTCATCCTGAGCTAAGTTACTACTGTTTGTCAAGGAGTATCCAGGTCTCGATTTACCACTCTCATCGGTTGGAACATACCAATCAGAGGCAAAGACCCACCCCTATACTGTTTTTGGTTACCTTCATGAGGCAAAAAAACGTCATGCACACTGGCCTTGAGAAATAATTGGTGTACAAGTGTGACCAAGAAAAAAAACTCTGGAGCCCTGGCACTGATTCCCTGTCTTTGTCAACACACCTTTTCAGCCTGAGGTTCCCAAATTTGGGAACTTTGGGGAACAATTAATGAACAGAGCTTGAAACAATACAGTAACACCAAAAGAATATAGTGATGTTCCACATCAAATCAAACAGCAGAGCCTGGGCTACAAGACTATATGAACCTTTTTTACATACTCCAAACACAACAAAAATGACAACTAAATGAATTATTAAATATTAAAGTCCACACAGCACCACTGTCTCAACCCACCCGCCACATTTCCGAGTCTACTGCTACTGTACTTTATGTGAAATGCACAATATGCACCTCAAATGAAAGCAGAGACTCCACAGATTCTGAAGATGTGTGCAAAAACACGGTACAATACAAAGCATTCGAAAGATAGAAGCCAAAACACAGCAACAACTGAAATCCCTTCGCGAAACTATAACTGTAAAAATTGATCTTACCTTTGTTGTTTTGCTGTTAAAACCTGTATTTTACCGGTAAATCCATACTCCATTGTGTTAAGATGGATGCATGTGTTATTTTGAAATCATTCTGGGTGTCTCTGTGGAGTCTAGGACCCAAGGGAGAAATTGAACACCTCCGAATGCAGCAGCCTGGCCTCCCTCCCACGGCATTCTATGGATTCTGATTGGCTGACCATGCTGTCAATCTCATTTTGGCAAACTGTAACATCATTCTATTGGCTCTAATGATTCAAACGAGGTGTCAATCCGTTGTGGAGATAGAGCCCTGGGCAATGACATTAGAGGAAGGGAGCAATAAAAATTGCATTGACGTTTAGGGAAGAAAAAGCTAAATTTTGGGCTCACAGATTCAAAACTTTCCACTTAATTATTGTTTTTGAAAGTAGTGAATACCATGAGTGACATATAAATAAAATATATAGGTTTTTACATGATAAAATACAAATGGCACACATGGTATCTAACTGTGCAACAATGCCATTTTTGGACTCCTCTCCTGGACTTTACTGTACTAAAACCCCTCTAATTTTGTTCTGCTTCAGTTTATAACAAACTATTGCAGAGATAATGTTAACACATTTTATTATGATTTCATAAAGCTTTAGCTCTATTGCAGCATTATTCTCAAGAGATATTCATGATAAAGCTGCTTTATTTATTAATTTTTTTTTTTAAGGCAAGGCTGAAATTTTTTAACTTTTGCTGTGTGCCATCTTCATTTACTCTTCACCAGTAACACATATACTGATATTTACACATCTGAACAAATCTCCCAAGTCTTCCTGTCAATATAACACTAAAAGTATTCAAAAAGACCTTGTGGTTGCAGATTGATACTAATTTCATTATGGGTATGCAATTTTCTAAAACATAGGCTGCGAGACAAAAGGGTTTAAAGTAGGCTGTTTCTCCCTCCATAAATACAAAGCGCTATGTGAACTTTCAGATAGTCTCAGTGAGTGCACATTGGAGTGATCTAATACTACTTCACTTTAAAGATAATAGGAATGTCTTTGCTCAGTTAATGGTCGGGACATTTCTGCCATGATATCGGGGGTTGATTGGGCATAATACAATTGATTGATATTTGTTGTTGGACAGTGGTCTTTGACAGGTGTAAGGTTGTTAAGGCAGTTATTTTATTTCCTCTGCTACACTTGGTTAGCATATTCCTTTAACTTAAACATTTTTTTGATTTGGATTGCAGTCATGGCAGTAGCATGGCAGCATGGTACTAAATGTCCAATTCTTTGTAATTGTTTTGCTCCACGCCTTGCTCTTGTAATACTCTTAACACTATGCTGTTGCTGGTGCTGAATACTTTCCAAATGCACTGTAATTCTCAAAAATGTTGGATGGGTAAACATGAATGACCTAGTGAAGACTTGGATGTCTGGACAAGACATAGAAACTTTAATGAATTGAGGGAACACATCTATGATTTGGAAACAGTGTGGATTAGTAGTGGTACATTGCTTGGCTGCAAACCGTGGTTGGTGGTTAGCACTGTTGCTTCATAACGAGAAGGTTCCTGGTCAAAACCTGACATGGACCTTTCTGTGCGGAGTTTGCATGTTCTCCCTGTGCTTGCATGGGATTTGCATGTTTCTCCAGAATCCAAAAATATGCATGTCTAAAATTGATTCTAAATTGCCCATAGGAGTGAGTGTGAGTGTGTGAGGTTGTTTGTTTCTATGTGGCCCTGTGATGGACTGGTGACCTGTCCAGGGTGTACCCCTGCCTTTCACCCAAAGAGAGCTGGGATAGGCTGCAGATCCCTGTGACCCTAAATAGGAATAATTCAGTTCAATTCAATTCAATTCAGTTTTATTTGTATAGCACCAAATCACAATACAATCATCTCAAGGTACTTTACAAAAAAACAAAAACAGAAACCCAACATATCCCTTATGAGCAAGCACTTGGTGACAGTGGAGAGGAAAAACTCCCTTTAATAGCCTTGAAGTAAATGCATGGACCACTTTTTCTGCATCATTTTGAGACTCATTGAATTTTTTGCAATATTGTGCAAGTGAAAGATGGCAGTTCTAGAAATTTATTTTGTGTGTGAATTAAAGGAAATATCTTGGTCAAAAATAACTCCCAAGGTTTTTCACAGTAGTGCTGGAGGCCAGGGCTATGTCATCTAGAGTAGCTATATTGTTAGAAAAGCTATTTCTGATATCTGCCATAGATTAAGCTTTTACAGTAGCTCCTGAATCATCTGTAAAACCTCAGTTATGTTTAGACTGCTTCTTTCCCATAGATCTCTCTGAACTATAGCCACTTATAAGCAGCTATAGTTGATGGATGGATGGATTGATCTGATAATGAAGTCGTGTTGGATTTCTGAATAGATCCACTGTAAGGTGACTTGCTGGCAGCAGTGAAAAACACAACAAAGGTTTTCCCCATGAGCCAAAAACAAAGTAAGAACATGGCTTGAGTAATGTGCTGGAGCTGATTGAGGTTTATGTGGGATTCAGAGTGAAACGTGTTTATTTGCTAATAATGTTTGGTCTTGCTGCTCTGTGACTGAAGGCTTTTTTTCTCCTCAGAAGAAAGTGGGATGAGGCATGTAAGGGAAATGAGCATTTTGCGTGTTTCTGCTTTTCCCTGCTTTTTCAAGCTATGTTTCCACGACGACCTCACAAATGATGTACTGGAATGTTTACATTTTTTGTCTGTTAGGATTTAATGAAGAGGGTTTAGGAGGGTTGTTTAAACCTTTGGTACAATAAAGTCTGCACAGGCAGGAGAAGACCCGGTGTATAGAACTGGGTGCCTCCACAAGATCCTGTTATTAAGTACAGTGGCAAGAAAAGGTCAATGAATCATTTTAAATGACCTGGTTTTCTGCCATAATTGGTCATAAAATTTCGAATTGGTCTTTATAAAAATCATAATGATGGACAAACGCAGTGTGCTTGAAGCGACACTATTTAGTTTTGCAACCTTAAAATAATATCTCTAAAATTATTTCAGTGGTAGAACAACTCTTAACTGGACAAATTCTACTGCCGTGCAGCCTGAGCGGGCTTGCATGGGCTGCAACAGCAACTTACTTGGTAGACTACCTGAGTTTTTTTTTTTTTTTTCTTTTTTTCAAAATCATCAAATATATCCGTAATGATTTATACTGTATGTTTTCTTTTGTGGAGATCTTAAAGCTGCACTAATCAGCAAATGTTCATCAAATCTGGAGGTACGGTGGCCAACAAGGGCAAACGCGCCGCAACGGCCACAACACACACATGAGAGAAAACGCACGCATGAGATAAACGCTGCACTGGAAGTGTGCCACGCCTATAGGGGGACCCCAAACTGAGGGATGCTATGAACAAAGTCTGGATACGTTTTTCAGAGGCGACATAAAAAAGGTAGGTTTTCTGTTTATATCTTTTTAAACACTTGTTTTTACAATATTATAAAAGTACAGTATTGTAAATGATGACGGCCAAGTGTTTAAAAAGTAATAAATGGAAAACGTACCTTCAGATGTCCCACCCTGCAAAAACAACCCCCTCATACCTCCCCTTCCCCAGTCTCCCAACATTGTATGACACTTGATCAAGTAAACAAATGTAGAACATTGTTAGCATATTCAATTCAATTCAATTCAATTTTATTTGTATAGCGCCAAATCACAATACAAATCATCTCAAGGCACTTTACAAAAACTAAAACTAAAAACCCAACAATTCCCTTATGAGCAAGCACTTGGCGACAGTGGAGAGGAAAAAACTCCCTTTAACGGAAGAAAAAAACCTCCAGCAGAACCGGGCTCAGTTTGGGCGGCCATCTGCCTCGACCGGTTGGGGTGAGTGGATAGAGCAGAGAGAAAAGAACAGCAGCAATAAACAACAAATAGACACTGCAAGTTGGTGGGGCCAGTAACTGCACATCAGCGATAAACAGCTCCAGGACCAGGGACACCTGCAGAAGGTACAGAGAGAGAGAGAGAGAGAGGGAGGGAGAGAGCACAAACTAGGGGAGAGAGAGAGCACAAGGTTAGTAACATTCAATGGTGGAATATACATGAGGTGGGAGAGAGGGGGGGGGGGGGGGGGGTAGGGGAGGGGAGCTCAGTGCACCAATGGTCCTCGGGCAGTCTAGGCCTATAGCAGCATAACTAACTAAGGGATGGTTCAGGGTTGCCTGAAGCCAGCCCTAACTATATGCTTTGTCAAAGAGGAAGGTTTTAAGTCTAGCCTTAAAAGTACAGAGAGTGTCTGCCTCCTGAACCCAGGCTGAGAGCTGGTTCCACAGGAGAGGAGCTTGATAGCTAAAGGCTCTGCCTCCCATTCTGCTTTTGAGAACTCTGGGAACCACAAGTAGGCCTGCACTCTGAGAGCGAAGTGGTCTATTGGGATAATATGGTACTATGAGGTCTTTAAGGTATGAAGGAGCTTGATTATGAAGGGATTTGTATGTGAGAAGAAGGATTTTAAATTCTATTCTATATTTTACAGGGAGCCAATGAAGAGAAGCCAATATAGGAGAAATATGATCTCTCTTGCTAGTTCCTGTCAGGACTCTGGCTGCGGCATTCTGGATTAATTGGAGGCTTTTTATTAAGATATTAGGACATCCAGATAGTAATGAGTTACAGTAATCTAGCCTTGAGGAAACAAACGCATGGACTAGTTTTTCTGCATCATTTTGAGACAGGATGTTCCTAATTTTGGAAATGTTGCGCAGGTGAAAGAATGCAGTTCTAGAAATTTGTTTTATGTGTGAGTTAAAGGACATGTCCTGGTCAAAAATAACTCCAAGGTTTTTTACAGTAGTGCTGGAGGCCAGGGCTATGCCATCTAGAGTAGCTATAATTTTAGAAAAGTTATTTCTGAGATTTTTAGGCCCAAATATAATTTCTGTTTTCTCAGAGTTTAAAAGTAAAAAGTTACTGGTCATCCAAGCCTTTATGTCAGTTAGACAGGCTTGAAGTCTGGTTAACTGGTTTGTGTTAACAGGTTTAATAGATAGATATAACTGAGTGTCATCCGCATAGCAGTGGTAATTAATAGAGTGCTTCCTAATGATATATCCTAAAGGAAGCATGTACAGGGTGAACAGAATCGGTCCTAGCACAGAACCTTGTGGAACTCCATAACTAACTTTTGTTCGTGTGGAAGGTTCATCATGGACATGAACAAACTGGAATCTGTCCGATAAATAGGATTGGAACCACTTTAACGCTGTTCCTCTGATACCAATCACATGCTCCAGTCTCTGTAATAAGATGCTGTGGTCAATGGTGTCGAATGCTGCACTAAGGTCTAGGAGGACAAGTATCGAAACAAGTCCATTATCTGAGGCTAAGAGAAGATCGTTGGTAACTTTCAACAGTGCTGTTTCTGTACTATGATGTGCTCTAAATCCTGATTGGAAATCTTCAAATAGTTCATTCCTGTGTAAGTGGTCTGATAGCTGCTTAGCAACAGCTTTTTCTAGGATTTTAGAAATAAATGGCAGGTTGGATATTGGTCTATAATTAGCCAAGACACCTGGATCAAGACTAGGCTTTTTGAGTAAAGGTTTGATTACTGCAGTCTTAAAGGCCTGTGGTACGTAGCCTGAGGTGTGTCTCAGACTATTCCATTCTCTGACAAATCTTCCACCACATATATTAGCGCATATGAGAACAATCATCAGAGGATGCTCATTCCGTTGCAATTCAAAACTATAGCTGCGTGTCATTGCACAGCCTCCGAAATGAGACATAGCAACCCTCAGTTCGGGGTCCCCCTACCGGCCTGGCGCACTTCCATCATTACAGAGCACGAAAACAAAGGCCATAGTGAAAATCTTCCACCACATATGTATTATGTGTCAACAACTGAACTAGTCAACTTGCTTTTGGAGATGTCTGCTAAGATTTGATCTTAAGCAAAATAACCTACAGTTATCTCCATAGCTGCCTCCTTCTGGATCATAGCTAAGCAGACAGATGCTTACAATACCTCTAGTGTTTTCTGGGGTTTCGTATTATAATTTTAAAAAAGTAAAATTAAGATTTTCAAGTAAAGGTTGGTATTCATATGATGAAAGAATCTGAAATAGCCAGCTTGAACAGTAAAATCTTGGATTCCTAATGAGGGCTTGGTCAAAAGGACAGAGGTGCAGCAATAGCTTACACTGTAAATTCATTATATTAATACCATTAATAACACCGCAGTTCTATAATTTTACACAAATACTGTTTTCATTCACTTTCCAATTATTTGTACTTTTCTGTTTTTTCAAACAATGTTAAATTACCATCAAAGGCTTTCTGTAGATCTGTAGCCTTTCAGGAGTGGAGTGATTAATGCTGTCCAACAAAGGCAGTCCTCACCAGGAAAAGTAGTGGAGAACACTGTGTGTGAATTGCCAGAACAATTAGATCCATATGGAAATAGAATAATTACTGGCACAGTGTATTTCAGGTTGTGTATCTTGCTGAAATTAAGTCTATTAGGCTTTAAAGGACTTGCGTAGATAAGAGTGATGTCTGAGGGCTTCTTACCTGCTTATTACTAAGTGAGCAAACCATTTCCTAAGACTTTCTGTCACTTAATGACTGTGCTTTGTTGGAATGCAGTGTTAAGCAAGAATTCAGTGATTGAGTAATCATAAGAAATACCAACACAGTTGAATGAAGCTGAAACTGGAAAATACCATCCTAATGCCCAGGCACAACATTCTTCCATTCTCTGACACAAAAACAGAAAGGCATTTTATACGCATGTCCAGACTTTTTGGACCAAAACCATCTATATCTACATGTGCACTCACACACCAGAACTCTCCTCCACACACACAATAGTATCTTTGAGATGCTTTGGACATCCCTCTGTTTGAGTACAATGTCCTTAACATCTATAGATCCCTCTCAAATGGGACAGCAGGCCAGAAAGCATTAATGTTTGTATTTTTATACTTGTGAGCACCCTATCACTAACCTAAAAGAATAAACCAAGTCTGAACCTACAGATGGTCCTTTGAAGTAGTGAGGACTAACCAAAATGTCCTTACACCAATCTCCCCTTTAACCCACACACACACACACACTTAAGCACATTGCAGGAAAGGCATCACAATGACTTAAGGAAACCCATCATCATTATTTAGTTTCTATTACACAATTGCTTGTATGTCTTTTCAGTAATTTTTCAATTTTTCCATCCAGTTGTCAGGTGAATTTTTACGCAACCCTTCAAATTATTGAGGAAAATTACAATGTTTACCTCATTTTGGTTGACACAGATTGAGTGTTGGAAAGAGCCTTTGAGTTTGCAAAGGTTAGTGAAAAGGTCTGCTGATGCATTTGTGTGTGAACTATACATCCATACACAGAGACTGCATACACATCCAGATTTTCAACAGTTTATCTGGTTTTCTCTAATAGGTTCTTTGACTGGGCCACTCAAGAACAGTCTGAGATTGTCCTGAAGACACTTCAGTGTTTTCTTGGCTGTTTGCTTCAGGTTGTCTCAGGTCATGTGTGTTCTGGAGTAGGCTTTCTTCAAGGACATCTTTGTATTTGGCTTTATTTTAGGGATGGTATTAGCATGTGAGGAGCAATGTCTGGTATTCTTCAGACATAGTTCGTTAAGTGCTGTTTCACAATCTCCATGCAGCCTGTCATGTCTTTTATACAGTGGCTTCCATCAAGCCACTCAACTATTAACTGTGATGTCATCTGTGCTTGGTGTCTCAGGTGTGTGTGTATTAACATCATGGGCGAACAGACTGAACAGAACAAAAATATTAGGTGACTTTAAAATTTGCCCTCATATTGAACATGTCTATAGCAATGCGTGAATTCATCTGAACAAAGTGTGTACTTCAGCTTTAGTTTCAAGCCATGCTTTTCTTAGTAAGTTGTGCTCCTCCGAGTCTAATTTCTGATACCCTATTATGGTCTTATTTTTAGATGACGCATCAGCAGACAGTAGCGCTGAGTTCCCTGACAGAGCATCCATGATGGAGGTGCGTCTGCAAGCACAGGAGGATGAGATCACACTGCTGAAATCATCATTGGCTGATGCTCTGCGCAGAATCCACCTCCATGATCAGCTTCTCCCATTACTGAAACAGCAACTCATTGCAGGTGGGTGATCTTCAACAGTTTTTGGCACCTGACACTTATGCATGCAAAGACAGTTGTACACATAATATTGTATATTTAACTGTTTTCATACCAAAAATGTTAGTGCTGCTGAATTTTGTTTGATAAATGATTTGATATGTACTCTGCATGTCAGTTTAGTTCGACCTGTGATCCACCTGAGCTAAATTAAATTAATTAATGAATTATGTGCACCTTCTTGGTTACATGCTAAATATTAACTGATGTACTATGAGTTTGTACTCTTGAATTAATGGGAAGGTACTGCAACAGCAGGAAGAAGTTCCAGTTTTTTGTTTTTTTGTTTTTTTTAGAATGGAGGATGCTAGTAGTTGTGTTCTGGGGCCCGTTTCAGAAAGTTCTAAAGTCAGAACAAAATCTTTCAGTAGCTCTTCATTTTTTTGCAAGTGGACATTTCCTTTATAACATCGGTGATGCAGAACACATTTCAAAGGCAACAGTATGTTGCACAGTCAGAAATGTGACCCTTACGCTCAAATGTCTGCTGTACAGCTTTGTGGTCCTCCCCAATCACAGACCCATGTGTCTTATCAAAAAGGAATTCTACAAAATTGCAGGTATCACTACAAGCAACAATTGGCACATTCAGCCTGTAGCTTTGACACTTTATGCACAAATCAATTTGTATATTTTAGGGTTTCGAGGTGTGATCGGCTGTGTAGATGGGACTCATATCTCTGTCGTGGCTCCCTCTGTAAATGAAGGAGATTATGTCAATAGGAAGTCCTTCCACAGCATTAATATACGGGTAGATAGTGGCCTTTAGCATTCATTATGAAAGATAATTCAATCACAGCTAATGCAGATTGTTTGTTCTGTTTGCTTAAGGTCATATGTGATGCATCACATGTGATTAACAAACATGGAAGCAAAGTGGCCTGGATCTGTGCATACTCACAAATTTTTCATGTGTGTGCACTAACACAGTGATGAGTACTAACATACACCTCTCTATGTTCTGTTATATACGTATACATATATTAAAATGTTAAACTGCATGCTCTCCCTTTTTATAGGAGAGTTTGATGGTTATCTCCTTCGTGACAGAGAATACCCCTGCGAGCCACATCTTTTAATACCTTATCCTGATCCTGCACCTGGCCCACAGCACAATTTCAATTCAGCGCACAGCAGGACACGAAATGACAATAGGCATAGTCAAGGCCTGGTTCCAGTGCCTTTGCAGGCTCAGGGTCACACCAGACAGGGCCTGTGACTTTACTGTGGCATGTGTGGTTCTCCATAACATAGCAACAATGCAAAGAGAGCAATGTCCTGCACCAACAGAAAGTGAAACAGTCCATCTTGACTACCCTCAAGATATGCCAGATGGCAGAATAATTAGGGACATGATTTAATTTAATAATTTTGCATAATAAAACAAATAGAACATATATTTATCAAGTCGTCTTTATTTCCTGGAAGTACAGATGCAATAAATGGTAATTTTATGTTGTTAAAACCATCATACATCAGTAGCACAATATCACCTTACCCACCATTAATTTGTGTTCCAGCAGGTGGATTTCTAGTTGGGGCTCAGTAATTTTGAGTTTTAAATGATTCATCTCCAGATTTGTTTTGTGTATTTGCTTCTCCAAGTGTAGTTTGTACAGTTGTTTCAGTGGGAGCTAAAAGAACACAAAAAGAATGATGTTCATAGTGCCATAGCCACTTAGTGTTATTGCAACAGGAGACAATCTTACAGTTGGGCAGTGCATGTGGATGTAAATGGATGGATGGATGGCTCCTCTTTATTACCACATTCAGCATTGCACTGTGACATAAAAATGTGTGTTATACTATTGTATGGTGTTATCAACTATTAAATGCCCTGTAAACTTGTATACTTCAATAGTATTCTCAGGGCATCCTGTCTGTGTGGCAGCTGACAAGGTTTCCTCATCATCATCCTCCTGTAACGGAAAACAATTCTATCTACTCTATTCTCCATTCTGTTCTGTTAGGGCAATTCATTAGGAAGAATAAAAATCCTTACAACAGTAGGCCCATGTTATGGCAGAAGGCTCAACCAAACATATTAAACCACCAGTTACTGTTTTGGAGACGAAGAATAGATTAAATTGTACCCCACAAATATCACGGCAATTTAAACGTGGAGCCCACAATAACTCATAAATGATCAAAGTGAGGACTAGTCTTTAAACACTACAGAAGGTCAACATGACAACATAGATATGTTGAATCACTGAGAAATTGCTGGAAAAGGATGGAAAACCAACATTTTACAAAGACTAATGGGTCCTGAGAGGTGCTTGGGACAGATGAGGTTCCTCCAGCAATGCATTCTACCATGGGTCGGCCACTGAGGACCTACTAAGCCTCTAATAAAGGTGGTGGAGTTGGACCACCTTGTTCAGTTAGTTATGTGTGGGCAAACCACCCTCAGTCCCTCCAGCGTATCCTGGGTCTTCCCCAGGGCCTCCTCCCAGTGGGACATGCTCGGAACACCTCCCCAGGGAGGTGCCCATGAGGAATCTGGTACAGATGCTTGAGCCACCTCAGCTGGCTCCTCTCGATGTGGAGGAGCAGTGGCTCTACTCCAAGCTCCTCACCCTATCTCTAAGGGAGCACCCGGCCACTCTGCGAAGGAAGCTCATTTCAGCCGCTTGTATCCAAGATCTTGTCCTTTTGGTCATGACCCAAATCTCATGACCATAGGTGAGAGTTGGAACGTAGATTGACTTTCTTCACCAGTACACCGACTGCATTGCTGCTGCCGATGCACCGATCCGTCTGTCAATCTCATGCTCCGTCCTTACCTCACTTGTGAACAAGATCCCAAGATACTGAGGCAGGGTCTCTCCCCTGACCTGGAGATGGCAGGCCACCTTTTTCCGCTTGAGGCCCATGGCGTTCGACTTGGAGGTGCTGATTCTCATCCCCGCCGCTTCGCACTCGGTTGCAAACTGCCCCAGTGCATGCTGAAGATCCTGGCTTGATAGAGCCAACAGGACAACATCATCTGCAAAAAGCAGAGATGAAATCCTGTGGTACCCGAAGAGGTCTCCCTCCGGCCCCTGGCTGCTCCTAGAAATTCTGTCCGTAAAAACAGAGTCGGTGACAAAGGGCATCCCTGCCGTAATCCGACATGCACTGGGAACAAGTCTGACTTACTGCCGGCAATGCAACCAAGCTTTTGCTTGTACAGAGACCGGATAGCCCTTAGCAAAGAGCCCCGGACCCCATACTCCCAGGACACCTCCCACAGAATGTTGCGAGGGATGCGGTCAAATGCCACAGAAGTCCACAAAACACATGTGAACTAGTTGGGTAAACTCCCATGAACCCTCGAGCACCCTGAAGAGGGTGTAGAGCTAGTCCAGTGTTCCATGACTGGGATGAAAACCGCATTGTTCCTCCTGGATCTGAGCCTCTACCATCTGCCGGATCCTCCTCTCCAGCACCCTGGCATAGACGTTCCCAGGGAGGCTGAGGAGTGTTATCCCCTATAGTTGGAACACAGCCTCCAGTCCCCCTTCTTAAAAAGTGAAACTATCGCCTCGGTCTGCCAATCCAGGGGTGCTGTCCCCAGTCGCCACGTGATGTTGCAGAGGCGTGTCAACCACGACAGCCCAACAACATCCAGAGACTTGAGATACTCAGGGCGTATCTCATCCACTCCCCGTTGCTTTGCCACTGAGGAGTTGCCGAACTACCTCAGTGACTTCAGCTTGGGTAATGGACGGATCAGCCTCTGACCTCCCAGCCTCTGCTTCCTCTATGGAAGGCGCGTCTGTGGGGTTGAGGAGATCCTGAAAGTATTCCTTCCACCGTTCGACAATATCCCCAGTCGAGATCAGCAGCTCCCCACCTCCACTGTAAACAGTGTTGGCAGAGCACTGCTTCCCCTGCCTGAGGCGCTGGATGGTTTGCCAGAATTTCTTCGAGGCTGACCGATAGTCCTTCTACGTGGCCTCACCGAAATCCTCCCTCCACCAGCACCTGGGCCGCGGCACGCTTGGCCTGCCAGTACCTGTCAGTTGCCTCAGGAGTCACCCAAGCCAGCCAGACTCAGACTGGCTTCTTCAGCTCCTTCTTCAGCTTGACGACATCCCTTAGCTCCGGTGTGCTACAAACCTGTTTTCTGAAAATGGACATGAAACATTAATAAGGAAATTGAACATTGTGATATACACCTATTTTAGCCTACATGGGATATCTCATAGGCTACTAGCTCTACATTTGTAATGATAAATTATTTAATAATAATAATATCTACCTGTTTGAAGGAGATTTATATTTCATTTTAATTTGCTCACACGTTGGTTTGGCACCTGTAGGGTTGCACCTGCATGGACTTTGAACACGCAGAATTTTCTGTCATGCCAGCTCACATTCTTTTGCTGTGGCATTGGTATTGCTTTATTTATTTATTTGAAATATATGTTGATGTTCAGCATACAAGGCAATTAAAACGTCCGGCTCCACTGGGGAAAAATATGCGGAACGTGTCTTCCTCTCCGTTGCCATGATGAATCGTTGTATCTATGTTCCACTGATGTGGCTTTTTATATGCTGTCAGACACGCACTTTACTCAGGGTAAGTTAAATCAGGGTTGATTGAACTAATTCTGATCTGGTTTTCTGAAACCAGAAACTCAGTTTCCCATGTCGGGGTCAGTCAACGCAGAGTTCAGAATTAACTTCAAAGTTTGTTCAACCCGCTTTCTGAAACAGGCCCCTGGTACTATGGTGTTATGAAAGCTGAATCCTTTCATTCATGATAATATTGCTAAAAAAAGTTCCAGGTCTTGTGAACGGTGGACCGATCACAAAATCTGAAAATGGTTCCAGTCCTATTTATCGGACAGATTCCAGTTTGTTCATGTCCATGATGAACCTTCCACATGCACAAAAGTTAGTTATGGAGTTCCACAAGGCTCTGTGCTAGGACCGATTCTGTTCACCCTGTACATGCTTCCTTTAGGCAATGTTATTAGGAAGCACTCTATTAATTACCACTCCAATGCAGATGACACTCACACTGAGAAAACAGAAGTTATTGTATTTGGGACCTCAGAAATAACTTTTCTAAAATTATAGCTACTTTAGATGGCATAGCCCTGGCCTCCAGCACTACTGTGAAAAACCTTGGAGTTATTTTTGACCAGGACATGTCCTTTAACTCACATAAAACAAATCTCTAGAACTGTCTTCTTTCACCTGTGCAACATTGCCAAAATTAGGAACATCCTGTCTCAAAATGATGCAGAAAAACTAGTCCATGCATTTGTTACCTCAAGGCTAGATTACTGTAACTCATTACTATCTGGATGTCCCAGTATCTCCATAAAAAGCCTCCAGTTAATCCAGAATGCCGCAGCCAGAGTCCTGACAGGAACTAGCAAGAGAGATCATATTTCTCCTATATTTGCTTCTCTTCATTGGCTCCTTGTAAAATACAGAATAGAATTTAAAATCCTTCTTCTCACATACAAATCCCTTCATAATCAAGCTCCTTCATACCTTAAAGACCTCATAGTACCATATTATCCCAATAGAGCACTTCGCACTCAGAGTGCAGGTCTACTTGTGGTTCCCAGAGTTTCCAAAAGCAGACTGGGAGGCAGAGCCTTTAGTTATCAAGCTCCTCTCCTATGGAACCAGCTCCCAGCCTGGGTTCAGGAGGCAGACACTCTCTGTACTTTTAAGGCTAGACTTAAAACCTTCCTCTTTGACAAAGCGTATAGTTAGGGCTGGCTTCAGGTAACCCTGAACCATTCCTTAGTTATGCTGCTATAGGGCTAGACTGTCCGAGGACCATCGGACTGAGGTCCCCTACCCCTCCCCTCCCTTCCCTTCCCCTCTCTTCCTCTCCTCCCACCTCACATGTATATTCCACCATTGAATGTCACTAACCTTGTGCTCTCTCTCTCCCCTAGTTTGTGCTCTCTCCCTTTCTCTCTATTCTCTCTGTACCTTCTGCAGGTGTCCCTGGTCCTGGAGCTGTATATCGCAGATGTGCAGTTACTGGCCCCACCAACCTGCAGTGTCTATTTGTTGTTTATTGTTGCTGTTCTTTTCTCTCTGCTCTATCCACTCACCCCAACCGGTCGAGGCAGATGGCCGCCCAAACTGAGCCCGATTTTGCTGGAGGTTTTTTCTTTCGTTAAAGGGAGTTTTTCCTCTCCACTGTCGCCAAGTGCTTGCTCATAAGGGATTTGTTGGGTTTTTAGTTTTTGTAAAGTGCCTTGAGATGATTTGTATTGTGATTTGGTGCTATACAAATAAAATTGAATTGAACTGAACTGAATTGAAATTCTAGCACTGAAAATCCATACACTATATTGGCACTAGTATAGAAATTTTTCAAAGAAACATGCTTTGAATAGTGCACATTATCACACTTTCTTATCAGTCATGGAAACGTTGAACTGTCACCCCATCCAGTGAATCCAGGAGCTGCACGAGTGCTGAATCAGTGCTGCTCAGATGGTTGCACCAGCAGCAGAAGACCGTCCTCCAGCTCAGCAATCGATGGGATCCGCCACTCTGCTACCAGGTACTGGACCTACACACCAAGGGTTTAGAAGGACAGGAGCATGACTATGATTCATATTTATTTGATGTACTGTCATACAGTTTGAACATTATAGGTTTGCTGGTCTGTTCAGAAATCTGGATGTGTTTATATTATGTCTGTGTAATCTGCCTGTATGACTGTGTTGACTCAACCTTTGAACTATGTTTAGCCAAATGTCAGACAGCATTGTGACCAATACCAATGGCCACATAGGAAGCCTTACATCCATGGAACCCAGAACCAAACCAGCAACACTGGACAGGTCAACCCAGACAGAGTCTACCCTCATAGGACAGGGCAGTGGGCAGGACAGGGTACCTCTGCCCAGACGAGTGCAGAGCCTGCATCTGGAGGATGCACTACTTTCAGGGCAGTCAGTTCAGGGCATCCGTGCCAAGCTCTACCGCATCCCTGGTATGGAAGAGGAGGAACAGGAGGAAGATGAAGAAGGAAGAGGTGAGCAGGAAAAGGACCTGGGTTGGACACCATCAGTGGAGGAGCCCATCCAGCCCACCACAATCAGAAGCCTTCAAAAGGAGGACTTCCAGGACAGAAGCTGCTCTCCAGAAGAGACATGTGCTGCTTTGGCATCTGTAAGAACCTCAGACCAGAACCTCAGTCCCCGCTATGGACCCCTGGCCCGCATCCAGGAAGGAGAGAAGACAGCTTTGTGGGTGATCTTGCCTCACCACTGCTGTCCTAATAATAATCAATTGTCTTGTGATTGACTGCATGGCTGGTTTATTGATTTAGTTTTTTTTTTTTTATTTGACAAATCAACTCTTTCTCTATATCTAACTTACGGTACTGCAAACCCCAGTTTTGCTGCAGTCCCCTTTAAGAAACAGGTTCCCAGGGTCAGATTATGCCGTGTTAGAGCTGAAAACCTTGGAAGGATGACATGCTCTATCGTCATGTTTGCGTTAGCCTCCATGTGCTTTCCTTTTCATGTATTTGAGCAGGGCGCTGGGGAAAAATAAAGCTGTAGCAGAACATAATGTTGGCCCTTATGCATACATCCAAGATTAGCTTCACAGCACACAGATATTTGAGGCCTTGGAAAATCTGATGTGACAGCAGTTAAACACAATATAATGCACAAAAAGTGTAGGCTTTGCTGTGTATAAGTTGGTGGTTTGCATAAGTGTGCAGATATAATTCTTAAACAGCAAATGTTCTTAAATGGCATATTTGTCACCATACATCAGAGTTAATTTCTATCAAAATGACCCGCAGAGTGTCCCCCTGTGTCAAATTCCCTGCCACAAATCTTAAAGTTGGTGGTTCTGTCACATGAGTTCATGCAATGCCCCCAAGGGCCTGCCATTCAACTGGGTTTTGCACAAACTGCCATAACATATTTTTAATACACGCTTGTTCTGACCTTTTAATCAATCATTCAACGTCGCCATCTTCAAATAAATCAAGAACGTTTTGCATGTGTGACTCATTTTCCATGTGTTTCCTTTCTAATACTTAGATAATACAGTGCCAGAGTACTGCTGCTTTTGCGTACTTGTGTACTAGCTTGTGCATGCCTGTGTTCTTTTGGCCTACTTCCTTGTTGTGGCTTGTAAAAATGGTTTCGGTGGTGATTAATAACATATGCTGTATTCCTTCAACATACTACACCTCTACATTTACCACTTTATTTAAAGATTAGTAGCACACAGATTTGTGTGGAAGGGCTGGATGTCTGCTGTTTCACTTCCTAGATCTGAGAGCAGTGACGTAACTAGATTCTAAAGTCATTTTTTTAGTTGTGTATCACTTCCTATGGTGATGATGCTTCCACAGGGCCATGTCACCAGGAAACAGGGGATGTGTCACAAGAAGTCCTTAGAGAGAACAGATTAATTATGGTTTAAAACTGTGTGTTTGTATGTTCTGGCTCATTTAGCTTGTTCAAATTCAGACTGAGATGCTCATCCTGAAAACAGGTTTTAGAAATTTGGTTACTTTGACAAATCCTCTCATTTATAAGTCACCAGTCTCAGGATAATATTTTTGAGTTGAGATCCAATATTAGAACTAGTATTAGTTTTCAGCAATTGACTAAAAGATAATCTCTAATAAAAAAACAAAAACTTGGCTCTAAATTTCATGGCTTTGTTCATGTTCTTGAGAAAAAATATTGTGCTTACTAGGTTCTACATGGAGATATGGGAACATGGAATTATTTCAAGTGGCACAAAACATGATCAGACAGGTTGTAAACAAATCCTCAGAATAACAAAAATTGGAAGAATTTTGAAAGTATGAAAACATAACACATGCATGTTTGTATGTGTACATGCAGATGACATTGGTAGTTTGCAAGTATTTGCATGCGTTACTGGTGGGATAGTAACTGTATCCATTTGTGTGTGATGTAGTGTCTGTATGATGACACGACAGTGGGTGTTTACTGGAAGATTCTTTTCCCTTGATGTTCCAGGGTTCGCAGGAACAGCGAGAAACTAGGGAACCCAGAGAAGCAGAGGAAACGTCTGGATAAGAAGGCGGCATCTGCAGCCAACCTCCTCACCCGCTCCCCCAGCCTGGAGAAGTGAGCCATGCTGCCATCAATCACAGCTGTCACCACACCATCACACAGTTCACTTTTTCCTATCACTGCTGCAGCTTTACATATCTCATCAAAGAGACACTTGCCGGAACACTAATGCCCCAAATGAATAGTGATAAAATTACATTTCAGTGAGAACTCTCACCCATACACCTCATATGATTCTAAGACTGGTGGATAAATGTTATTAATTTTTATGAAAATGTTTCACATCTTTCTCACATGGTTGTTTTCTGTCTCCACAGTCGAGCTAAGGAACTGATTGCCAGTGCAGGTGATGTATCTTTTAGTTTGTCTTTTCTTAGTGTAAGCCTGAAAATGAGATTGATATTATTCTGCTCATAACTTCATCTGAGTATTTTCTAATCAGTATTTATCTAAGTATTTTTGAATACGTTGACCGGTATTTGAAAATTTGATTTTAGCAATTCTCATAAACTAAAATACTGGTCCATGTATCACGAATAGGATTATTTTTTTTCCCGGTGAATGCTGTGTAATACATAGAACAAATACAGACATGCTCCATGGATTTAAAATGGTTTCTGGTATTTTGAAAACATGCCGATAATTATCACATTATGATTACAGTCGGGACTTTTCCCATGTCTTAATGTGTATTGAATTCAGTGTTTTCCAGTTGTCATGGTGTGATTATTGCTAAACGTGATCAGTTGTTTAATAAAACAGAGTGCTTTTTTTGGAAACCCATCTTGGATACAAGTCACAGGGTTTTAGCATTTAAACAATATTGCAAGTATAGCTATAACAGTTTCAACTGGGGTCAGAATTGTGTTTATAGCAGCTATACTTTAGTTTCAGACTTGTGAATCACTGCTTACATTTCGGGGGCCAGATTCATAATAGTGATAGTATTATATTTCTGTGTAAAAATAAAACTAATAGTATTCATATTAATTAGTGTTTTTTGTAACTTTGGGCTCTCGTCTTTATGCTAACCTAATGTAAACTAGTCCCCTCCCAAATTTAGTATGAAAATAGTACGAAATGCCTCATCTAACTCTTAGCAAGAAAGACAATGTAAATAAGCATATTTCCCAAAATAACTACCAAAATAACTTAAAGTATTCAGAAATATTTATCATATCATTTAGAAAACAATACCTAAATTTGTTAACTTTAGGGGAACTACTTGATGTCCAGCTGAAAGGCACCAGGTCAGTTTATAGGCTGTGGTATGACTTACCATACCCTTTAAATTCCAAAAATATTTCACTCAACAGAACATTCACCCCTCCTTTTTAAAACTCACCATTGCGTTTTTAAGCTGATCTCAAGTGAATGCAAACTTTGCAGAGCTTGTTTGAGCTGTGGGTGCTGCCAGGGATCATGTCCTCTGTGGTTAGCCGAGCTTCCACACCACTACATTTCCCCTGATGGCACGATGATAGTCCAGATCTGCAGAGGAGTATTTCAAAAACATAGATCTTCAGCTTGATTTCACTTTGCCTCTTCTTGTTTGCACATAGAACAAAAGTATCTGGACACTTTTTTTGTTAACTTATTGTCCATTTGCTGAATTAAACTAAATTGACAGATTCCATACAATCAAAAACAGGATTTTTTTCCTGTCCTGTCCTGTCCTGTCCTGTCCTGTTTGGTCCTGTCCTGTGCTCAGCTTTGATTTATTTCTTTCTGTTTCCATACACCATCGCCTGACTTTTGTTGTTGCTTGTCATGCACTTATTCCCCAGAACTATCTGGCCTTTTACCAACATTTCATTGTCAGACAGGGGGATACTGTAATTAAAGATCCTCATTCCAAACATTCACATTTCATTCTGCTTTGATGTACTGTCTTCAACCTCCAGTCTCATAAAGAAAAAAAAAAACAAAACAGAAGAGTTGCCAAGGTAATAGTGCCAGAAAAGAATGGCAAAGGAAAATACAACCAAGCCTAAAATTCAAAGCTCATAGATTGGACCTGTATAAACTGGAAATAGATCCTTGGTGATTCTTAAAGTCAAAGTTAGGTCAACTATAGCTGGACTCAGCTGCCACCAGCTCTGAGGATCTTTGTGTTTATTTGTCTGGCTAACCTGTACTTCCATTAACACACAGGATCCCCTGGGTCCAGAAGAGGAACCTACAGCCAAGGTAGTCAACCTCATATGTGGTATTGAATATGCTGACAAAAACCTACACCATTTGTTTTTAGCCAACCATGCTAACAGCATGGCTTTATAAATAGCAGTGTGGGTCTGTCCACTACTTTGGCTCGAACTGAAATACAGTATCTTTTGCCATTAGGCAAAATGAAATTCTATAAAACATGAAGTGCTGTGGAAATGTACATACTGGATTTAAAGATTGAGGACTGTGCATTGACAGCATATTTAAAGAAACAGAGCAGACAACGGGAAAATGTAAGGCATAATCATCAAAAAAGAGTGAATATGGAATAAAAAACATTTCTTTAATATGAGTGTCAAATAGAAGACCTCTCTGCAATTAAGGTAAATGAAGGTCTGTGTAAAAAATATAAGGCACATAAATAGAAAATAATCTGCATATTTATTTCTATTTTTTGCTACATCAGTTTTTCTCTGCTGTGTTTGTTTTCCAGAACAGTCAATCAAAATGTTCATCCGAGGCCGACCGATAACCATGTACATCCCCTCCAACATTCAGAACTATGAAGACCTGAAGATGGAGCCGCCCTCTGAGAGACTGCAACTGGACTGGGTGTATCTTTTAAGAATGCTACATCATTTTTCCACCTCTTGCGCACATTTAGGAAGGTTATGTTACATTCAGACACTGCTGTTTTTGTCACAAATATAAAACAGTGGCATTATAAGTTCATCCTTTCATCAGAGAAAAATGTATATGTTCAGATTTCCATATCCACATGAATCAATAATGACATTGTTTTCACTGTTGGGTGAACTGTTCTTTTAATGAATGAAATGGACCTTTACCCTGGGATGAAAGATATGGTTACCGAGGACGGGATTGCCGGGCCAATTTGTATTTTCTTCCTACGGGCGAGGCAGTCTACTTCATCGCCTGTGTCGTTGTGCTTTACCACATCAACAACTGCACACAACGCCACTATCGGAAGCATACTGACTGCGTCCGTTGGTCAGTACAGAGTCTGTATATGAGCTGCATTAACAGATAAAATTAAATGAACCCTTCTAATGCACTCACTCAGATTCATTTTGACATGTTTAGACAATTACAGCTTTTTAAAACCTTTCAAAACATTTAAAATCTATTTAATCATGTTAAGGTATATTAACATAGTGGAAACCAACAAGCCAAAGAAAAATAAGCCAAGTGATTGATTGTAGCCAGTCTGCCTGGACCAACAGTGAATTCAAGCTAGATTCAGTATTTACTGTGTACTAGAGATTTGAGAGGTGATCAGCACACTGGCACATTAACCATAACATTGTACAAAATAATGCTCAGATCAAAAAATTAGTGTGCTTAGATAGTTGTTTTGCCAATGAAGCTAAAAATCACACCATGAGTCTAAATTCCATAAATTGTACGCATCCTCCAGTGGAGTATATTGGGATTTAACACCTGGTTTCTAAACAACTCACACTGAATCCCAATCCCAACTGATGCCAGGCTCTGAATAGTAGTAATAATAAAAAACAACATAGAACAACCTGATGAAACAATGATTCTTATGTTTGCAGGGTTGGCTGAGTAAAACTATATGCTTTTTAAACTGATGACAGAGAAACAGAACAAGAGGCCTAGGGAACACTATTTGCACACTTCAGTATCGTAGTTTGGATCCATTTTAATATGCTGAAAAATAAAGGCAACAGGCAGTTGTGTAAGATAATATTTGTATTTATATATTTGAGCCCATCTATATACAGAAACCAAACACATAAACTGTTGTGAAATAATGAGTTTTCTTTGGAGCATCTAAAGCATTGGTGGAAGCAATAGTTTGTCCTAGAACCTGTTTGTTTGTTATTTTAATTTTAATTTATTCTAATTATTTAGGCAATGACACATTTTTTATTTGTGTGGTTATGTGTTACAATGTTAGACTAAAAATTAAAAACTTATATAATAGCACTATTAAGTGCTGACTTGCAGCTTCATGGACATTTTGAGATAGCCTGATTATCATACTGAATTACCATTTAGGAATATGCAGTGGGTAGGGCCAGCATAGTTGGAAAACAACCACAAAATGGGTTGGCCTCTCCTGATATTCAACAGTATGCATTGTTGTGTAATGGAGTGTGTGGGAGTGTAGAAATTATAGCAAAAGATATTCTATGCTTTTAAGCTAAAGTAAATACAAATTGAGAATTCTCAGAGCCAGTATAGTGAATCCTATGTTTTTGAGCCATTATAGACCCCCTTGTTATTTAGTTTATTTTTGTGTCTTTTTGCAGTCTTACTCTCCATCCTGACAAAGTGCGAGTGGCATCTGGGCAGACAGCAGGAGTGGATAAAGATGGCAAGGTAGCTACTACTGTAGTACTTTAATCCTCTATATATAATGGACCTCTGGAAACAGCTTGTAATGCTGCAGACTGTGTTTCTGTACTCTTACTCATAAACCATTGATGCATATTTATATATTATGTAATGAATTCTCTGTGAAAGCCGCACATTTCAGCAGTGACCATAGCAGTCACTTAATACTTTATATCATGTAGATATACAATAATTTGCTGCATTCTAATTCTAATGTGTTATCCAATCACTAAAAACATCTAAAAATGTTTTAGTTCAGAATGACAGGTAGGAGAAACTACAGTGTAGAGCTTAAATGTAAATAAGCTGTGTTCGTGTGTATGTGCGTCAGCCCCTGCAGCCTTGTGTTCATATCTGGGACTCCGTCACCCTAGTCACACTGCAGCAGATTGGCCTGGGAACCTTCCAGAGGGGAGTGGGATCAGTTGCATTTTCTTTTGCTGTGAGTTGATTGCAATATATTTTACTATAAATTCTCCAATACACATTTGTAATTTATTTACCTCAACTTCAGTGAAAACCAGGCTTTAATTTGAAATCAGTCCTCCACCTAATGACATTTTTTTTCAGTAAAGCTGCCCACCATGAATCTACACTTTCCCTTCTTTCCTTAATGGCTTTTATTGTGAAAATTTTACAGGAAATTTTGAGTTGCATTGACAGTAGTGCAACATCCGTAAAAAAAATAAAGTATGTAAATTACATTGTACTGAGTTTAACATGTTTTCTTTCTTTGACTGGCCTTTTATTTTTTTTCTGGATGCTGTTTTCAGGACTCCGGGGCATTCCTGTGCGTGATCGATGACTCTAATGAACACATGTTGTCAGTATGGGACTGCAACAAGGGGACCAAGCATGCTGAGGTCAAGGTAAAGAAAAGTCCAGAAACTCTTTTTAACTTCAGAGCTTGCCTGAGAAACATAATCGGTTTTCTTGAGTATCAAAATAATATAGTGTTACTTACATGACGTGAGGATGCACTGCAAACGGAAACTGAAAATAACTAGTTCTGTACATCTTTATTGGTGCCAGGTTGCAAAAATGTGAATAAATACAAGTTAAAAAATGGAGCTGAGGTTGGCAAGGGAGTGGACGTGGTGTTTCTTCTATGCTTTCTTAGCCGTTTTCCTCAAACACCATAACTTCCCAGAGAGTGATTTCAGCACAAATGTCATGGCAACAGTGTCAATATTTTATATGGTGAATTAGTTTGGCTGTTTGTGTGTCTGTGTGTAGATCAGCAGTATTAATGCATATGTGGGTGTTTGTACTTGGATATCATCTGAAGTAAAAAGAAAAAAAAAAAAAAAGGACTTTTGCAAGAAATTATGTTTTGCATTGCATCCAGTCCCATGTGCATGGTTCAGTGTGGGAGTGTGTTGGAACTCACACTGAATAAACAGAGCCCTTCATCCAACAGGAACAAGATAATTATACCCCCATCCCCCCTCCAGCACTGGGATAGTACATATGCCACTTTACAGCATGGCCCTGAATGGAGCCTTCTGTGTAAAATTTTGCTTCTGTACTTTCTGCAAACACTATACATGATCACTTTAGACTTTTCCTGAGACTGTGTAACTTGTTTTGTTAGTTCTCTTTGGATTTGCTTCAAAATAGTTGCACAACCTTAACATAAGGCCACCTTTTTTGATGACTTTATGACTTGGTTGCAGCAGAACAAGTAAAGAGACTGAACTAGTTATTTCCTGTGTCTGTCTGTTGGTAGTAGACAGTGGGTTTTACAGAGCTATATCACTGAGTAGATGTCAAAGCTCTTGAGGAATTTCAAACCTGAAAAAGTAACTCTTTTTGGTTTTGTTATAGAATGCCACTTTCTCCATTTTCAAAACATCACATTTAAAGCATGTTATCGTTTATTAAAAAAACAGTAAAATAAAAGTCTCAATGTACCTCTTTTTTAAATAATGAAGTGGAAAAAAGCTGCATATATTTTAGATTTCCAATCACTCTTCTACTTGGTGTGTTAGCATTGTAACCATGTTCTCCACTCCAGAAGTGCACACAAGAACTGATGTTGCAGTTTTCTGCTGTGTTTTTTTTTTTTTTTTTTTTTTTTTTTTTTTTTTTTTTTTTAAGAGTACCAATGAAGCTGTGTTTGCTGTGGAGTTCAACCCCATTGACAGCACCAATATCATCACCTGTGGTAAATCCCACGTTTACTTCTGGACGCTAAGTGCAGGACAGTTCACTAAGAAACAAGGCATCTTTGGAGTAAGATTCACTGAAAATATATTTTTCCTGAAAATATTGTGTGTCAGTTTTCAGTGCCTTTTTAATTTCGATCAGTTTTCTTATTGTGACTGTGAGAGTAACGTACTTAAAAAGGAAGCTTTTAATTGCCAAATCACAATAAAGAAGGTACAGAGAGAGAGAGCGCACAAACTACAGGAGAGAGAAGGCACATTAGTGACATTCAGTGGAGGCATATACATGTGAGGAGATGAATTGCTGTTGCAATCAGACAAAGATGAATTTTTAAACAATGATTTTAACAACTAAAATGTGTTACTAGTATAGCAGCACAAATTTGAGCCAGAAAATTAGTTTTTACAAAGTCACAAAAGATACCAAAACTAATTGTGATTTTAAACAGCAAACAGCCCATACCATTCATATGTCAATTGCTAATATGTGAAAGGTGTCTCTACTTAGTGACAAATCATTCTTCTGAAAAGTATATTGCTGATTTTGCTTTTAAACAGCTTAATAAAAAAACAAAAACAAAAAGAAATAAAAGCTGATTAATTGGAATAGAAGAAATTATATTGCATATGGATTTTGTTATGAACAGTGTGATTTGTTCTTTTTCAGAAATACAAGAAGCCTAAGTTTATCCAGTGCTTTGTGTTCAGTCTGACTGGAGATGTTCTGACTGGTGACTCTGAAGGAAACATCTTGACCTGGGGAAAATCAGCTGCAGATATCAAGACTCTCGGTAAAGGAGCCAAAGGTCAGTGTATAAAATCAATCACTTAAGCATCAGTATCAAGCGTATTGAACCTCCACTATGGCGACAAACCAGGGCAAACTAGATGAAAATTGATATATATATATTGTATGTGTACAGAATGCTCAGTTTACAGTAGGTACACCAAGATAAAGCTAATAGAGCAGTTCTACACTGAATCCCACAGCCACTTACGTTTCCATGATCATTTGAAGCACAGAGGATGCACTTGAATTTGGAGTACCACATCTGAATACTTTTACAGAAGAGATTTCAGTTTTTTTCATTATGGGTTACTGAGTATAGACTCAGTGATGGGCAACAAGGGCAAATGTTTCATTTAAAACCTTTGCCTACATAAACACTGATCAGATGGCCTAAAGTCTTTTTATTTGCCACAGAGACTTTCCAGATCATGCGTCAGACGCGAGCCCATGAAGGCAGCGTGTTTACCCTGTGCACCCTGCAGGGTGGCGCTCTGCTTAGCGGAGGAGGGAAAGACCGTAAGATCATCCGGTGGAGCGCTGACCTGGCTCCTGAGAGAGAGTGTGAGGTGAACCACAACTGTGTGTGTGTTTGTATGATACTGGCAGAGTGGTCTGTGAAATTACATTCAAAAAAGAGGAAATGCTTGTTGGTTTATATTATATTATTACTTCTCCAGATTCCAGAAAAGTTTGGGGCAGTCCGCACAATTGCTGATATGAATGGGAAGGAGCTATTAGTTGGTACAACCCGTAATGCCATCCTCAGAGGTACCTTCTCCAATGGCTTTGTGGCCATAGTGCAGGTATGCTAATAATGTAGTTTTACATTAGCATTGCTATGATTTTGGAAGCTTGCTAGGTAATTTTGGATTGGATGATTTTGAAATATAGCTACCAAATGCTTATTATGTAATGGACCAATAGTACTGTACATACAATAGAGTAGCTGGTTTATCTGATTTAGTTTAGATTTACATTTAAAGAGGTCACTTCATGCTGCACATGACATGAATATTTTCTACTGTAGCGTTCCTCGCTACTAGGCAGGTTTCACAAAGACCCCGGAGGACCCGCAACCACACTCACACCGCTAACTTGGTCCACACTTTTATTTCAATTATTGATCAGCCTGTTCTCCAGCCCAGCTCTCGGTCCATGCTTCCGTCTTGTGTTACTTTCTTCTCTGGTCTCATTCATACTCCTATATGGAGATTGGGGACAGGTTGCAGCGGCCGCAGTCTTGTCTATCTGGGGTGCACCTATCAGCAAACCGCTCCTGCAACTGGGCCGCATCTGCTCTCTGGGAGGGTGAGAGATGGCCACCGCAAGGGGCCAGAGAGTGATTGAAACGTTTTGGTACTTGCGGTCCCAGCTCATCCCTATCTGGCCTCAAACTCACCAGACATGCAGGCACCGCCTCTCTCCATGCTTTTAGGAGGTTTAGGTGGTAAATATGT
Source organism: Mastacembelus armatus (assembly GCF_900324485.2). NCBI lineage: Eukaryota > Metazoa > Chordata > Actinopteri > Synbranchiformes > Mastacembelidae > Mastacembelus > Mastacembelus armatus. The sequence goes on along the minus strand of NC_046650.1, from coordinate 1,606,137 downwards.
GTTGCCCCGCCCCTGATGGAATGCACTACCTCATAGTCGACTTCCTCCACCCACCGTGTGACCGTAAAGGGCCCTTGCCACTTGGCGAGTAATTTAGAGCTAGAGGAAGGGAGCACCTGGTCTCCCGGTGTAAATTGTTGCAACTCTGTCCTCTGTTGTACAGGCGTGTCTGACGCTCTTGGGCCTGGAGCAAATTCTCCTGTGATAGCTGACGGAGTAAATGGAGTCCAAGACGTACTGAACCTAATTTTTGCTAGTGCTTGGGCCGTCCTCTCAGCTTTCCTTAAGAAGGTCCACCTCCCGGGGCACCTCCCGCACTGCAAACAGAGGGTCCAGCCATATTCATCCCCGTGAATACACTTCCGAATCATTGATTCAGGGTCCTGTTCATCCATTCCACCAGCCCGTCCATTTGGGGGTGGTATACGCTGGTCCGGACCGCCCTGATGCCCAATAATCCGTAAAGTTCCCGAAGTGTACGGGACATGAACGAAGTGCCCTGGTCCGTCAGGATCTCTTTCAGGATCCCAATGCGGGAGATGACCTGAAACAGAGCCTGTGCGACACTTTTCGCTGAAATGCCGTGCAGTGGCACTGCTTCGGGATACCACAAGGACTAACACAAAGCGGTATCCTCGTGCTCTCCGGTGGAATGGCCTGATTAGGTCCATTCCTATGCGCTCAAACGGCAACTCCATTAGCGGTAGCGGCCACAGGGGCACCCTCGGAATGGCTGCTGGATTGACCCGCTGACCACCGGCTCAAGTCCGCCCGAATGCTCGGCCAATAAAATTGGTCCATAATCCAGTGAAGCGTTTTATCATACCCCAAGTGACCAGCAATCGGGTTATAGTGAGCCGACTGGAAGACCACCTCCCGTTGGCTCTTTGGCACCACCAACAGGGTGTTTTCAGGATTGGTTTGTACGTCACGATTCACCCTATACAGCCTATCTCTAATAACAGCAAAATATGGGTATGTGAGCACTGCTTCAGGGCGCATCATGTGACCATCAGTTTTTATCACTTGGTCGATGGGCAATCCCATCAGAGGTGGCCAGGTTGCCCACACCGTCTGTGGGGTAGGAATGGCCGTCGCTGGCTGTCTAGTCTGGGGAGAGAGAAGGAAGTTAGCAGTGGAGTCAGGGGGACTTGTAGTGGCAGCACACAAGTGGACCTCCATCGGGGCAGGAAGGCGTCTTTTCTGTGCCGGGACGTCCATCGGTGTGTGGCCGCCTGGTGTCTGGGTTTGGCCGGGAGTGGACAGTCAGGACATCTTCTGCCAAACTGACGGCCACCCCCAGGACCACTGACCGGTGACACTGCACCCAGTCCGCCGTCAGTTGGCAGTCCGGCAATGAACTGCTCGAGTACCTTCTGCTCCAGTAGGTTCTGCTCCCCCTGGCTGTCCCTGGGTTTCAGTCACTGAGCCCTGGCATCTCTCAGGCGCTGTGCATACAGGAACTGTTGATCGTCGTGCCCCAGGGTGTCCTGCTGGAATCGGCGGCAGTGGTCCTCCGGCGAGAACCCCGTTCTCTCTAGAATGGCACGGCGAAGAGCGGTGAAATCGCCTCGGCCGCCTGAGCTTCCTCGGTGAATAGTGGCAGCATACGCAATCCCCACTCCGCTGTTGGCCATTGACAGGCGGTGGCCGTCACCTCGAATATCTCCAAGAAGCTAGCCGGGTCCTCTTCCGCCGTCATGCGTTGCACCGTGATCGTCAACCTCGCGGAGGGCGCACCAATGGAGGGGTCCAGGTGTCTCTGCCAGTCCACCAGCTCCTGCAGCAGTGTCGTCTGCTTTTTGGCTTGCTGTTGCAGCAGTTCCATCTGGCGGATATGCCATTCCTCCTGCTCGCGGTTGTTCGTGGCAATCTCTGCCAGGAGTTGTCCCAAGGTGGCCAGGGGTTACTGTGCCATCTCTTCCAGGTGAAAGAAAAAACCAGTGCACACTTATTACCGGTACGTTGTGATGAAGAAGGAGCTGAGCCGAAAGGCGAAGCTCTCTATTCTACTGGTCAATCTACATTCCCACTCTCACCTATGGTCATGAGCTTTGGGTCATGGCCGAAAGGACAAGATCTCGGGTACAAGCGGCTGAAATGAGCTTCTTTCGCAGGGTAGCCGGGTGCTGCCTTAGAGATGGGGTGAGGAGCTCGGAGTAGAGCCGCTGCTCCTCCACATCGAGAGGGGCCAGCTGAGGTGGCTCGGGCATCTGTATAGAATGCCTCCTGGGCGCCCCCCTGGGGAGGTGTTCCGGGCATATCCCACCGAGAGGAGACCCCAGGGAAGACCCAGGACACCCTGGAGGGACTATGTCCCCCCTGGATGAGGTGGAGGAAGTGTCCAGGGAAAAGTCTAGGCATACCTGCTTGGGCTACTGCCCCCATGACCCGGCCCCAGATAAGTGGAAGAAGATGGATGGATGGATGCACACGTATCTTGGATTCACTTTTTTTCTGTGTCTTTAGATCCAGCAGATTGCAGACCACTCGCATCAGAATAAATTTTAGTAATGTCTCTCAGTGACTACTGGAATTTGGCCTCCCTGCTTAAATTTGAGTTTTACCTGTGGGAAAGTTAAACCACTTCCAGACAGACAACAGGCCATAGAGGCTGCAGGAAATGTCATGAGTTAAATTTAAAATGGAAATCCTTTCCTTTGTGGAGTATGAATGCATATGGTAAATTATGAGTAATCTCTAAATCTAAATTTGAATTTAGTGTAGTGCTAGCCAAAATATGAGTGTACCCAGGTCACCATACCAGAGAGTTTTGGCAAATATGCCTAAATTTTTTGTTGTGTGATGATTTTTGACACTGATGCTTTATTTATGCATATTTTTATGTATGACACATTTTATAGGTGTTTAAACAAGTCACGGTCCTTTAAAGTGTGCTGAGCAAATATTCAAATATCATTTTAGTTCATTTTTGAAATGCAGTGGCATTTATCACTTTATTTCACTGTATAATAATAAAGATGAACTATGTGTGTGTATGTGCATGTGTGTCTCAGGGTCATGTAGATGAGATGTGGGGGCTGGCCACACACCCCTCTCAGAACATCTTCCTCACTTGTGGTCACGACAGGCAGGTGTGTTTGTGGAACACAGAGGAACACAAACTAGACTGGTGCATCATCCTCGAGGTAGGACACACTGATCTTCAACTGTAAACTATTTTTGCTTTATGCTCATTCCAGGCATGACACATAAACAGAAACTGTTCAGACAGTTCCTTTCATTGTTTGCACCTTTCATTGTTATAGATTTAATTTTAAATGCATTACATTGTCATTTGTAAATGTGTTAAGTCAGAGACTGGAATCACTTATTTACAAAAATATTGACAGCATGAATTCAGTGCTTTGTATAAGCCCCTTTGGCACTAAGTCTCTGCAAACTTTAGACAGTTCCTTTTCTTACCTGTGAGTTTCAGCACTATCTGTAGATTTTCATTTGGGTTTCATTTGGACACATAGCAGCCACTTCAGAACAGTCAAATGTGTTCCTCTCATCTGTTCTTGGAGCTTTTAGATGAATTTAGATGTTTTGCGTTGTTATCCTGTTGTAAGAGCCATGAGCTGCATCTGAGAAAGAGCTCTCTGACACAGGACACTATGTTTCTCTTCAAAATGCCTTTAGTTAAATTCAATTCAATTTATTTGAAGAGAAAGAAAGTTACATTTAGTGGTGTCTTATGCATTTCAGGGGGGAACAGAGGAGGGTAGGGGAGCTCAGTGCACCGATGGAAAGCAGTATAACTATGGGATGGTTGGCCTGAAGCCAGCCCTAACTATACGCTTTGTCAAAGAGGAAGGTTTTAAGTCTAACTTTAAAAGTACAGAGAGTGTCTGCCTCCTGAACCCAGACTGGGAGCTGGTTCCACAGGAGAGGAGCTTGATAGCTAAAGGCTCTGCCTCCCATTCTGCTTTTGGAAACTCTGGGAACCACAAGTAGGCCTGCACTCTGAGAGCGAAGTGGTCTATTGGGATAATATGGTACTATGAGGTCTTTAAGGTATGAAGGAGCTTAGTCATGAAGGGATTTGTATGTGAGAAGAAGGATTTTAAATTCTCTTCTGCATTTTACAGGGAGCCAATGAAGAGAAGCTAATATAGGAGAAATATGATCTCTCTTGCTAGTTCCTGTCAGGACTCTGGCTGTAGCATTCTGAATTAACTAGAGGCTTTTTCTAATCTTCTGATTTCACTTTGCCCTCCCCTGTGTTCTGAAACATCATTAGTGCTTTTTCTTTATTATGTAAGAGTTGCAACACTTTTAGCCAAGTCTATTAGCAATAGCCCTCTGTGTTTCTGACAGGAGTATGGATTGTGCGCTGGTTTCTGCCCTAATGGATCAGTGGTTTCAGTCGGCCTCAGTTCTGGAAGGTAATACACAAGTCTGCGAGTTGAAAATAATTAAATGAGAGTAGCACACATAAACATTGTAAAAATTAATAAATGAATGTTTCATAGGAATGGTTCATATGATTTTTATTATGCCATGTTTTTTTGTTGACAACACCTGAAATATTAGATGTTAAATAAGCAAAACTTCTATTGTGCAATGGGACTGAAGCGTTAAATCTGTCAGCCATAAAACTAAAACAATGGCTTTACTGAGCTGAGGGGAACTGCAGAGTAGGTGATAACTCTGTGGATTCATCAATAGTAGTGACACCAAAATGCAGACACAAGGTGGATATCAGCTTAGAAAGACAACTAAGAAAAGTGTTGAACTATTTATATAATGCAATAGGGAGACAGAATACAGATGATGCCATTATATAGATATGACTCCAATGACAGGGAAAAACACTTAAAGAGCAATTTTGTCTTTATTGAACTGTGTGGTGTGCAAATATGCTTCCTGCTCTCCAGCATGTTATAATCATTGAGTAACGCCTGCCTACCTTTGTGTGTGGTGAACCTCTTCCATCCCCCTGTGAAACTAACAGGTGGGTGGTCCTTGACCTGCTGACCAGAGAGGTGGTCTCAGAGTCCATTGATGGGAATGAGCAGCTGTCTGTCATGAGATACTCACCAGGTCAGAGTTCCCTATCTTATCTGACTACTTTCACCTGTTTCTATAGTTCTACATATTTCTACAGTTCTATATATTGAAGACTTCATTAAATGGCAACAGTGAGAGGTGACAGGGAACAGGAGAAAGAAACATAGTTTCCCAGCTGGATGCATATTGGGGATCTTGCAGCTTATGGTTGGTGCCCTGAACAAACAACAAAACAAAAAGTTTTCATAAAGGTTTATCAGGGCAGAGGTCTGATATGACAAAGATAACAATTCAAAATACACACTGAGTAGTTGTGACCAGGGGGTTATTTCCATAAAAGCAGACATGGTGCATGCTGACTGAACCTTATCTATAAGACTAAATTTAAGAATAGGCCAGTGTCTGACAAAACCAAAAAGTCAGTCTGAACCAAACTTCAACACACTTTTTGGACTGAGTACATGGGCCCTAACAGGCAGATGCTGTGGAAATCCCCTTTAATTTCATGAATGGCCTCTTGTGTTTTCAGATGGAAGCTTTTTGGCTGTTGGCTCTCATGACAACTTCATCTACATATACAATGTGACAGAGAGTGGCCGCCGCTACATCCGCTTTGGGAAATGTAATGTGAGTTACACATCATCCATTTCTCTGTGTTCCTGTTTGTTCCTAGGGTTTTTGCTAGCGCCAGTCTGACTTCTTGTGTGTGTATCTCGTCTTATTTCTCTGTGCAGCATAGCTCCCTGTCTGTACAACATCAGTGACCCAACCCCACTGTTGCATTGCACACACAATTTAATTTGACTTGGTCCCAAAAGACTGTCCTGCTGTGCCACACAGTCACTAGAGCCCCAAATTTGGATTAGTCTGCTGCTGAAAACAGTCCCCACTCTGATGTTCCTTTATTATGAAGGACAGCAATAAAAGTCTTTATCACTTTTGATGTATGTTTCTGCAACAGTCACATCCAGACAAGTCTTTTGTGTGTGTGCGCCACACATTGTCTTTCTGCCTTTTTGTAGAATTAATTGAAAAATGAAAATGGAGAATAATACCAGCTTTATATGTTGACACATGCTGACACAGATTTCACAGTTGAGTGCCAGAGGATTATGTAACACCACATATCTTTTATCAGGGTCACTCCAGCTTCATAACTCACCTGGATTGGTCTAAAGACGGGAAGTATATTATGTCTAATTCAGGCGACTATGAGATTCTTTACTGTAAGTGAATTTTTGCACTTAAATTCTCAGATAGCATGGCAATCTACTGTTCTGACAGTTAACATGTTTTTACAGGGGACATTGCTGCAGGGTGCAAATTATTGAGAAATCGTTTCGAGAGCAAAGACAGAGAGTGGGCTTCCTACACCTGCGTGCTGGGCTTCCATGTCATGGGTGAGGAACATCAAGTACAATGTTACTATCCTTTCAAATGTTGTGGTTTTTGTAAAGTGCTATTTATAGGTCAGATTCTCGCATTGAATGAGAATGATGTATTGCTGTGGTGTTCCAGGCGTGTGGTTAGAGGGCTCTGACGGCACAGACATCAATGCTCTGTGTCGCTCTCACAGTGAGAGGGTGGTGGCTGTGGCTGATGATTTCTGTAAGGTCCATCTTTTCCAGTATCCCTGTCCCAAACCAAAGGTAAAGCTCCTGTAGATCATTCCTTTCTATACCATTATTGACATTGACATTGACATTGACAATGACATTGACAGTTTCTTTCATAGATACAACTGTTTACTTTAACCTACTTCATGTGCCCATGAATATCGTTTAACTGCTTATGTGACCTAAACAGGAAATATGTTAATTACATTTTGACAAGCCTGTCGGTCTTCAGTAACATTACTTGTGTAGCTGCTGTAGCCAACAGCCGCCCTGCTAGGCAGGCATGGTAAAATTTTCAGAATTTCGGATAGAACTGCAGGCCATATAACTTTCAGCATGTGTATCCTCTTCTGTAAAGACAAGGAGTGAAGGTGGCATGTAACAGAGTGGTGATCAAAAGTGGGCTCTTCATTTTCTTTCCTCTCCAGGCACCAAGCCACAAGTACGATGGCCACGGCAGCCATGTCACCAATGTCTGCTTCACCCACAGTGACTCCCATCTACTCTCCATAGGTGGGAAGGACACCTGCATTTTTCAGTGGAAGGTGATTGGCGGTGAGGTGGGAGAGAGCAAAGAGAGGCTAGCTTCAGCCTCATCTACTTCCACCAGCTCCCCAGAACCTGCCACCAACTAGGAAGCAATTGTGCTATTAAGAGTGTCAGACAGAGAAAAGTTTACACACAGATAGAGAGGAGTGCTAGTCAGTGGCCAGCTGCCTCAGTTTTCTCGATTTGTTCTCTGTGTGACCATTGTCACATCAGTTTCTTATAGAATCCTCTTCAGGACGAGTGCTCATTTTACACACTTTCATAATCTTGTAAATTCTTGTGAAACTGGATATTGTGAGACTTCCATAACTCAGAATATTTGTCATTCTGTTGGAAAAGTGGTGAGGATCATTAACTGGTCATTTATTTTTGCTGGTGCAGAACATGCCTTCTGTGGTCACAAAGACTTTGGTTTCAGTGAACATTCCCCATTATTCCACATTACTGAACATTAAGTCCATGTTGCTTTTGTAATGTTACCAAATTGCTGCATTGATGCCTACACCATTGTGCCTCTTATACATTTGCATATTTTTTTACATACTGTAACATATTAAACTGTGTTTAGTTGCCGTCTCAGCTAATATTGAAGCTGTTATTGTGCTTGCCTTAGACTGTGACAAACCTGTTCTAAAGAAATCAACTCCAGGCATTTCTGACTAATTAATTAATAACATAGATCAGTACACTTGAATGATTACTTTAGTACAGTTTTATATGTATTTGAAAAAACATTGGGAATACTGTGATGTGTCTTTAAAGCTCCTAATAAATAATTGAAGACTGGAACATGTATTGGGTGTGAAATGTCACTAGTGGGCAGTGCTGCTCTAGGAAATATGTGCTGTGCTGTATGTTGATGAAATGCATATTCCTCAACTATGTCCTGGGCCAGGAAACCGCTTAGAAAACTCTATTAGTGCAGTAGGACCTTCCAATTAAGTTCATTTATTGGAACATTAACTCTGCTAAGATCTGATAACAGCCTGAGGTTCAGGACATTGTCAAAGTATGTTGAGCTTTTCAAGAGGCAAAGTATTGCAATGTAAAAACTGTCAAAACTAACACCATGCTTAAAGTTATGAAGTATATTTCAAATGTATAGTAAAAAAAAAAAATTCAAAAAATAGCAAAACGCAAGTAGAACATATTTCAATTTTAACTGAAATGAAATTAGAAGAAAAAAAAAACACAAAAAATATGCTCAACAAAATAGTACTAACTATAAAAGCTGTAGTTTGAATATTGCCCCTATGCTTTTTACAACACATAACCCAGTGATGTCAAGAAATAAAATCTCATATTATCCTGCATGTACTGAAGTAAACATGCAATTTTATATTTATTACAATATGCATTATTACATTATATTTTATATTGTTATAATGTATTACATCTTAATATTTATTACATAAAGTTCAATGGTCGCATTTTAATATGAGATATGGGGTCATGATGTTGACTGGGATTAAGTCTAATTTATAAATTTAAAATATGATAGCAAGTCAAAACCTTTATAGCAAATTTTGGCTCAGCATCTGATAATTTTAAAAGGGCATAACTGACATTTTATCATATTGACTATATCCAAATTATAATTTGGATTTATTTTGATTTACTCAAAGCACTTCCCGAGTCAATATGGAAAGCAATAACTTATTACATAACTCTTACCATACAGATCCAAACAAAGTTTCGTTGCTGCTTTCAGTATTATTTTGAAGGAGGCGTTTTTTTTGCTGACTGTATGTGTGACTAAATTCATAATATCTTGCTATGCCTATCAATAACTTTTCTTACTGTGGATATGAATATGGGAGAGCCGTATTGCTATTTACATCTTAGGTGAAAATCTTGTGTGTCAACTATGAAATAAAGTTGTACACATTCAAACGCCTGTGTGAGAAAGTTTGGATTTCATACTGTAAACCATTAATTCAGTAAAAAGAGAACTGCTAGATAACGAAGATTGTCGACTATCTCCGAAGATGACGATTTGCGTACGAACGAAGGGGGCCAGCGAGTGTGTGTTTCTGTGTGTGCGTGTGTATTGAATCGAGCGGAGGTGAAGAAGAGGAGGATGAAGCTGGGAGCGCAGGATGGGAGGAAGAGTGGAGTAAGAGACAGACTAGCTGTGTGTGAATGAGTGAGTGAGTGAGGAAGAGGAGAGGAAGGTCGTCGCTGGGACCGAAAACAAAGACTCGCTTTTTTCAGGATAACCTCCTGAGCATTACTAACGGAAACTTTCAACTTTTACCCGCCACAGCTCAGCTTGCTGTGCCCGGAGCCGGCTTTGTTTCACGGTGGGGGTGTCTACGATAAATGAGGGAATAAAACAGATCACTATCGACCTTTTTATCCAAGCGGGGAATGCCCTAGGACTGTTTTTGATAAAGGCAACGAGAGAATGGCGGCTAACATGTACCGAGTGGGAGGTAAGGGATGTTTTATATTTTATAGACACCCCCCACAACGTGATTGTTCGTCTCGACAGCAAGGTGGCTAACGTTAGCTAGCCGCTAGCTGTCTCCTCGGTTAGCCGCTAACTGATGCTAGCTCTTTCCCAGCGTCCGGACGTGCGTCCACTCCTGCATGAAACACCAAATCTATTTGAACACCCTGCAGTGCTAGAAGGTTTTAGCCAGTGGGCAAGTCCAAATAACTTTAACAGTATTTCTTGATTTCTACTTAGCTGTTATTAATCCACACCGCTGCTACCTTCGGTGTAAATACAATCTACCTATCAATGTGGATTTTTACAAATTAACTTTGAAAACTGACTAGTGTTGATATCCTGAGTATTTATGTCCATCAAAATGCCTCACGGTGGGCGCCTGCCGAGCAGCCTGAATCTGCTCTTAAAGTTGAAAGAAATTTTACTCGAGATAAATGCAGCCTGGTGGGCAGAAGACTTTTCCAAACTGCATTTGCAGTTGCAAATAAACGAAGCAACAATAAATTGGCACATTTTCTGACGTTGAGTCTAGACATATGGTAACGTCCTGGAAGTGAACACAATGCTAGTTAGCTGTTAGCTGCTGAGAGGTCAGCACTCAACTAATTCTAGCGACATCTGTGCTAGCTAAGACTCATCTGATGGTTTTGTCACTGGGCCGGGTTAATTTCATTATCGCCTCCGCCATATCACTCCATACGGATAGCGTTAGCCGTGCGGGCTAACTTTGATTTAAGTTTTGTTGGTTTAGAGTTAACCTAGCTACATACAGAGTGTAATTAGGTATCAATCGGTGCCATAGTTTCCCACTGTGCCAGCACCTAAACATTTAATGTACTACAAATAAATATCTCGTTTAATAACGTGCCATTAATTACTACGAAACACCGGCTAGGAGCTAGAATTTAACTGCCGAGAAAGTTAGCAAACACTGACTTACAAGTGTCAGTGAGCCTTCTACTTAGCCACTTGAAACATCTGAGTAAAAATAAAATTAGATAATTAATATTAGCTTTTACAGCACCGGCTGTAATGTCAAGTGTTTGTATGATACGATAACATGTTTTCACATCACTCTTCTGCTAACACCTTAAAGTGGAGAGAAACGAAACGCGACTAGACTGCGGGCTGCAGGTTGTGTTTTTCTGCGGTTTGAGTAATAGCTATACTTATTAGCTGTAGATGTTGATTTTCGCATGCCCTTTTCAGTGCTTGTGACCAACGTTTTGTCTTTAGGCATCTGTGACGATGACTGGACTTCTTTCTGCCTTCTTTGAGTCTGCTTTCAGACTTTTGGTTTCAGACGATGGTTAAACCGGCAGTGAAACTGTGTGACAGGCTTATCGCAGTGTAAGGTCACATAAGAGTCTAAGCTATTTAGGTCATGCTGATTAAACACATCTCTACAACGTGCTGCTTGGTGTTCTAGTAAGTGGTGTTTGGATTATAATAACAAAATGCATGTGAAGTTGCTTGTGATAAGGTTGCTTTGCCTTGTGTATTTGTTTGTTTGCGAACTAGTTAGTACGATGCTATTATAGGCCTGAAACCACTTCTGCTGACCACTGCACATAGAATTTGCAGCGTGATACTAGCAGAGCTGGTCTTATTGGTGTTAGTGGCACTCAGGGTTGATATATGAAGAACAGAAATTGAGTAAACATCAACATGATGGTAAAGAAAATTCAAGATGTCCTTGCACAAAAACTGCTTTCAGCAAAAATAAATGGGATGGAATTGACCATCTTTTGTATTCTCAGATAATGAAAGAATTATTTTGATATGGTCTCTATAATTAATTTTCCTGAAATTACAAATTTATAAAATATCTGTATCTGCTAGTTTGTACAGGTTCCATTAGGCACATTTAGTATTGAGAATTAAAAACTGGCAGGTTCACAGTTGGCAGGGAGCGATTTGATATTTCCTGATGTATAGAAGGAATTTAAATTTTAAAGTGTACTTTATGATGCAGAGTTCTTGTGTGGCTGTTAAGATGGTAGAAACTTGCACCCTTCAGGTCACACAACAGGATTTTCAAATAATTTGCCCAAATTTTCATATGATATTTGAATTGTCTCTTGATGTCAGGTATAATTTTGACTTATGTTAGATTGCTGATGGGCACACACAAAGTTATGCATTTGCATAACTTTATTTTATTTCATAACATCTTTTATTTCTGTAAAGCACTTTGAATTACTGTGTATGAATTCTGCTATACAAATAAACTTACCTTGCCTTGCATAACATCTGTATAGACGCAAAGACTTGTTGCTCCAAGTTGTTCCTTGTACCAATGAATTGTGATGGGCAGTCAACGGGTATTCTGCAGAACCTGACACTGCTTGGTCTTTCTGGCAAAATTGCACTTTTGAAAAGTTGAAAAAAGCCCAGTTTGCTGGATAGTTTGTGCAGTGAAATTTCCAAAGCAGGAATACAGCGTAATGGGGAAAATAGTGTTAAGTCTAATCCATAAAATATTGCATTCAGCAACAACCATATAATTATGTAATGGCTGAAAACAATGTTGTTTTTTTTTAGTATTCAATACAATAGCAAGGTTAAGTTGATTCACTGTATTTGAAACCATATATACCAACTGTATTTAGTAATATAGGTCCTTCCAGTAATGTTGTTTGGCATTAATTGGTAAGAAAGTTGATATTTATGAAGTAAGTGTTGATGGGTTATGTGTTCACTGAGGATTTTTTTTGTTACGGCTTGCTGGTAGGCAGAACAGTATGAGCAAGTGCTTATGTTACCAATCCTCACCAGCACAGTGTTTGGCCTGCATGTAAGATCATTATCTTCCCCAGAGATTAGTCATAGGGCTTCCTCCTCTTCATTCACCCTTAAACACCTGGCACACTGCACCACTCCAGTTGCATATGTCCACAACAAAAACTCACAGCTGCCTCCACAGTTCCTCAGCAGGCACTCTCTCTCTTTAGATATTTTTTTCCCCTACCCACTGACACGTACATACACTTAGATAAAACCAGCTGATCCCTTTTCAGAGGTGACATGATTATGCTAAATGAAAGTGTCAAGTTAAGCTGAGCTCTCAGGTTTGTTTTCAGAATGGTAGACAGTGTGGTATCTCTAGAGGCCAGTGTGATTTATTTCCTGCATCACTGATCCATCAGCCTCCTCTCATTGATACACTGCATGTATCACACTGGTCTCTATGTTGGTGGAACAGGATCATTCTTTAATATGTCCCACTGGGCAACAAAAAGAGATGGATGACCTGAATATAAAAGAATAATTCTGTCCTTCCATCAATATGCCTTTAGAGCTAGAATTATAGAATCATTCATGTCAAACACATGATAGTGCCAAACCTCTTTAATGCTTCAGCCAATGTTATGTAATGTGGTGATTTTATGTTCCTTTTCTGTGAACAAAGAGGTGATGCTCTCTGCTCATGTGCCCCATCAGTGTGTTAAGTAAAGGAAAAAATCCTCTCCTTGTCTTCCTTCCATCCCCATCTCTACTTGTGGTGATGCATCAGAAGCCCACTAATATCCTCCCGAGGCCCCCTGTCCCTGCTTGTGGGAGGGCCAGATGGAGCTTGACATATAGTCACACTACTGTTCAGAACTGCACTAAAAGCTACAAGGAGGCACAGTGTCCCTGGTATTGGTATGATGAAAGATAAATAAGAGGTTTGATTAGTATGTTTAATTAGTTTAATGCTGCTCTCCCAAATGTCTTTTCAGCACCTAGAGTGTCTGATGAGGCTCTCTTTGCCTTCTTGCACCCTGCTGTAATGATGTGAACTATGGATGCCTGGAGTGTCAAGGATGGGGTAGTATAGCTGAGAGACACCATGTCCTGTCCCATTGTCTCTTTTATCAGTAGTTGTGTAAACTCTTAGTTTATGCAGCCTTTAAAGTATAATCTGTCGGTTCAAGCAACCAGTGGCTGATATTAAGAGTTTGTATCCCCTCTAATTAATTTTCATATTTACAAAAAACATTAAAAACTGTCGAATAATTACACACTATTTATAGCCTCTTTAAATTAAAAAAAAAACAATTTAGCCAGCTGTTTTGCATAAATAACTAACTAATCTTCACCAAATACAAGTGACAAACTCAACCCTGCTGCAGTGTTCATTAACTGTCTAATGGGAAATAGTTTGGGCTCGCTATAGGGGCCTTGATGGGTTGTGGCCAACATTGTGATGCACATTAAATATTTTCTGAATGATCACCAAAATGACCATGAAAGAAAGGAGTATTATGGGAATGTAAACCTATGTTACAGATAATTCATAATGCAGTGAAGTAAAGTAAATCAGTTAAATGGAATACTGTTCAAATAGTGTACTAGCTTTGTCACATTTACCTGGTTCACTTTTTCTGAGATGCCACTTTTTTATTTTTAATAGGAAATACACTCTGGCCCAAAAACTAGTCTATCACAGGACTGATGCATCGAGACAGACATTCACATTTACAGACAATTTAGAGTCACCAGTCAACCTAACATACTTGTTTGTTGACTATGGGAGAAAGCTGGAGTACGTAGCTGGAGAAAACCCATGCAGACATGGGAAGAACATGCAAAAACTACAAAGAAAGGCAATGGGTCATTTGGCAATCAGTTAGCCCCACCCCTCAGAGTAGAAATATTGGTAGGGTGTCATGTACGCATAACAGATTAAGAGTATGCCCATAATGCTACATCAACTTTCCAACAGCCTAGTTTTAGGTCCAGGAGCTAAAATGTGTGTTCTTTATCAATGCTTCATGTTCTGTCTCGTGTAAATAAGGTGCTCTACCTCCACTACTGGACTCCTGTTTCTGTTTAGTCGCTGTCAGACGAGCTAACAGACTGAGAGGTGGTGACATTCACTCCATACGCACCAAATATCCTCCTATCGCAGTTCCAAACATTGACAGTTCAGTTCAGTCAGACAGAAAAATGATTCAGACCAGGATGAAGCATGTAAGTAAAGTCACCTAACTTTTAACTTTGCAATAGCAGAGTTGTAAGAGACATTCTTAAGTAGAAGGACAGTTTAAGCACATGAACATGAACATGAACATTCTTGTTCTGATGTAACAATGCTAACCACCACATTATGGCACTGCCTGTCAACAGTTTTATAATTGGGAAAATGTTGACAGTTTATAATATGCTTATGTAATCTAGATAATAACATCTGATCAAGGGCTTTTATAAGTGTTATCTCAAGTCTGCTTGCATCATTTATTGCTAGAGGTCAACCAATATGGGTTTTTCCATGGCCGATGCCAATTTTCAAAATCCATTTCAGCTGATGGCTGATAAACAATGCCGATTATTTGGGGCTGATATGCATGGCTGATTTTCTTCATTTTAGGAAAGAAAAACTATTTAACATAGACATTTGTTTAATTAATTAACTGTTGAAACAGGCACATGCATTCAAGCAATGTTTCAATTCAAATTACTTCACTGCCTTCTCATTTAAACAGAACATTGGAAATGTTCAAAATAAAATATATTCAAAAAAGACAAATATAGGCCTACAACATGAACTCTCCAACGGACTAACTTTAATAAGGGTTTTCAGTGCAGTTGAACAAGGCAGCATATTCTCATTCCTGGGTCAAGGGGGAGTTAATAACATGGCAGCATTTGTTGTGGCCTGTATAAATGCCTGAACAAAATCGCCATAAATGCTCCAGCACCTGTCGATAGCCAATTGTCTAACTGGCTATTGTCTAACTGCAAATATCGGTCGACCTCTAATTATTGCATATAAGTAATCACATTTAATAGGTAAAGATGATGGACTTCTCAGATGTCATTTGTGCCTGAGATCTACCCACACTGTCAACCAGACACCTAATATGATTAGATGGTGTTCTGATTGCAATTCATTCCTTGTGTGATTAACATCTTCGTTTCCTTTTGGCTGCTTCCTTCAGGGGTCACCACAGCGACCACCTCCATTCAACCCTATCCTCTGTATCCTCATCACCCACACCAACTATCCTCATGTCCTCCTTCACTACATCCAAGAATCTCTTCTTTGGTCTTCCTCTAGGCCTCCTTCCCGGCAGCTCTAACCTCACCATCCTTTTACCAATGTCTTCATTATCCCTCCTCTGAACATGTCCAAACCATCTCAATCTGGCATCCCTGGCTTTTTTTCCCAAAACATCTAACATGAGCTATCCCTCTGATGTACTCATTCCTGATCCTATCCATCCTCATCACTCCCAGAGAGAACCTCAACATCTTCAGCTCTGCTGCCTCCAGCTCTGCCTCCTGTCTTTTTCTCAGTGCCACTGTCTCTAAACCAGACAACATTGCTGGTCTCACCACTGTCTTGTACACCTTTCCTTTCATTCTTGCTGACACTCTTTTGTCACACATCACACCTGACACTTTCCTCCACCCGTTCCAACCTGCTTCCACATGTCTCTTCACTTCTTTTCCACACTCTCCGTTGCTCTGGACTGTTGACCCTAGGTACTTAAAATCCTCCACCTTCTTCACCTCTACTCCCTGTAACCTCACCATTCTACTTGAGTCCCTCTCATTTACACATATGTACTCTGTTTTACTAAGCTAAGCTTCATTCCTCTCCTTTCCAGAGCAAACCTCCACCTCTCTAGATTTTCCTCCACCTGCTCTCACTACAGATGACAATGTCATCTGCAAACATCATGGTCCACGGAGATTCCTGTCTAACCTCATCTGTCAGCCTGTCCATCACCACAGCAAACAAGAAGGGGCTCAAAGCCGATCCTTGGTGCACTCCCACATCTACCTTGAACTCCTCTGTCACCCCTACAGCACACCTCACCACTGTCATACAGCTCTCATACATGTCCTGCACCACTCCAACATACTTCTCTGCTACTCCAGACTTCCTCATGCAAAACCACAGCTCCTCTCTTGGCACCCTGTCATACGCTTTTTCCAAATCTACAAAGACACAATGCAGCTCCTTCTGGCCTTCTCTGTACTTCTCCATCAGCATTCTCAAAGCAAATATTGCATCTGTGGTACTCTTTCTTGGCATGAAACCATACTGCTCACTTCTGTCCTCAGCTTAGCCTCCACTACTCTTTCCCATAACTTCATTGTGTGACTCAGCTTTATTTCTCTGTAGTTTCCACAACTGCACGTCTCCCTTGTTCTTATAGATGGGCACCAGTACCCTTCTCCTCCATTCCTCAGACATCCTCTCACTCTCGAGATCTTAAGTAGCCCAGTCAAAAACTCTCCTAAACACTTCCATACTTCCATAGGTATGTCGTCAGGACCAACTGCCTTTCTACTCTTCATCCTCTTCAACGCCTTCCTCACTTCATCCTTAGTGATCTTTGCTACTTCCTGCTCCACAACAGTCACCTCTTCTATGCTGTGCTCTCTAACATTTTTCTCATTCATATTGTTTTGATCTTTCCATCACACTTGTGGCACCTGTCAACACATTTCCATCCCTGTCCTTAATCACCCTAACCTGCTGCACATCCTTCCCATCGCTGTCTCTCTGCCTCGCCAAACTGTACAAATCCACCTCTCCCCCCTTAGTGTCCAACCTATCATACAAATTCTCATACGCCCTTTGTTTGGCCCTTGCCATCTCTACCTTCACCTCACGCTGCATCTCCCTGTGCTTCTGTCTGTTCTCTTCTGTCCTCTCAGCGTCCCACTTCTTCTTAGCTAACCTTTTTCTCTCCTGAACTTCCTCATTCCACCACCAAGTCTCCTTATCTGCTTTCCTCTTTCCAGATGACACACCAAGTACCCTCCTACCTGTCTCCCTGATCACTTTAGCTGTAGCTGTCCAGTCATCTGGAAGAGCCTCCTGACCTCTGAGCCTGTTTCAGCTACTCCCTGAAAGCCACACAACACTCTTCCGTTTTCAACTTCCACCACTTGGTCCTCTGCTCTACCCTTGTCCTCTTCATCTTCCTCAACACCAGAGTCATCCTACACACCACCATCCTATGCTGTCTGGCTACACTCTCCCCAGCCACTAATTTGCATTCACTAATCTCTTTCAGGTTGAAACGTCTCCACAAGATGTAATCAACTTGTGTGCTCCTGCCTCCACTCCTATATGTCACCCTATGCTCCTCCCTTTTTTGGAAAAATGTGTTCACTACAGCCATTTCCATCCTTTTTGCAAAGTTTGAGACCATCTGTCCTTCTGCATTCCTGTCCTGCATACCAAACTTACCCATCACTTCCTCAGAGGTGATGAGGATGTCCGTTGAAGTCTGCCCCAATCACCACTGTATCTCACCAATAGGGATACCCTGGATCACCTCATCCATCTCCCTCCAAAATTTCTCCTTCTCTTCTAACTTACAGCCTACCTGTGGGGCATAACCACTGACAACATTCAACATCACACCTTCAACTTTCCACCTGGTCTCCTGAACACACAAGATAGCCACACTGGATTGTTCCCCCTTGTGGTTGCATTCCTTGTGTGATTAACATGAGTGTCTAATATAATAGGATGTCAATACAAGGTGGAGTTGGAAATTTCTCATTTTGTAGTTCTCTTAAGTCAATGATTGTTGCTGCACTGCCTTTGGCTGGCTTGACACAGGCTGTGCTGTGTTAATACAGTTGATCCCTGTGGCATTTCACTATAGCAGGATTTAACTTGCTACTACATCTGCCAGCCTCAAGATTTTCTCTAGTGCTTGAAGTGTAAAGTTAAAACACAGGGAGGTGATTTTACTAACATGCTTTATCCTGGTCTGAATCATTTTTCTGTTTGACTGAACTGTCAATGTTTGATTCAATTCAATTCAATTTTATTTGTATAGCGCCAAATCACAATACAAATCATCTCAAGGCACTTTACAAAAACTAAAACTAAAAACCCAACAATTCCCTTATGAGCAAGCACTTGGCGACAGTGGAGAGGAAAAAACTCCCTTTAACGGAAGAAAAAAACCTCCAGCAGAACCGGGCTCAGTTTGGGCGGCCATCTGCCTCGACCGGTTGGGGTGAGTGGATAGAGCAGAGAGAACAGAACAGCAACAATAAACAACAAATAGACACTGCAAGTTGGTGGGGCCAGTAACTGCACATCAGCGATAAACAGCTCCAGGACCAGGGACACCTGCAGAAGGTACAGAGAGAGAGAGAGAGAGAGGGAGGGAGAGAGCACAAACTAGGGGAGAGAGAGAGCACAAGGTTAGTAACATTCAATTGTGGAATATACATGAGGTGGGAGAGAAGGGGGGGGGGGCTCAGTGCACCGATGGTCCTCGGGCAGTCTAGGCCTATAGCAGCATAACTAACTAAGGGATGGTTCAGGGTTGCCTGAAGCCAGCCCTAACTATATGCTTTGTCAAAGAGGAAGGTTTTAAGTCTAGCCTTAAAAGTACAGAGAGTGTCTGCCTCCTGAACCCAGGCTGAGAGCTGGTTCCACAGGAGAGGAGCTTGATAGCTAAAGGCTCTGCCTCCCATTCTGCTTTTGAGAACTCTGGGAACCACAAGTAGGCCTGCACTCTGAGAGCGAAGTGGTCTATTGGGATAATATGGTACTATGAGGTCTTTAAGGTATGAAGGAGCTTGATTATGAAGGGATTTGTATGTGAGAAGAAGGATTTTAAATTCTATTCTATATTTTACAGGGAGCCAATGAAGAGAAGCCAATATAGGAGAAATATGATCTCTCTTGCTAGTTCCTGTCAGGACTCTGGCTGCGGCATTCTGGATTAATTGGAGGCTTTTTATTAAGATATTAGGACATCCAGATAGTAATGAGTTACAGTAATCTAGCCTTGAGGAAACAAATGCATGGACTAGTTTTTCTGCATCATTTTGAGACAGGATGTTCCTAATTTTGGAAATGTTGCGCAGGTGAAAGAATGCAGTTCTAGAAATTTGTTTTATGTGTGAGTTAAAGGACATGTCCTGGTCAAAAATAACTCCAAGGTTTTTTACAGTAGTGCTGGAGGCCAGGGCTATGCCATCTAGAGTAGCTATAATTTTAGAAAAGTTATTTCTGAGATTTTTAGGCCCAAATATAATGACTTCTGTTTTCTCCGAGTTTAAAAGTAAAAAGTTACTGGTCATCCAGGCCTTTATGTCAGTTAGACAGGCTTGAAGTCTGGTTAACTGGTTTGGAGCTGTGATAGGAGGATATTTGTTGTGTATGGAGTGAATGTAACCACCTCTGTCTGTTAGCTCATCTGACAGTGACTCTGCTTCTAGCTAACCCACTGACCTCCTGACCTGTTGAATTTGACCTGCAGCCATATTCTAAACAGTCAGAGTCCATTAGTGGAGGTAGAGCACCTTATTTACACCTGAGACAGAACATGAAGATTGATAAAGGACACAAATTTTAGCTCCTGGACCTAAAACTAGGCTGTTGGAAAGTTGATGTAGCATTATGGGCATACTCTTAATCTGTTATGCGTACATGACACCCAACGAAGATATTCCTACTCTAAGCGGCGGAGCTAACTGATTGCTACATATTCAGAAGCAATCTGCACAGTAAGGAGAGATGTCAGATATGGACTGAAAATAAGAAGATTGTCACTGGAAAAAAAATAGCAGAAGTGCCAAAGTTCAACTGTAACTGTTCTGGTTCCATAGGCAAGGCTATATTTAGTTTTACAGTAACAGGTCATTATTGAATCTGCAGTGACATGGTGATTAACATGAGCTTCAACCAATTACATGGATATGAATGGACAAGTTGAGCAGATTGTTGCCAAACCTTTACTGTTATTAAATCTGTAATCTAAAACAGTGAGTTGGGTTTTATAAATGTATGCATCTGTCAGGCCTGTTTGTCTAAAAAGGAGGGGGAAAAAATGCTGTTTCCCACATAGAGTTTGATATTGGCATTAATCTCCTGATTTTGATTCAGTTTCAGTTCCCAGGGCAAATGACACATGTATACATCATCAAAACAATGTTATTCAATTTAATCTACTCAATTTAATCAGATTTTTTTTTTTATCCAGTCTTAGCGTCACAGCATTCCCTCTGCTGTCACAAAACATTATCTATTATCTTTTTGCTACTGAATTCATGAACCAAAACTTTTATCGACTAATGAAATGTATATACCTGATTGTACAGATCAGTCAAACCTCTATTGAGTCTTTCTATTGGAGACTTCTTCAACACTGGTGAATGATGTTAGGAGCCAGTAGTGTAGTCCAGCTTCATGTAAAAGCCTGACGTGTCAGAGAGGAAAATTGTTACATTGTGGCACAGTGAAAAATCTAAGTGCAGCACTATCACACCTATGGATTTTGGGGTAACAGCCTGTAAAGACTTACTTATGCTCCTTTTCCATGACACAGTTTTAGCACTACTTGGCTGGACTTGACTCGACTTGGTTTTGGTCATTTTCCATTACAGTTGAGTACCATCTCAATGTGGGTGAGGCCGCCATAGCATGACAATGCGAAGCTGCCATGACGCCACCAAGTACAGAAACATTCGCACCCTAAATGCACCTTACACATGAGATTAGTTGATAATATTGTATAAATTCAGTGTACAGGTTTCATAGCTGGATTCGGTCATCTGAGATAATTGTGTGATATTTTTTTAACCATATTTAGCTGTATTTCCACTGGCTGAAGTATCAAAGGAGAGTGAGAAAGAAGGCCTAAATTTTTTCATCACAGCAGAACAAGAACTGCTGGAGAGGGCTATGAAGAATTTAGAGTAAAAATTCATATGCATGCCAACTCTGCCAAAACTGCAAAAAATATGGAAAGATGGATAGTAAAAAGTGGCTCACAAATGTGTAACTATTCATTTTAAATCACCACAATTCCTTATCATAACCTACACGCTAAAACAACAGTAGTAATTTATATTTGTATTTAATAGAGAAAGTACACACAAAACTAGAACCTGGAAACAAGTGAAAGTAAAATACTAGAGTATTCTGCAAATGGGTGTGTAGCCTACTTTTAGTGTTACAAACATTTTTATAGGTTAAGAGATGTCAGATTAATTAATTAAATTAATTCGCTTTTTTAAAGCAAATAGGTAGATGGTAGAGAAATTGACATAGTTCCTGCTGTTGCTTTTATTTTCACCTGTGTGCAGTCCAATGCTCCTATCACATTATGCACACCTTAAAGAGGGGGCGAAAATTTAAGTCCACTGCTGATTTGCGTACATAAAATTAATGCCTACACATTTATATTACCTGCTGTGGCATAAAAAGATGTCTACATATGCAAGTGGCCAGGGAAAACTATGAAATCCCAGAAAAATGTTTAAGAGCCAGGTACGCTTCTCTTATTACATTTCATTGTTGATTGTATAAAGAAAACTGCCAGTATAATGCACATTAACTGTGATTTAGTGCACGACTCCTCTTCGTTTAGCATTTAATATGAGGTGCTGATAAGCCATTCAGATAGATGATGCCCTTTAGACTAAATCTTTTATTACGAATGGGTTAGATGAGCTAAAGGGTCCTGCTGATCACACAGCATTCTATAGTTTTCAAAATGCTTGTTTTATTATAATCGTCCAAGTGTCGATGGACAGCTTGCAGGAAAAACAACACATCCACAGTTGAATGGAATTCCTGGTCTAACCAATTATATCGGAGAGGTTCTTCTGTGTACACTGACTAACCCTGCTCCCGGGCAAGTTTGAGATTGCAGATATGTTGCCAGGCCAACAATCTCACCATGACTTTGGAGGAACCCAATGATCCTTGATCATGTCAAATTGTCAACAAAATAAATCCTGATATCCACATATATAGGTGTTAATATTAAATTAGGTTGCTTCTTCCGCTTATCCGCAAATTAGGTTTTATATTTTAAATTTCTTATATTGCATGATCATGTATGAATTGCATGGTTAAATCCTGTGAACACAGGGCAAGTCTAATCTTTTATTCTGTTGTTTTCACAGATTATGTGTACTTCGAGAACTCCTCCAGCAACCCTTACTTGATCCGCAGGATAGAAGAGCTCAACAAGGTTTGTTGTCTCCTTACTTTATTACAACACTGTCATATGTTTCCCTTAACAGGTTGTTGAACATATGCTTGACAGTGTTTATTGTTTAGCTGAATAGACATTCTGATTGGCAGGTAGGTGTCTTGGATAGTTGTTTATTCAGGCACCTTAAACTGGCTCCAGTCAACCTACTGTACACTCCCCGTTTTCCCCTAGTTGGAAAACTGGTGACTGTAATGACAGGACACTGGTATAGGCACCACTTACGTAACAGAAGCAGCATATGACACAGGCTTGTTTCGTAGTCAAGGGATTAAGCTCATTTATGTAACACTATTGGATTGATGGGGTTGTGCTGAACATCAGGAGGACTGCAACATCCTGAGTGCTGATGAACACAATGAATGGATAGTAAGGGAGAGAGCTCTCCAGGCCCGGGGTGCATTCTGGAGAGAATCTCAGTGAACAGTACTTTTCAGCAACATGGAAAAGTGAAAGAGAGCATAGTGGCTATATCATACTTCAGTAACCACTGTTACCTGTTTTTGAACTAGTTAGTTCAGAGCTGGTTCAACTTGCCAATCTTTGAAGAACCAGTTTGTATTTCCATGGGCTAGAGAGCCACCACCAAACTACATAATTACATCACTGTATGAGTCCCAGTAAAACAAGCTCTGCTGCATCTGCACCTTCTAAATTAAAACAGCAGCACTGCACTTTTGTTAGAATTATATGTATTATAAATAGCCCTCTGTTTCTTTAGCATGGTATCTGACCGGTTACATAGGCTGATTGAGCAGTGAAGATAGTGTGCAGCTGGAGTTAATGTTAGTCCATCTGGTCAAAAGAAATCTGTCTCACATGTTGCAGACCCAACAGGAAAGCAAAGGAAAAGTAACTTCATGAACTACTTCAGCCAAAAAAGTTAATGAAAAAATTCCTGATTACAACAAAACTGCAATGTAGTTATAGCAATGTAGGTTTCTCTGCTTTTCGGATATTTTCTCTATATTTCTGTTACTTTCACCCTTCTTCTTGTCTTCTCCCTTCCCTTCTTCTCTCCTCTTGTCTTCTTGTCATATTACACAGAACATAAATACACACCACACTATATTGGTGACCATCTATTTAATGTCTCTTTTCTTCCAGAAAATAAATCATTCTGACAGTATTTCTTCAAAATTAATATTAGTAAAACCTGCTATTTATGCTTTGTCAAATACAGTATTTGGATTTGGCTCTTGTTAGTTGCAATTAACCCGATCCCAGCTCCTGTTAGAAGCAGTTTACACATCTGCCAAACAGCCAAGTTTTTTGGGGTTTTTTTTTTTTTTTTGGGTGCCAGTTTTTCTGGCCCAGAGCCAGTTCTTTGGCTCTTGAAGCTCAAAAAGCTGATTGAAAATTAAGGGCTACTGCTGAACCTGCCTTGGTGGAAAAGAGATGTCATCTTCTGCACAGAGGAGAGCAGAGAGTCAAACAGCAGGCTAAAGTTAGTCTGATTAGTACTCAGCTGAAGGCCCAATACAACCTGCGTCAAGTTGGTATTAGTTTAAATTTGACTGTTGTATGTGAGTTTCTTCGTCAGTTTTCCCTGTTGTTTACAGAGCTCCACTGAGCAGAGGAGAAAGCAGCCTTTGGTACTTGGTACACGTCAAAAAAGAAACAAACATCACAGTATGAGACCAAGTTAAATTAAGTTAAATTTCAGGGATATCAATCTGTCCGTTTAGGAGGCATATTTGATTCCGAATCGGTTTCACCTGTTTGGCGCAACAAAATTGCCAACGTAGGCATGTTTTGTAACAAACATTATTATATTATATTCTGGTCTGGCGTACTTTTTGAATCAGTGACGTTCTACCTTTTTCTACAGCAACAGTAACAGATATTATAGGGAAGGATAGCGGAGGTGAACGACGCTGCGCTTTCAGGAGACGTGAGTTCTCTCCCACTTTAAGCTGCAGTCTGTGATTGAGATGGAAATTACTTTTAAGTTTTGTTGTGAGACTCTGTACATAATATGTCCTTAAGTAAATAAAACTTAAGCTATAGCCTAAAAATTGACTTTTGTGCTGGAGGATCAGATATTTTGGCAGAAAAAAAATATGTTGTCTGGAAACATTTTACTGACATGTATCAATGTATTGGGAGTTGCATGTATACACAGCACAATATGGTTACACAGTACCTCTCAGTACCATCTCCCATCAACATCAAAAGTGTTTATATGTGAACAGTTTTTAGTGTTAACACTCAGTTGATTGAACACTGGTCATTTGCTGTGTAGTTCATGTCTGTTTATATATCAACCAGTGAAAATGAGAGTGTATAGTTACTTCATTACAGAGATGAGGCTATTTTCATACTGTATGTGCCTAATGCATAATCTAGCACTTCTTTCAGTAAAAATAGATTGTCTTAATAGTACTGACACTGACTTGGTCATTAATTAGTTTATGTCACTGAAGCACAGTTTTAAGTAGCTTGTCTTATCACAGTAAAATCTGTTTCTATAGATTCACCACTAGAGCTATGTTTTATCAACATTAACACAGTCTCACTCATTGTTTATTATGCATGGTTAAGGATTTACTTTGTCTGTGAAAATGTCACGAAGAGTTGATCGTTTTTCTCCTGCGGGACTTTTCCTGCCTGTGTACCCACCTCTGCTACCATGGAAATACTTTATGTATCTTCATGTGCATCATCAGATCCCCCCCCTCCCTCTGATGATGCAAGCAACGTGCTTTAAAGTCTAACAGCACCACTGAGTGTAGCTATTATTTTATTAACTAGTTGTGCAGTTGTTATATATGTAGTCTTATCTGGCATGTTAATTCTGTAGCTTATTGTTCAACAATTCAATAGGACCTCTGCCTGCAGACTTAAAAAAAAAAAAAAAAAAGTAACTAAAAACTGCAACAACTAATTGATATTATCAATAAAATAGAAAAATATCGATGAGTATTAAAATAGTTGGCGAGGAGTGTTATCGCTTAGTTATATCTAGTGATTTAACTGTGGCAGGACACTGAGCAGCTGCAGCTGTTTCTTAGGAATGACATAGATGACTGGAAAAGTATGCTATATTTTGGAGAGTTGATTTAAAACAGTCAGTAATATAATGTTAAACTTCCTCTCCCCTCTCTGTGGTAAGCTATATTGTATTTTAATGAAGCCTAGCTGACAATATTTTTGCTGATAAAATTAAAGAGACTATATGGTTGTGACAGCAGCTGTATGATATCAGATTTTGAAAGTGTTCACAAAGATGTTTTAATTCTAGCAAACTGTACATAGTCTTTACCATTTTAGTAAGTTATAGGTGTGGGAGTCTTTAGGCATTCCACGACCACATGTCAATTTGATTTCGATTTCGAAGGCCCACAATTCCATTAAGAAACGTGGCGTTGATGCATAATTTCTGTACTTGTTAAAGCCCGTATTCAGGCTGGAAACTGTATTTCAGAATTTCCAAAGATTGTCAGTCTAATTTAAATAAAGTCCGACAAACAATATCTACCTATCTAACTATATATACATTTTCTCACATAGCTCACACGCCTAAACTTATGCGCATGCCCTAGAAGCGCGCATGCATGTGGACGTTTGTAGTCCAGTAGTGGTACATCATGTCTGACTGGCAGACTTTATTTCAGTCACATATTAAAATCGATTATTAACATTTCCGTATCAATTCAGAATAGTTTTAAAGTAAGTGATGATGCATCGAAGAAATTATTTTTCCCACCCCAATTCACTTATGGGGTTGTGACAGGGTTGTAACAGTTGATAATTATTTACTTGGCTCTGTACCTGTATATTTGCGTATGCACAAACAGGCTAATAGGTTTTGTGACACCTGGTGCCAGAAAGGAGAACTGCATGTTGGACACCCCCCCCCCCCCCCCAAACACAGTGCAGGTTTTAAATCAGTGCATTCCTGTCTCAAAGCCAGGGCACAGCAAACATACAGAGGTAAAAAAAAAAAAAGTGACATTATAAATCACTAAAGCTTTATATGTCCAACAATGTTCAGGTGCAAATTTAAGATGTTTAAATGTCATCATGCAAAAATAATTAGTTTTAATTTTTCATTACATATGTAGCAAACTTGTCTACGGTTAATATTTTGACAATAAAAATATGCATGTCTGACTAATCAATTAATCAAAAACATAATCAGCTGATAAATTGATTGTTGCTGCCCTAAATCATAAAGTATGAAAAGCATAACTAACAAGCAAAACTAAAATATCAGTATATCTACTGTCAGTAGACCTGCATATGATGGGCGTTTACTTAACTTGCTCATTTCCCATTGAACCTGTTTATGACACAGTTGTTACCCTATCTGCAGTATGGTGTCTAGACACTTCACTAAACCTGGGAATATTGATAATTTTACTGTATTTAGTGTGTGTGAGATCTGCTGATGGCTGATGTGTGTGAGTTCAGATCTTTGACAGGGAAGGAAGGAAAAAATCACAGATGTAGTTACACCAGTGAACCTTTATTATGTTGCTAACTTCTAACCAGTGACTCTCCACTTACAGACAGCCAATGGGAATGTGGAGGCAAAAGTGGTGTGTCTGTTCCGGAGGCGAGACATCTCGGGCAACCTCAACACTCTGGCTGACAGCAATGCAAGTGAGTAGCACACCCAGAGCCCAAACCTCCTCTGTGCTGAATTTGTCTACAGTGTGAGGGCAGCTAAGGTATGGCTCACTGCTTCTAATAATACTGTTCTTCATTGTGCTTCACATAAAGAGCCAGAAAACAGCCTGGCTTTTATGTTTGAAATTGCACTGAGCACTGATTCAGGGTTAATGTAAGGCCATCAGTTAAGGTTCATTGCTGAAGGGTAGTCTGGAAAAGGGTTTATGTAAAGGGACAGCTGTGTTTATTTGTTAATGTGAAAAATGTTTGGTCCTAAAGAACTATTTTATATTTAAAATTATTAAGTAATTTTCTAATTAAATCAGTTGGTTAAAGCTATTGGAGTGGTGTAAGCAAACCAGAGATCTGTCGACTCTTATTTCAGACACTAAAAAGTAACTCTCAATCTTTGGAGCACTTTTTTGAAAAAAGCTGAAGCTGTTTACAATTTCTTTGTGAGTGGTTTAATTTAATAAATGAACAAGAAACATGTAGACTAGGGCTGCAGCTATCGATTATTTTTGGAGTCGAGTATTCCATGAATATTTCAGCGCATAATCAGATAAAATAGACCTGTGAATTTTTAAACAATAATACTATTGTGTAATGCATGACAGAAACGACAGGTTACCTTGAAATGACTTTACCTTTTGTCGGCTCGGCTGGGTGAGCGGTGTCCAGTTCACAACTAGATGGTTTCTGTTCAGATGTTGAAGCGTTGACGAAGTGCTTGAAGTACACGCATTTCACCGTGTTGTCATCATTTTATGTTTGAAATGATCCCAAACTTTGGACATTTTCTGTGGCTTCGCTCTCTACCATAGTGCCAACTTTTGATACTGAAATGCGTTGTGCTACAGCGATTACGGTCCGTATGGAACAATGACCCCCAGGTGGATCAGGTCCAATAACGCAAGTGATAGTAAATAGACGATTTTTTTGTAATCGATTTTTGCATTCATATAAAGAACTTGCTGCTACTAAGTAATTTTTCTTGCACTGCCATAGGTAGCCAAGGTCAAAACTTGATTGGAGTACACTATTATATATTGTCTCCATTATCTATACCTGCTTATTCCTATTTATTTATTCACAGGGATCTTCTGGAGCATATCCCAGCTCTCTTCGGGTGAAAGGCAGGGGTACACCCTGAACAGGTTGCCAGTGCATTGCAGGGCCACAGTGTATATTACATATTTAGCATAAACATGCTTATTTCAGGGTCACGAGTGCTGAGAGAGTCTTTTTTTGAGTATGTTTGAACATACTGACAAGTGAATATGTTTGGGCCCAGTAGTCGGTTCAGTTCTCAGATTCTCATTTCACAAAATATTTGGCTTTGTCGAGCTCAGACTAACGCATCTGTTATCAGGCCTCTTACCTCTCCTTGTTTGTTATGAGCAACATTGGTAACTTTAGGAGCCTGCAAGACATAATGATTAGGACAGTAAAGATAATAATAATAAATTCTTCTCTTCGAATTATACTATTCTGCCCCATGCTGATAATCCCAGCCTGTGTTTGTGTGTGATCAGAGATTCAAGGAGGTGGGAGAGTGAAGGTAGTGGGGTGGTGCTAATGGAATGGTAACTATTGAAGCCTGATCATACTCACTCTTTACCCCCACCCCAACATCATCACCAGGTCCCCCTCCCTCCTCCTGGGCTGCAGTGCTGCAGACAAAGACATCTACATAGACACACAACACACAAGCACTACACCTCACAACAGATAGCATTAGTGAAGTTTTTTTCACTGTATCCAGTACCACACACAGATGCTAAGTCTTTGTTCTCGAGGCGTATGTAGACAAGTGTGATATTAGACTAAATACAGTGATAAATATGTGATAATAATGACTTATTGTCGTTGTATCTGCTAGCAGCTTTGACATGTCTTCTTAAAGGTTTTTATTCTTTTAAAGAAGCTGTGCTCTCCATTTAGATTTAGATTCTATGCTAAATTTTGCTTTTGCCCAGTCCTCTGGCAATATTGATTATAGTGAACTTGGTCTGTAAAGATCTGAAGGTGACTGACTAAAGAGAAATGATTAAAGACAGCTTGAGTTAAACTGTGTTGCTGGCTGCTAAACAACTGAAGCTGGTTTGAATTAGCTGGGAACTATATACTAAAAGTGATATAATGTGTATTAAGGAGCAAGGAAGCAGCATTAAGACACGAAAAAGGAAAATGAATAATGCAATGAAAGCATTTTCAGTGGGAGTCATAATGTGTAAAAGATCTGGATTAATGTGTTAAACAGCCTCATGGTTATGAACTCTTTAAAGTTAGAATAAAGTTTACAAAGTCCATACATATAAATTTTATGTATGGGTGTATAAATGAATAGGACCTTCTAGGAAAAGCTTTGAATGAATGCAATTGCTGGATACTCTGCATGGGTGATATGGCAGTAGCAAGTTGTCTATAGGTTGTGTGTGAGTCCATGTTGGTGTGTACATTGGTGCCACTGGTGTCTGTGTATGTATATGTGTTTTTCACGTTTTGTGAATATTTGCTTTTGTGTGTCTGTGTATGTATCGGTGAATGTATATATGCGTGTCTCTTTGTGCGAATGTCTGTCCATGTGTGTGTCTGTGTGGGTGAGTCTGTGTATGTATGAATGTTTCTGTGCATCTGTGTTTATGCAGTCATGTGTGTAATTGTGAGTGTGCGTCTGAGTACATCTGGACGTGTGCGTCTGTGTATGTCTATGTATGCATGTGTGCATGTGTATTCATGTGTGTTATTGAGTGTGTGTGTCCAGGAGTGTATCTGTGAATGTGCCTGTATGTGTGTGTCTGTTTGTGTACACATTATCTCTGTATGATTGTCTATTTGTGTGTCTGTGTATGTCTGTTCATGTGTGTATGTGCTAACTTGACAGCTGTCTGAAACACAGGATGTAGCAGAGGTTTGACATCAGTCATCTGATCTACAGCAGCTGTGTTTACAACTGCTCTTCAGGTTACCATGGAGATGTCACCTGTTTACCATCTGTTAGACAGATTAACCTGAAATAACCCCCTCGAACTCTGGCTGACCATGACTAGACCGTGACTCCTATTGAAAAATTCTGTGATTTTATGAGAGATAAGACTCTACTGATCGCGATGGTGTGAAAAATTTGTCTGTGAGGTTGGAACTGTGGCCTCTGGAGCAATTTATAAAATCCCCCATCTCAGCTTTCCAGCTCAAAATCCTGCTCTCATTTAACACGGAAGTGAATGGAGCAGTTGGATGGTACTCCTGTCCAATTAAGGCTCAGGACAAAAAATGTGTAAGCCTGGTGGTTTTGGTGGTCACATTTTCTTAATCTAGACAAGTTTATCTACTACTATTGAGAAAATGGTGTATCAAGAGGCAAAACTGTGGCTGTGATGGCGAGTTGGAGGGAAAATTTTTTAGAGAATCTTAAGAGCCTCCCTCATGGCTGAGGTCGCCACTCTAGATCTGAATATCCGGCTCCATAGAAACGATGTATTTCTGATTTAACTGTATTTAAGCTCATATACGTGTTTTTTGGCCTTTATTTTGAAACAATACAATACAATAAAAAGGCTTTTATTTTAAAAGCGGAGCATGTTGCAGGAGAGTCACATGACCTTGAATTAACATCTTCACGGGAATTCTAAATATTTATCATAGTTTAGAAAGGTGTGTTAACTTAGACTTTTATTAGACTTAACGTTAGACTTTTATTGTGAAAGTCCAACCATATCCTTCTGGGAGCAGACAGCTGACATTAAAAATGGCCTCAGTTGGAGCCTGAAGCTGTATGCCAATAGCCAATGTACATTTTAAGATCATCTTGATGTTTCAGGGCTTTTATTTTGAGAAAATGCTATTTCAGGGCTTTTCAGGACAAAGTACTGCAGGAGACTCTTGGGGCCTTTTACTAGAATCTGTATGTTATTTTGAATATTCCTAATATTTTCCAAAAATGTAATATCTCTATGTAAATAACTGTAGACTTTTATTGTGAAAGTTACATTGTATGGAATTCTCATTGAAAATGTATGGTGGGTTTCAATCATCGCCACAGAAACACCAATCAAGATGCCACGACAAACAAAATTTGGATAACTTTTTGCCTCCCTCATCTTTAGATGATTTTGACCAAATTTGAGTTCATTCGGTCAAAAGCCCTAGGACGAGTTCGTTAAAGTATGAAGTGCGCAAAAATGGCAAGTTTCGCAATTTTCAAATTTCAATCCAATATGGCCGACTTCCTGTTTGTCGTGTGGCATTGCCTTCATAAGCTTTTTTGCTTGCCCCGACAAGAAGAATTTGCATACCGAATTTGGTAGATTTGGCTGTGCTATGAAAAAAATGTCAGTCGGGCTCCCATTGCCGTAATGTATTTTCACTTTTGTAGGGGGTGCTGCAGAGCCTTTGTTTTGAGTTCATTAATGAAACACATATTTTATTATTTTATATTAATATATATTTTTATATATTTTATAAAATTTTCACACAATTCTGAATTTTGGGCAAATTTTCGTGAGTTTTCGAATGTGTTCAGGGGGTCAAATTTGAGTTTGTTTAGCAGAAAAAGAATAAGTATAGCCGCAAACGGTGATGAAAGTCCCTTGCTCTCCGCGATCCGCCATGATCATCCATTGCCGCCCATGACCTGCCCCTACTGCCGAGTTCAGACCGTGTAAGCCAATGATTTCAGTGGGGGCCCTTTAAAAAGCCTGAAAACATGACACCATTGTGTCACCATAGAGTTACATTGTATGGAATTCCTGTTGAGAATATATGGTGGGTTTCAGTCATTGCCATGGCAACACCATCAAAAATAAGGCATGGGTGTTTTAGTTTTTTAAATCAGGATGCCGTAAAGGATTTTTGTGCCAAATTTCATTCATGTGTGACAAACAACATTTTTCGGTCTCCATACAAATTGTCCATAAATGAGCCAAAAAGCGGACATCAACTCCTTGGCTGTGGTACAGGAAAACCTCAAAACTTAATTATAAAATATTGATAACTTTTGATGCCCCACATCTTTAGATGTTTTTGGGTCCGGCTTTTTTGATTGGGATGCCCTAAAGGATTTTTATGCCAAATTCCATGCCAAGTTCTGACAAACTAATTGGTTGGATGTCTGTGGAAATGTTCAGATCATTACACAGGCGGCACTAATGCCTCTATTGTGATTTTGTTAAATCACATGGGTTCAGGACGGTGGGGACTACAATTCATCAATTGGTCTGATTCAAATCCGACAATGCATGTGTGAGTTATCACAATTTGATTGTGGCAAATATGTACGTCAACCTCTGGGGTCCAGCAAGGGAAAACTGTGAAAATTAGCCAAAAAAATTTGGATAACTTTTGCTTCCCCATATGTCTAGATGATGCTGATAAAGAATGAGCTCATTCGGTCAAAAGCTCCAGGACAAGTTCATTAAAGTAGAAGGTGTGCAAAAATGGTAAATTTTGCAAAATTCCCATTGGAAATGAATGGCGGCTTTCGCTGACTGCCAGGGCAACAGCGTTGAAAAAAGGGCATGGATCTGATTGGCTTTTTTGATTGGGATGCCCTAAAGAAGGTTTGTTCCAAATTTGGTATAGTTCTGACAAAGTAAATGTTTTGGTGTGGATGGCAATTTTCAAATTGTTATTCTGCCTATTTTAATTTAGTTAAATCACATGGGTACAGGACAGTGGGGACTACAATTCATCAATTGGTCCGATTCAAAGCCGACAATGCGTGTGCAAGTTATCGCAAGTTGAATGGTTGTTGGTGAGCCAAAAAATGTATGTCTGGGGAAAACTGTGTAAGTTAGCAAAAAAATTTGGATAACTTTTGCAGCCCTACATGTCTAGATGATGCTGACCAAGAATGAGCTTATTTGGTCAAAAGCCCTAGGAAGAGTTCGAAAAAGTACGAGGTGAGGATAAACGGCGAACTCAATGACCTCCAATAAAAATTCACCTTGGTGTACTTCCTCTTGACCGTACAACCTCAACTTGATAACTTATTTTGCTTGCCTCGAAAGGAAGAAGGGTCGTACCTCCCATAGGCCCAATACAAGTTCGCCGTCCTCAGGGGCGCTGTAGAGGCATTGTTTTGAGGTTGTTTACAAAAGCTTTAAATAACAAAATTATCATGCACTGTTGAGTTTTTGAATATGTTCAGAGTCAATTTGAGATGAAAGGTGCAGAAGAAAAAGAATAATAATATTCCTAATGATTTCCAGACCCTAGTCCACCTGTCAATCGTAATATATACATTTTCAGAAAGGTCTCGCGCATCCCCACATCATGGTGGGGACTGGGTCAGTGCCCCATGCCACCTGGGGGACCCCTGGCACCCCTTGCCTTCACTTTCAGTGGGCTAGGGCCTAATTAAGAAAGGTAATTTCTGAAGAAATTAGGAGGAAAGTAGAAGGAAACAAAGAAACACAAAGAAAATATAGGACAAATAAAGAGGATTGAATGGGAATAAATGTAAGAAAGAAAGGTGAAGAAAGAAGTAGGAATATAAAGAAACAAAAAAATAATCAAATAAAGGGGGTGAACATGTCCTGCCAAGTGCTTGGTAAGGAATGAAAGAAGTATGAAAAAAGGAAAAAATTATGTTCATTGCTAGAAAGGCTGGAAGGGAAAGAATGTGCTGGAAAAGAGCACATTACTAGCATTTCTTTCTTTATTTTGAAGCCATGTCATGGGATTTATTTTTGAAAAAGCTGCATGCTGCAGGAGAAGTGACTTTGAGTTAAGATCTGCTATTTAAATTTGAATATTTATGCCAGTAGCCAGTGTCCATTTTAAGCTCATGTTACTGTTTCTTGGCTTTTACATTGAAAGAATAGTAAAAGGCTTTTATTTTGAAAGGACAATGTGCTGCAGGAGACTCACATGATCCTAGATTACAATCTTAACTTTATTCTGAATATTCCTCATACTTTCCAAAGATGTAATAACTTCCTATAAATAATTGTAGACTTTTATTTTGAAAGTCCAAACATGGCCTGCTGGGAGAAGACGCCATGCCTGAGTTAGTGCCTGAAGTTGTATGCCAATAGCCAAAGTGCGATTTAAGTTCATATTACTTTTTCTTGGCTTTTATTGTGAAAGAATGCAATGCTGGCTTTTATTCTGTAGTGGTGTCCAAATCGCTAGTAACTGAAAAGTAGTGCCCTAAAAATTCCCCACAATGCATTGTAAAAAAACGCGGAAACGCCCGAAAGTTATAAATATAGATTCAAGAGTGTAGCTGAAAACTCGAATGTGCATTTCCTGAGGAAAATTCGTGTCATTGCTGAAAGCACACTGTTGTTGCCACTTGCAATAGATGCCGAGGAAGTTGACAATTATGTCACATCACAAAAATTGAAAAAAGGGATCTTAGATGGGATTGAACCCGGGTGTACTGCGCAACAGACGTGCGCCCTACCCAGTGAACTAGAGGTATATCAGCTGAGGTATGAGCTCAGCTATCTTTTAGCCCATAAGAAGTAAGCACATTCTACCTAGAATGAACACCATCAGAAGCTAATGCGACACAAACTCGCAATTTCCTCCCAAAATACTCATTCTATGGGAGAAATTCTTTGACTACTAGATTCATAACATCTTGTACAACAACAGCATTCGCAGTTTGTCCCTACTGGAGTTACAATGATGGCGTGAGAGCAGGTTAGACAGACAGCCTGAGACAAGTGCTGCTGGCAGTAAATTTCTGTTGGAGTCCATGAGACAGAAACATGACTCGCCTGTCAATTAAGGCTCCGATTGCAAAAACTACAACTCCTGTGGATTATGTCGATGAGGCGAGACAAGAGGCATGTTCTGAGGTGAGTTTTGTGCTTGTAGAGTTAAAATTGAAGCCATGAGAGCAGTTGAGAGAATGTTTTGTGGTCGAAAAAACAGGCAGTTCTACGCTCTAAATGGTGACATCGCACACTGTGAAACTGAGAAAAACGCTGTAACATCCCTCTCTTTAGACTTAAATGAACAAAAAACTATACAAGATGGAGCACAACCCTGACAGATTAAAGATATTAACGTATTTTAAAATTCAAATGGAATCTCTAGCTGCACATATGCCAGAGATATAGGCTCATGGAAAATGGCCTGTTTCAGTAAAGTCGGATCATTTGTCCCATTCATTCCAATGGGACATTTTTAATTTTTAAAAATTCATATAAAATCACAGAGATGAGATACAAACAGCATAAGTAATAGCACGGGTTGCCAAAACATGGTTAACACTTTAGAGTTGGAACCATTTTTCTAGCTGTAAGCGTGTAGGAGTTGTAGGTGAATCCAAAATTCCATCCAAAAAACGGATGGAAGAAAATATAATAATAATAAATAGTGAGGATAACAATAGTGTGATTGCTGGAACTATTGTTATACTATAGTGTTACTATTGTTACATTATTCACAAAGACACTAAATGCTAACGCGGCGCAAACTTGCAATTTCCTCAACAAATAATCACTCTACGGGAGAAATTCTTTGGCTGGCTAGCTTCCTAACAAGGCTTTTATTCTGAAAGGACAAAGTGCTACGGAAGACTCATGGGACCTTATTCTAGAATCTGGACTTAATTTTCAATGTTCCTTATGCTTGACAAATATGTAATATCTTCCTATAAATAACTGTGGACTTGTATTGTGAAAGTCTGACAATGTCCCGGGAGCAGACACCATGGATGACATTAAAAATGGCCTCAGTTGGTGCCTGAGGCTGTATGCCAATAGCCAACGTCCATTTTGAGATCGTGGTGATGAGAAAATGCTCTAAAAAGGCTTTTATTTTGAGAGGACAGACTCATGGGACCTTATACTACTGTAGAATCTGGACTTATTATGCCAAAAACACCATGAAATGTAAACTGCGATTAATGAAAAACTGTGAAAAGATATGAAAAATCTGAATACAACATTAATATATAAATGCCTTCAGACCTGTTTAAAGGTTGAATGGTGTTTCTGAAAGTATGCTGACATAGTTAAAGCTGAAAGAGGACAAAGTTAAAGAGGATTTGACCATTCCGACCATTCATTTCAATGGGAAAATTTTCTGACAAAACCTGGAATATCTAAAAGATATCGCCGATTAAAGTAGAAACAGTTTCTCCGTCGTATGGTGTAGGAGGAGATAGCAGAATAATATTCAAGAGAAACTCTTGCTTATTACACAGCAAGCCCAAGACATGTTCTTCATTTTTTTAAGAGAAAGAACGAAGAACATATCTTGAGATTGCTTGTTGTACAGCAATCCCAAAACTAGACAAATACATTTCCTGCAGAAAATGTGTGTGAATGCTGAAAACTGAAAAGAGTTGCTGAAAACTGCTGAAATGCATTGCAGAAAAAGCTGAAGTCTGAAATGCAATGCTGAACGATCCTAGAAGCTGAAATATAATATACAAGAAGACAGTGTAGTGAAGGGACTTTGTAGTAGGATAGAAGAGAAGGATGGCAGAACTGAAGGAATTAAATATAAGTTAAAGAAAAGGCAAGAATGAAACAGAAAAAAGTGAAATTGTAAAGAGACTGTGGAGACAAAGAATATGTGGTTTGAAAATGTTGTTGAAAAGTGATGTGTAACCAAAGCAGGAATATTTGAAGGAAGGTTTTCTTAGAGAAAAATAAGACAAGGAAGGAAGGAAAGACTTCCTTGGGAATAAATGAAGGAATGAAAGCAGTATGAATAAAAAGTCAACCGATGTTCATTGCTAAAAAGGCTGGAAAGGGAAAAATGTGCTGTAAAAGAACAAATATTAGCATTTTCTTTCTTTCTTTGAAACCATGTAATAAAAAGGCTTTTATTTTGAAAAGGCAGCACGTCACAGGAGGCTCATGTGACCTTATGTTAAGATCGGAACTTTAATTTACTTTGCAACACTAGAGTAATTTCATATAAATAACTGTAGACTTTTTATGTGAAAACGAAACATGTCTGAAGACAACAGTGCTCACTTTAAAATGGCCTCAGTTGGTGTCTAAAGCTGTATGTCAATACACAAAGTTGATTTTAAGCCCGGTGTACCCGAAGTAAACCCACGCAAGCACGGGGAGAACATGCAAACTCCACACAGAAAGGCCGGGTTGCAAACCCAGGACCTTCTTGCTGTGAGGCAACAATGCTAACCACTCATCCACCATGCTGCCCTGAAACCATACAATTATGAATATTTATCATAGTTTAGAAAAGTGCATTAACTTCCTGCAAATAAGAGTAGACTTTTATTGTGAAAGTCAAACTATGTCCTCCTGAAGAAGACAGGCAGACAAAATGACCTCAGTTGGTGTCTGAAGCTGTATGCCAATTACAAAAGTCCATTTTGAGGTCATGTTGCTGTTTCAGGACTTTTATTTTGAAAGAATACTATAAAAAGGTTTTTTTCATTTTAAAAGGACAAAGTGCTACAGGAGACTCGTGATCTTAGATTACAATCTTAACTTTATTTTTAATTTTCATTATACTTTACAAAGGTGTAATAACTTCCTACAAATAACTGTAGACTTTTATTGTGAAAGGCCGGACATGGCCTCCTGGGAGAAGACATCATGGCTGACGTTGAAAACGTCCTATGTCAGTGTCTAAAGCTGTATGCTAATAGCCAAAGTATCTGGAGGTTGAGTCATGGCAACTGGACTTTCAGTTTCAAGGTCAAAACGTTTCACCACCCATCCAGGTGGCTTCTTCAGTCTGAGAAAGGCTGGACTGGAACCTCCAATTTATCTCACAGGTTAGTTTCACTCCACCCCTAGTCCCATAGACTCACTAGGTAAGCTAAGTAAATCAGGTGAGAGTCGTTAGACCCACGCCCCTGAGTTGGTTTCACTACCCACCTGGCCTGAATAGGCTTATTAGGTGAACAAAGGAGTGAGAGCCCAGGTGAGGGTTGTTAGGATCTAATGGTGGACTCATGTGACTCCTCTGATTCACCAACTGGCTGTAGAGTCTGTGCTTCCTGGGAACAATTGATTTGTTCCTTAATTTGCTGGGAACAGATGAAAGGGCAGCCTGGTAGATTGAAGACAGATTATGTCTGAGCCCTCCACCCCTGTTAAGGGAGGGCATACACGACATTGCTCCTCTCTAGTTTTGGCTTCTGGTCTTTAGGGTGAACCAGTCTCTGTCTCAGTGTGTTGGTGGTTTTGAAGTGAACTGGTATCTGACGTTTCCCAAAAATTTGTTTAAGGCTCTCTGACACACCTGCTACGTAGGGAATAACCAGGTTTTTCCTCTGTGGAATATGTAGTGAGTACGCCATGTTGTAGTGGTGTCCGAATTGCTAGTAGCTGAATAGTACTCTCAAAATTTCCCCCAATGCATCGTAAAAAGTAGTGAGCACCGATGGTCACTAGATGGGCAGAATAGATTGTCATGCATTGCATGGATGAAAAAACGTCAGAAACCTATGATATTAGAAATATAGATTCAAGAGTGTAGCTGAAAATTATGAACAGATGGTGAAGGTATACCTTTTAAGAAAACATTTGGGATGAGATAAATACATTTTTACCACTAAATTATTAAATTAATAAAAAATAATTAGTCTATAGTGCACTATGTAATGTTCCACTATATAGTCATTTGAGGGGTTAGGGAGTAGGGTGGACATTCAGACACAGGCCATGCGTAACAGCAATGGACATTAGGCAGCCAGTCAGCCTAATTACCAACCACAGACAGCTGTGGTCTCTGTTACTGCTGTGTGAGCTGTTGCTATGGTGACCTGAGCCCAGAGTGGGAGGGGGAGTGACAGTGACACAGCACTTTAGGCAGACAGTACAGGAGAAGCTCAGAAAACTTCCTTACAAAATGGAGGATTACAGAAAAACTATAGCACCTATCGAAATATTCTTCACAACGAAGAGTTTGTGAACACATTCCAAAAAATGAAGGACTACTGGCGAGTTAGAAACAGCCTTCATTTGTGCTTTTCACCAGAACTCCTGGACCTCTTTTATAATGGGAGCGAATGAGAGATTGAGCAGTCACTCTCTGTGATTTTGGCCACCCGGTGGAAAAACCGTAGGTCCTATCAAAACTAGAATAGCATTACCTGAAACAAGACAAAAAATTTCTACTATTTTTGAGAAAATGGTGTATCAAGAGGCAAAACTGTGGCTGTGACAGCGAGTTAGAGAGAAAATTTTTAGAGAAACTTAACGGCTTCTCCCACTCCAGCTGATGTCACCACTCTAGCTCTGAACATTTTGAAAAGAACTAAAAACAGCAAAAAAAACTTAAACTGTGATTAATCAAAAACTGCAAAAGATATCAAAAAATTGAATACAAGAATAATAGCTTAATGCCTGCAGACCTGTTTAAAGGTCAAATGATGTTTCTAGCTGAAAGTATGCTGACATAGTTAAAGCTGAAAGAGGACAAAGTTGAAGATGATTTTAACCCTCTGG
Source organism: Mastacembelus armatus (assembly GCF_900324485.2). Taxonomy (NCBI): domain Eukaryota; kingdom Metazoa; phylum Chordata; class Actinopteri; order Synbranchiformes; family Mastacembelidae; genus Mastacembelus; species Mastacembelus armatus. The sequence continues at coordinate 1,566,506 of NC_046650.1, read as the reverse complement.
GATCTGAGGGGGTTTTGGGGGCCTGGACAAATTTTGACATGTCCTGACATTTGTGCTTTTTTCAGTGTCTTTTAAACATATTAATGTCTAAAGTATGGTAACACTGTAATCAGCACAAAATTGGCTACAGTAACATGTGAGCAGCAAGTTTATACATGATTGTGTTTTTTAGAAAAAAGTGTTTATGCATGGTCAGTGAAAAACTACAATTTTTTACTCACTGAAATAAGACCATAAAACACAAACAGAACATTGGTTCACAAGACCTTGGAGACCTGCATGTTGTAGGCTAAAGTGTTTACTTCAGAGTGCTGTGAATGTCATCTTGTTCACACATTCACAGTAAACAATACACTGATTTAAATTTTCTAAGACACTTTTTGTCCAGAAAGACCATATGCAAGAGGGTGTGTCTAAGAATGAATAGTCATGTGATTTACCTGAGAACACAAAAGACGCACTGAACGACCAGACAAAGACGTGCATAATGAGCCTTTCAGTCAATGTAGATGGGACGGATTAGTGCAGCACAATACAACACAATGAGGAGCCAAACGATCCTCATTTGAGTTAAAATCAGTGTTTTTACTCTGAGGACAAGCTAAACTATTTCTCTGTGTGGAATACAAGAAGCGCTTCATGACGTGCGTAACGCGCCATCGTCCAAACGCGCCGAAAAAGTGAGTAAATTCTATGATGAAGTTTGACGTTTTATGTCATTTCTCGGGGGTGTGCACATATTTACCTGGTTCACCTGAGATTATTTACATGTCAACAGTGGACAGTGTACAAGGCGGGACCGCATTACCTGTAATGAGGTGAGACAGGAAAAAACGGACTTCTCCTTACGTTCATACGGATTAAATAAAAAGTGATGATTTTTTTTCGACTTGAATTGTTTCACTCAAAAGAAAACATTTCAAGCTTTCTAGCTAATTCTCATTTTTATGAGCCAAATATTCGCTGAGATTGTGGTTGTTTTATTTACGCGTCTGTGAAGAGAAATGGCAGAGACAGAAAAGGCCGAGAGCGCACCCTGTCGGCTTTCTTTATTTAAAAAAAGCACAACATTTTGTTGTTATTATGATGGTATACCACTAAAACTAGACCCTTTACAGATTTGAATGATATGATGTACGATCAGAATTGACGGAGTAATTTAAGTTTGTTTCGGCCTTATCAGGAAAAGATGCGTCAAAATGCGCCGGCGCGTGCGTCGACCCAAGAGGGTTAACATTCTCTCCGTTCGTTTCAGTGGGACAAAAAACTTTTAAAAAGCTATAAAGCTTATAAAAGGTATAAAAAAGTTGAATACAAGAAATAATGTCCTTAAAAGCTGCACGTTTTCATGGTTGAATGGTCTTTCTAGCACAAAGTATGCAAAAGGAGTTAGACGTCAAAAACGTACAGAAAAATAATAAGTAGCTATAATAAAGACACACTAAAGAATGCTGAATCAGCATTCGCACTACTAAAGAATTTTTGAACCCGAGAAGAACATTACTTGGGATTGCTTGTTGCACATCAAATATTCAACTTCTATCTTATTAACTGTTGTTTTAATGTAATTGTTTCAGCTAATGGAGTTCTTTTATGATAAAAAGGACAAAAATTACTGAGTATATGACAACGTATGAAAAAGATAGCTGAAGGGCTTTGTTATGGCATCGGTGTGTTTATATCCTACTCAGTAGTTTGTGGACAACAGTGATTATGTGAAATCCTAGTCATCTAGTTATCTAATGGAAAACCTCACACTTCACATCATAAATACTGTACATGAATGAGCAACGTAAAACATTACAGTTTTACCATTTAACTGAGAATTAAGACAATGTGGACAGCACATTTTCTGTTACTGTCCTGCACAGATACACACAGATAGTAGTTACTGGCATTATACACTGTATGAGTGTGATTGGGTGCAGTATAGTCTGTTCTTGTGCATTGTATTGGGTGCACCCTAAATTTTTTTTCCATGCTTTTTAGTAAAATCAGTGCACCTTGTAAACTCAGTACAAGGTCATCATCGCTTGATGAACAATCTCTGTAGTGCAACTTTTTAGAACCCATACTTGCATATTGGCATTTCACATGAAACCTTGGCAGGCACTTGAGTAATTGGTTGTAATGCTATTGTATGTCGCAACTGTTCCTTAACCTCTCAGCATGCTGGCTTTACACACATAACAACTAGCTGTCTTACTTTTCGGCATTATGGTAAAATGTGGAATGGAATCCCGATCGGTAATCTGTCTCACGTTACTTTACGTCAGTGTTTCTCAAACTGTGGGGCGTGACGCCGTGACAGATGGGGCGCAGCGAACGGGAGTAAATTAGTCTAATTTTGTGTATATCCTAATTCATAATTTTCTTTACTGACAAACACCATACACGCAAAATAAAACAACCACATACAAAGAAACGTGTCATTAAAAAACACAAAGAGAGGGAAACGAGGAACCATGATGTGGGAAATAAATGTTTAACGTCGGCACTTAATTGTAGCGGAACAATAAGCAAACCTTCACACAGCGACGCAATGATTAGTGGGCATAACAATGGATAAATTTGTTACACGTACCCCTAAAACAGCAGGCGACTCCACGCCAGCAGACAAAAACACGACAGACAGTAAGGTAAATCAAGCAAAAAGCCAGCCAAAAAGAAAATACGATGAAGCCTACCTGGGTCTTGGATTCACAGTGGGGCTGGTGGGGGCAGAGGAGAGACCCATGTGAGACCCAAGAAATTAAAAAGACACTTAGAAACAACGCACCCCAATCTCGTCAATAAACCACTCGACTTTAAAAGAAAATTGGCAGTATACCGTCAGCAGGAAAATCGAATGGTAAAATGGTAATCTTTTTTTTTTGCACAGAATGCAACATGCCTAAGTAATTACACAATTTCACTTTCATTTTATTTATTTTGAACTCTCTATTATTTATTTAGAAGTTATTTTGAATAAATTTGAAAATTTTAAGTTTGAAATAAGTTTCATTGTCATTTTTTGGGGTGAAGTGGAGCTTGAAACTTTATGCTCGGCCTTAAGTGGGGAATGGCAGGAAAAGTTTGAGAACCACTGCTTTATGTTAACGTAACGCCTAATATTACACTAATATATTACTCATGAATCTATTACTCCTAGCATCCTAGTTCATATTTCACCCTTTCATTACCTGAGACACTATTCCCATACCAATGCAACCTTGATTATTATTTGATAAAGGAACTGTTTTCTGTCTGTACAGCCAGCATCTCAAAGTGTTGCAAAAAGCATCTAGTTTGCCCTTACAGCACTAAATCTGTGGTGCCAGTGTAAAGAGAGATGTTTTTAAAGTGATTTTGGGGGCATTTTTGCCTTTATTTAAAAGAAACAGGAAAACTTAAGGAAGTAGAGGTGTGTGAAATACGTGTCCTCCAGCCAGTAATCCAACCATAGACATTGTGATTATGTGGTATGTGCTGTACCTACTGGACAACTAGGTTGCCCTTGGAGAGCCCTACTGGAGCAGCCAAGGAGCAAGATTTTATTGTTGTAAAATACATTGGTGGCACTTTAAGTCATATGACAATAAAATCTTTGAAGGCTGCACTTTTGGTGAGTGGATAGCAGGTTGGGTAGTGTGGCCAGAGACTTGAAACTGTTCTTTAATTTAACTGCCTTAACGTTGACATGCTCTCAGTCTAGCCTTGTTGGTATGAGTGAGAGGGGAAATGCAAAATAATACATTTCAGGCCATGGACAATCTATTGTATAGCACATGAGTCTTTTGATTCAGCAAAGTTTTGGTTGATTTGTATGGATTTAAAAGAAAATTAATTCCTCCATCGACTAGTTATATATGCTTAGTTTTCAGCTGACATTGGGCACCCTGTACAGGTCACCAGTCTATCAGAGGACTGACATGTATAGACAGACAACTACCCACATTCACTTATGGACATGTTTTGAGCAATATAGAATTATCACTTAGTTCCATAGACTTGGAACTTAAAAATTTCATTTTAGAGAACAAATTTTGTATCTTAACATTATTTATAACTGCATAACTTTATAACTTAAGTGATAAAGGCCTGTCCTTACATTGCAATAACTCCAGCCTAAGGTCCGCTTCACTGTACCTGGAAGTTGAGCTAAATTTGTTATTTGCTGCAAGTTAACAATAGACTGCTGTTCACACTCCATGCATACTGCAGGACTAGGGAAGGCTCAATCGGGTAAGTTGACTGCAACTCTGGGTTAGCCTCCGGTAAAACTATGCAGGAATAGGCTAGTCTGGAGCGAAACATTTCCATCGCTGATTTTGTTAGACTTATCAAAATAAGCCTGACTTTCTTTTTTAAGAGTTTAATTATAAGTTGTACTTTATGACACACTCCTTGTCTAATTATTTGGAAACTTGCTTAGAATGCTAGGATCCTGTACCAGTGATGATGTGTAGAGGTGCCTCCTCTATGCTGCTGCTCATTTTGTACTAAACATCACTTTTATCTGCCTCCTCTCTCTCCTCCTTGTACACACACACACACACACACACACACACACACACACACACATCAGTTCTTTGTGCAGAACAAAGGCCCTTGATCTGTCCCTGAGGGCCACAGCATGCAATGGGTTAATTCTGAGTTGCTTCGTGTCTTTGTCAGAGCAAAGTGTGTGTGTGTGTGTGTCAGCTTGTGTGTTTGTATGTAGAATGAGACACTTTAAGTGCCTGTCGCTCCTTGTATGTATATGTGGTGTGTGTGTGTGTGTGTGTGTGTGTGCGCGTGTGTGCGTGCGTGCGCGCGCGTGTGTGTGGGGAACTGGGGATAAATGTTGGGGGGATGGGCGCCTCAGGTTGGGTACACAGGGTTTCCTGCTTTGTCTGGCAGGGACTAACCGGACAGGGGGAGGAGGGGAGTGGGGGTTGAGAGGTTAACAGAAAAGGGGTGTGGCCTAAGGTACTGTCCCTCTTTCTCTCTCTCTCTCTCTCTCCCTCTCCCCCTTGCCCTCACTGACAGGGTTTCCTGTGGCTGAGTGCAGGGGCGGAGTCCAACAAGATGGAGTGATATAGTCCCTCCCCTCCAGCTTGCAACAAATTACTCACCCTCCTGAAATTAGGAATGCGCAGTCTAGTGGACAAATACATATGCACACATATGCACAAAGCTAGTTTTTTTTTTTTTTTTGTTATGTCTGACTAGCTGGAAACATGGGTGTCATATGGAGTTTTTAATGTGAATTTAATAACTGTGGTTTTGTGCACTGCAGTTGAAATTTCACCAGGAAGCCCTCAGGACAAGTATTTTTTGTGACTGCTGATTTGATGACCTTTTGAACTTTGCAGAGAATTAACAAAATATTAAGTGCTGCAATTGGAAGCAAAGGCAAAAAAAGCAAAGTAAGAAATTATCCCAGATGACATGAACAGCAGAAGGTCATTACATGAAAGTAGTGCTATAAACATAGCAACTAGGTTTTAAGGCCATGTTCAGGCAGGCAACAGTACTTGTGTGAACAAAGGCAGCCCGGTAGATTGCATTTTGGAAAATGCCCTGTGTAATTCCACAGTTTAACTGATGATAAGGGTGGAAAATACAATAATGAGACAGAAATGAATGAGTGAATGAAATAAATGACAAATTAAAGTGCAGGTGTCACATTGAAATCTCTGAGAGTTGATGCATTCATATTGTGTCTAGGTATAATTCACCATATTGTCCAGGGGTACCTGGTTTGTTGAGATGGAGGATAAAAAAGATTTTACTGTAAAATCCTGTCTCACAGTATTGTAAGCCTCAGTGCAGTATGGTGGCATCTGTAAAGGCATTAGACTTGCATCTATTACTCATATTGCCCTTCAACAAGCATTCAGCAATGCTCTTCATTTAAAGAGTAAGAATCCCTAAAAAACTTTAAAGATAATGTATTTCTATTTGACATTATGTCTGGCCCACAGGAAGAAAAGTTGTACACTTTAAATCCGTCACTTTAAATCCAGCATGTCAGTTTGTATCTGTTGATGAGTGTGTATGTTTATCCTGTGATAATGTGTTTGTAGGAGAATTTGAGGAGGAGTCAAAGCAGCCGGCACTGTCTGAACAACAGAAACACCAGCTCAAGCACAGAGAACTCTTCTTGTCTCGACAGTTTGAGTCTCTACCTGCTACTCATATACGGTATGTGTTTATTAACCCAGATGTCTGACAGAGCTGCAGTTCAGTTTGAGAGACCTGCCATCCATGCACATTTAGGACTAAACTACTCAGTAAATAGTCCCTGATGCTCTAGCTGTTCATGCAGTGATTGGTTCTCTTCCTGTACAGGCCATCCCATTTTATTGCCCTTCAGTCATTCATGAGTGAGCAACACATATATACAACACACACATATATATAAAAAAAAAAAAAAAAAAA